>NC_061509.1:30874575-30971712 GCF_022539505.1 Lolium rigidum
AGGAAACGACGGTTGGCGCCCCGACGTGGGGCCCGAGGCGTCCGGAGGCCGGAACCGGGAGGGCTCCGCCATGGGAAGCTACGACGACTCGATCGCGGTGGGGCGCGTACTTTACGCCGGGAATTTTCCGATCGTCCGCCCGGACGAATTCTGGATTCCGGCTAGGTCAAACCCCGTCAAGCTCTCCATCGTCCCAATCGGCGGCATCCACATCTTCATCGGCGAGACCGTCGATTCCGACGGAAACGCACTGGTAAGTAACGCTGACGCGTCCGCCGCTGAGCTGGACGCCGTCGCGAAGATCCGATCTGAGTCGCAGGAGCTTCCTAAGGAAGGTTCCGCCTTAGATCAGGAAAAATCAAAACCCACCCAATCCGCCCCTGAGCAGGAGAAAACGGTGGAAGACCAATGCAGATCCGCCTGGGTCTCCAGGTGTTAGAGAAGCAAAGGTGTCACTTCGTGCACTTCTTGGCCCATACCGCAGGAGACGCCCTCCACCAGGACGAGGCCGATCCTTTGCAGGTTGAGGCACCCGGAAACAACGTAGCTCCGGATCTGCCAGAAGCAGTCGGAGACAGCGACGCTCCGGGACAAGAGGAAGCCGGAAACCCTGAGGAATCAATCCTCGGAAACCTGAGCGCAAATTCCGACGATGCCTCCTCAATAGGCACAGAAGAATACAATCGCTTGACGAAGGAGCTCGAGATCGGGGAAGAAGATGACGGCGCTTCATCCATGAATACAGAAGAATTCAACCGCAAGCTCGAGGAACTCGGAGGCGGTGAGCAAGCCGAAGTAGAATCCGCCCAGCCGATGCAGGTTCTAGCAACCGTAGCACCGCTGGATCAGCAGGAAACGGAAGACGAAGCCTCCAACTCCGGCCCAGGACCATCCAACGTAAGGCCTCCGTTAGGATCGGGCACGACCGCGAAAGGATGTCCCGTCACCGTAAGAGATGGTCGAGCAAGCACGCATGGATTTAGTCGCAAAGTCCGATATCCTCAACAAACCAATAACTCCCGAGGAAGTCTGCAGATCCGGAGGCCTTAGAAGCCAAAAGACAGGAGATGCTAGCGACAAGCTCGAAGTTTGCCAAGACCGCTGCCGCAATGTTGGAAGAAAGAACCATAGCGGCGAACTTCGTGGACCACTTTCAAAAGAAGGATCGCGAGGTCGACGAATTGCTCTCGAAAAGTCGAGCAACTCGAGAAGGACTGGGAGGCCAAGGTTAAACTTGTGCGAGGAGGAAGAAGCTAGAATCAGCGCGAGAAGCCATCCTTCCCCGCAAAATTACCTTCGCAACACCCACAGACAACAGCCGCCGCAACTCCAAAGGATAACATGAAGAAGGCTGCGGAGCTCCTAAAGAAGAAGGACGAGGAGATTGACATCAACTACGTCCGGAAGCTCGTTGCCTCAGCGAATGCAGCAACAGAGCAAGGCGGACACTTCGCGCGAGTTAGCATCCAATCCGGAACACCGCATATCTACCGCGCGTAAGGACGCCACAGCAGGTCAACACCGTGATGGCGAATCGCGCACCGGATCCACGGAGCGCAGGAGGCAAGTCAGAGAACATCCGAATCCAATCCCGGTGTCCTCGGATTCAACTCCGAAAAATCCGTTAAAGGGAAAGGATCCGATGTATACTGGCAGAGACAAGTACCGTGTTCCATCACCACCACCCCGAGCTTCGCGTCCTCCGCTACCTCCTCGACGTCGCAGTCCCGCCGGAAACACCAGGCCCCATGGGCCAGGTGGAATCAACATCCGCGACAACATGCCGCCTCCTAGAGACAGGAGCAGGGAGCGTACGCCGGAACCACGCAGAAGCCGGAACCAAGACCGCGAGCCTGAGCCTCGTCGGAATCAAGAACGCGAGCCTGAGCCTCGCAGAAGCCAAGGACGCGAGCCGGAACCAAGGAGGAGCCGGAACGAAGAGCGCGCACCTGAGCCACGCAGGAGCCGGAACGACGGAGGCGACCACCACCAAGAGGAAAGGAGCCACCGCAGCCGGAGCCAGCCGAGGGAGCCACGCCGCGAGTCCGAAGGCGGAAGATCATCTTACAGGCCCCTCGCAGATCTCCCTCGCCACCACCCAGTGGAGGCGGAGGTGGAGGCGGAGGCAGAGGCCGGAGATCCCGTTCCCGCTCGAAATCGCCCGGCGGTGCCCCCCGTGATGCCCGGGATCGCCTCAACGAGTACAGATCCGACTACATTGGTCCAAGGTGCTTTGGCCAGATGATCCGAGAGGAACCAAAGCCAAGAAGCTTGAACCTTAAGCTACCAGGAAACCTGAAGCATTATGATGGCAGCGAGAGGCCGGATACCCGGATTGAGGATTACTACAATGCAAGTAACCTTCGCCGGAGGAACCCCGAATATAGCCTCGCCGCATGCTCCAGCTTGTACCTTATTGGTCCAGCCCGTGTTTGGCTCAGTGACCTTGAGGAAAACACTATCTTTTGCTGGTTGGACCTGAAGAAGGCTTTCGAGAACCACTTCAGGGGTACCTACAAGAGACCGGCCACCACCAGCGACCTTCAAGCTTGCATCCAGAAGAAGGGTGAGACATCTAGGAGCTTCCTCACCCGATGGTTGGCAACCAGAAACGAGTGCGAGAACGTAGATAACCGCACAAGCAATGCACGCCTTCATTGGTGGTTTGCAGCGTGGGGGCTGCCGCGCCACAAGCTTACCTCGCCCGGTGAACGCGAACAAGCTCACTCTTGATGAGATGATAAACATCGCCAGCGATCACACCGCCGCCGATGACGACGCAGGCGGAGATCTCGCAGCTACAGCCCATACCCCCGCACCAACAAGAAAAACCGTGATAACGGCGTCAGCAATGAAGAACAAGCGGAAGAACCCCCCGAAGACTCGGAAGGGCGGAGGATCCGACATGGTAGCCATGACGTTCCAACGCGGAGGTTCAGGAGGCGGAAGAGGCCGCGGACGTGGAGGCGGAGCAGGCAGGGCCGCCAGCCGCGCCGACGAGGTCACCGCAGCCTGGATCCCGCGCCCCCAAACGTACGAAGAATACAGGATATGCCGTGCCCGGCCCATCCGGATCCGGCTACGGGCAAATCCACCCATACCAATCGCAACCGCAAGTGGGTCAACGATCCGAAGAACGACCCGGAGGCAGGATACAAGCGAGCCCGAAGCACCGCCCACGCGGCAAAGGAGGCAAGGGCAAGAACAAGGACAAAGAGGAGGACAGCTCCGAGGCCATGGACGAGGATGACGCTTCGCCGGAACCCAAGGAGGGTACCGCAGCCAACAAGTCCAACCCCTTTGGCAAGAAGAGTGTCGGAACTTACCACACCTTCCTCGGAACCCCAACTGTCCGCGCGAAAAATCGGCGCTCCGGATCTTGAACGCCACGAGCTCCGGCCGTGCCGCAAGCATGTCAAGTGGTCGGAGAAAGCCTGTACCTTTGACAGGTCGGATCACCCGGCCGTCATCCCCAAAGAGTGCTACGCTCTGGTTGTGAGTCCCCGCATAGACGGGTATGACTTCTCCAAGTGTCTTATGGACGGAGGAGCTAGCCTGAACATCATGTACCTGGAGACCCCGGAGAAGATGAACCTCACCAAGGAACAGCTCAAACACAAGCACCACCGAATTTCATGGTGTGGTTCCGGTAAGAAGGCAAACTCTCTGGGCAGCATCAAACTTCCCGTGGCCTTCGGCAATGTGAACAACTACCGCGAAGAGATGATCACGTTTGAAGTGGTGCCCTTCAAAAGCTCCTACCACGTGATCTTCGGCAGGCCCACCTACCACAAGTTCCACGCCAGGCATGCTACATCTACAACAAGCTCAAGATTCCGGGTCCTAACGGTTGGATCACCGTGTCCGGAGACTACAAGAAAGCTAGGGACCGCGAGGAAGGCGAGGCCGCCTTTGCGTAATCCGTCATATCCGGAGAGGAGCCGCAAGGCTGCGAGCCGCGGTGGATCCGACTGAGATGCAAACCACCAAGAAGCAGATCTCCGAACAGAAGACCTCGTTCAAGGCCGCGATAGAAACCAAGAAGCATGACCTCGTTGAAGGTGACAACTCCAAGCAGGTTTCAGTCGGAGCCAACATGGACCCCAAATAGGAAGACGCGCTCGTCGAGTTCCTGCGAGCTAACATGGTCATCTTCGCATGGCAACCTTCTGACATGTCCGGAGTACCAAGGGAACTCGCCGAGCACTACCTCAACATAAATCTGTGTGCAAAACCGGTGAAGTAAGCTATGCAGCGCTTTGGAGACAAGAAGCGCCGCGCCATAGGGATGGAATTAGCAAAGTTACTAGAGGCAGGATTTGTAGTAGAAGTTATCCATACTGATTGGGTCGCAAACCCCGTCCTTGTACCCAAAAAGAATTCTCGAAATACTAAGAATGTGCATCGATTACTCCGGCGTGAATAAGCATTGTCCGAAAGATCCGTTCCTTTGCCGCGCATTGACCAAGTCATTGATTCGACGGCAGGGGCGGAACTTCGTGTTTTCTTGACGCATATTCCGGTATCATCGTATCCCGATGAAGGAGTCTGACCAAAAGGCGACATCTTTCATCACACCCTTTGGCACATACTGCTATGTTACCATGCCTTTTGGCTTGAAAAACGCAGGTGCCACATACCAACGTACGATGCAGCGGTGCTTGAAGGACCAAATTGGCCGGAACGTGCACGCCTACGTCGACGACATCGCGGTCATGACCCGAAAGGGATCCGACCTGCTGAGCGACCTTAAGGAAACCTTTGATAATCTCCGACGGTACAAGATGATGTTAAATCCGCTAAAGTGCGTCTTTGGCGTACTCAGACAGGAAAACTCCTTGGCTTCATTGTTTCTCACAGGGGCATCGAAGTTAACCCGGAAAAATCAAGGCTATCCCGAACATCAAAAGGCCAACTTGTCTCAAAGATGTGCAACGATTAACCGGCTGCGTTGCGGCAATCGCAGATTTGTTAGCCGTCTTGGCGAGAAAGCCCTACCTCTATACAAGCTGCTGAAGAAAACAGCACAAATTTGTCCGGGATGAGGCAGCCGACGAAGCACTTCAGGGGTTGAAGAACATACTCTCCTCCCCACCAATACCGGCAGCTCCAACCTGAGTCGAGCCTATGCTCCTCTACATGGCGGCTACCAACAAAGTTATCAGCCTCGTAATCGTGGTGGTGCGAAAGGAAGAAGGATTTGAGCACGGAGTCCAAAGGCCTCGTCTATTACATTAGCGAAGTCCCGACGGAATCCAAGCAGAGATACCCTCACTTTCGAAGCTAGCATACGGAGTTTTCCTAGGCAGCCTGGAAGCTGAGACACTACTTCCGTGAGCACCCAATGACAAGTGGTGAGCAAGGCTCCCCCGGCAACAATCATCAACAACTCCGACGCAACAGACGCGTAGCAAAATGGGGCATCGAATTATCTGCCTTTGACATCAACTACGAAGCCCGAACCTCAATCAAGTCTCAAATCCTAGCGGATTTTTTCGCCGATTGGACCGAGGCTCCGGAGGGCACGCCGGTGCTGGAACCAGAAGCTTGGGTCATGCACTTTGATGGATCCAAGCAACACCAAGGCTCGGGGCCGGAGTTACCCCGAAGTCACCTACCGGAGAAGAACCGCAAGACGTTCGCAGATTCACTTCGAAGCTACCAACAATATGGCGGAATACGAGGCTCTACTACATGGTCTCGCGCATCGCTAAGGAAATTGGGATCAAGCACATCATATGCTGCGGAGATTCCGACCTCGGTGGCACAACAAGTAGCCGGAACCCGGAACGCCGTAAACTCCGTCATGGCGGCATACAGAGACGAAGTGGACGAGATCGCCAGTGCTTCTGGATACGAAGTCAAGTACGTCGAGAGAGACGATAACACAGCAAGCGGACATGCTGTCCAAGCTCGGATCCGGCAGAAACCAATTCCGCCTGGAATCTTCCTTGAGCATCTACGAGTACCCTCAGTGAAGGGTGCAAACCCGGAAAATCCTGATCTGGCAGTTTCTCCGGCCAAGGAAGTGATGGCAATCATTCCGGCTTGGACTCAGCCGTTCCTGGACTATCTCATTGATCAAAAGTTGCCGGAGGACGAGGTCCACGCACGTCAGATCATCAGACGAGCAAGATCCTACACAATTGTTGATGGACAGCTCTACAAACGAAGTGCAAACGGGGTATTTCTCAAATGCGTCTCTAGTCAAGATGGCATTGAAATCCTCGCAGAGATCCATGCAGGGGATTGCGGGCATCATGCCGCCCCCGAGTCCCTCGTTGCAAAAGCTTTTCGGTTAGGATTTTACTGGTTAACAGCCTAAAGAAGATGCCGAGAAGCCGGTAAAAACTTGCCGAGGTTGTCGAGTACTACGCTACTCAACCAAACGCTCCAGCCCCAAGAGCTGAGGACCATCCCTATCACCCGGCCGTTCGCGGTCCGGGGGCTCGATATGGTTGGTAAGTTAAAGAAATCATCTCCCGGTGGTCATGAATACCTCCCGGTCGCTATTGATAAGTTCAAGCAAGTGGATCGAGGCAAAGCCGATGAGAAAAGCCGACGGTGCTACGGCACTAAAATTTGTTTGCAGCCTCGTGACGAGATTCGGCATCCCGCACAAGCATAATCACGTATAACGGCACAAACTTTGCGCAGGGAGAACTCAAGGATTACTGCGATGAAGTTGGGATCCGGCTTGACCTTGCATCTGTGGCCCATCCACAATCTAACGGTCAGGTCGAACGAGCCAATGGCCATATACTAGCCGGAATCAAACCTCGCCTTGAAGAACCGCTGCGCCGCGCAGCCGGAGCTTGGGCTGATGAGTTAGACTCTGCTTTGTGGAGTTTACGAACTACCCCTAACAGTCAACAGGATTTACTCCTTTCTTCCCCGGTATACGGATCCGAAGCCGTGCTCCCCACCGACATCATCCACGATTCACCGCGAGTTTCCGCCTACAATGAAGAAACTGCCGACGAGGCTCGACAGCTATCTCGTGGACCCGATCGAAGAAGCTCGGAATTTAGCCGACCAACGCTCCACCATTTACCAGCGTAAGCTCCGACGCTATCATAGCCGTCGAGTTCGGAACCGTTCGTTCATGGTCGGAGACTTAGTCCTCCGCCTTCGCCGTGTGAAAGATCACAAGTTGCAATCTCCATGGGAAGGACCTTTTGTCATCAGCAAAGTACTACACAACGGATCCTATTATCTCGTTGATTTCCGGGAATTGAAGGATAGACCTGCCAACTGGCACCGGAAACGAAAACGAGAAGATCCGGGTGACATATATGATGAAACAGATCGTCCCTGGAACATAGCACAGCTACGTCCTTTCCACACTTAGCGCTTTACGCATTACATACCTTGTAATATCTATGATACATGATCAATGAAATAAAGCTTTTGGTTCACTCTTAGAGTCTTTTACCTCCTTTAATTTTTCATTTTTGGATCGTGTATGTTTTTTTCCGACTAAAACCGCAGAGCTGGATCTTTCCGCCTAGGCGTGTATGAAAGTTGTGATTTTCAAAATCGTCCCTTAGGACGTAAGCTTAAGTTTTCTCGGTGGAAATTTTTTCTCGTTGCAAACTCATGGATTCCTGGTAGCGACTTCCGGCACTTGGGCTGGGGGCTTGTTTCCGCGGTTATTGACGGATTGCCATTGGGCTTCGTCGCCGCTGGCGAGCGTTTCCGGCACGGGTTTTCCGGCTCGTGGAAGGTCAAGTGGGCAAGCCGGAAATTATAAAATCAGCGCTTGCTTTCCGACAAAACGAAACATGCAAATAATATTAAAACGGATAGGAGGATAAGTATTTTCCGCCCGCACATAACATGTTTTCGTCCCTATCTAACTTAAGAATTTAAGTTATTACAAACCCACTCCGGGGTCAAAAGTGATGCATTGTTTCTCATTGTTTCACAGTGTTCTCTGAGGACTGTTCTTCGTCGTAAGCCACGTACGCGGAGCCATCGTCCGAACCCCCATCTCGAGCCGCCGTCATCGAGGTCGGAATCTTCCTCGTCATGGTCGGCCGCTTGACCCGGAGCCTTCCTCATCGCTCCTCCTCGGCAGCTTCTTCCTCTTCCTCCGGATCGGAAAAGCCTTTGGGAAGATCATACTTGTTGTACCAGTAACGAGTGGTTAACTCGACCAGCAAAAAGGCGATCAAATCCCATGGCCTCCGAGAGGTGTTGTCTCATGACGGTATCCTTGTGGACTCCGCGTGCGACATCTGCAAACTTCATGGTCGGAAAGTGCGCCTTGCAGGTGGCTAGCATGAGGGCAGCGACTCCGCGAGAAGAAGATTCTTGCCAATCTTTGATAAGTTCCGGCACGTTCTGCATGAGCTTCGTCATACGGTCAATCACCGTTGTCTTGGCTTTCTTCAGGCTAAGGGACTTGGCGATTCCGCGGCATGCTTCGACGAGATTAACGATGGAGGTCCGCGCTTCATCATATGCCTCAGTTCTGGGAAGGGTTGACTCTTTGGTCCATTCAAAGCCTAGGCTTGCTGCAAAGCAAAAGGATCAGTTTCTCCCCGTACAGAGAAAATTTTGAGGAAGCCGGAATCAAGATAAATAACAAAAAAGATCCTTACGGAAGATCAGCCTTGTCAATAGCCTCCGCCTCCGCTCTCCGGCTCTTGTTCTTGGCCGCTAGGGTGGTCACCCTTTGATGGCTCTTCTTGAGTTTGTCAGCCAGCTCCGCCATCTCGCGGGCATGTTTCTCGAGAGCTCCTTCTTTTCTTTCGTTTCCTTCTCGGAGGTTTCTTTCAAGAAGTTCTTCAGTAGATTCATTCTCCGCCTCCAAAACTTGGATCTTGGCAGATAAGGCATCGATGGTGGGGCGCTTGTCAATTTCTTCTAAAAGCATGGAACAACACACAAGTTATACACTATGATTTACTCAACGCAGTATAAGTTCAAGCAACTCGGAGATTTTACCCTTCAGTCGGGCTTCCAGGCGGAGCACAGCTTGACGACTACTTTCAGCATTCTGTCGCAGCCCTTCTATTTCCGTCATCTGCTCCAAAGACATGAACGCGCAGCATCTTCGTGCAGCTTCCGCGTGCTCTACAAAAGCAGCAAGGATTTAGGCGGAATTCAAAATTCTGGGGGCTGGCGAACAACTTAAAAGTTCTGATTTGAGAAAATTTTAAATTTTCCGTCTAAGGCTAATGTTGAGAGAAGCATCGGCTAACACATGTTACACGGAAAAATGTCTAAACCAATGCTTGGGGGCTAGTGTTACCCGGCGCACCTCCTTATGCTTAGCAAAAAAGACCTTGAGTTCGCTTTCAAGGTCGGAGAGTTCTTTCATCTCTGTATCCGCAGGTCCCCATACTTTCTCCATCATGGCTGAAATTTCCGCGTGACGTTGAGAAAGGGGGAGCTTCTGCAGTGACGGAGTTTTGGACGCGCCAGTGGCACGGATCAGCTGCACTTTCGCTCGTACTGGTCGGCCGTTGGCTCGGCGGAAGTACCGGTGGGTTGCTCAGAGCGGAGGAGCAGATGAGGAGGCACCCTTGCCGGAATCACCTTGCGCAGTTTCAGCGGCCGGATCTTCAGGGATGTCGTCAACGTTGATGACGTCCTTAGGATCCGGCTGGGCTGTTGAGGTAGCCTTGGGTGGAACTCCGACTTCTGGTGTGATCGGTATGGTAGCCGGAGATGGCTTGCTTTTCTTCTTGGGGGCTTTAGGGGCCTTGGGGGCTGGCTCTCTGAACTTCGTTGTGAAACAAAAAGAGCATTACAATCGGGTATATGATTGATTCACGACAACGGAAGAATTATCCTTTGAAAACTTAGCACTTACCCGAAGGCCCGAAGAACTGATGGATGTCCGATTGGGCTCTGTTGCTGGTATCAATGAGCTTGAGGCGCTTTTTCTCCGCCTCCGCCTTGCGAGTAGCCGCGATGCTAGGCACGTCGCGGGCACGTTTGGCCGAGGGGCCGGAGGGAGCAGCTCTTTTCCTCTTAGCGGGGCGTGGAGCATCGCGAGCTTCCGCCTCCGATGCGGCTTCCGGATCCGTGTTGCCGGTGGAAGGAACCCGGAGGAGAGTTCCGAGTTCATTTTCTTCAAGGACTTCGAGCTAAAACATAGAGTTGAAACGCTTAAGCAAAAAGTTTGAATGCGGATAGACACGATGGACTAATGTCAAAGACGACGCACCGCGGTTCCGGAACCATTCATGTGGATGTCTTTGTTACACACGTGAACGCGAAGTTCACGCGGAATCTTGATAAGGATCCGGATCCTCTTGTCGATGGCGTCGGCGGAAAGATTGTCCTTGGTGGCACGCATTGGGTCGTCGCGCCCTGTGTACTGGAACATAAGCTGGTCCCTCGTGTTGGAGCGGCCGGATCCGCTTGGTGAACCAGGAAAGGGTCAAGTCCTTCCCTGTCAGCCCCTCTTCCGTCAGCTTGCAGATCCGCCTAACTGCGCGTGTGAGCTGGGGCGAGTCGGAGAGATGGGGACAGTGTGACCACGCCGGAAGCTCGGTGGCGGGGCAGTTCTTGAACGGCGGCAAATTTCTTGTGCTTGCTGGGTCGGAGACGTCCTTCAGATAGAAGAAGCCCACAGACCAGTACCGCGCGGATTCGTGGCGGTCGGTGTGGGGGTAGACGCGGCCTGGCCGGATCATGAAGGTGATGGATCCGCATGTAGCCAGCTCGGTGGATTGCCGGACTTTCTCCTTCTTGACGGAAAAGTAATATTGGAACAGGGAGAGCTCGGGAGGTACCCGGAGATGGCCCTCGCATAGGGTGACGTGGTTGCTGATCGCGAGCACGCTGTTTGGAGAAATGTTATGGGGCTGGAGCCCGTAGACCTTCAGGATCTCCAGGAAGAAATCCGAAGGCGGAAATGAAAAGCCCCGCTCCACCAGTGCTTTCGTCAGCACCATCTCGTTATCTTCCAGGGCTGGGGCTAAAGCGTTTGGAACTGACCTCCGCGCTTCCGGGTTGCGGAAGCCTTCCGCCTCGAGGTTCTTCAGCTCCATCTCGGTAGTGGTACAGGGCCACCATTTTCCCCGGCTTCGTAGTCACGCCGGCGAGCCTTTGACTTTTGACAACCTCCTCGGCCTTGTGCTCCGTTCGATCCGCCCCGGAGGTTTTCTCCGGTTAGCGGAAGTCCCTTCGGCCTCCTTGCCGTAATCCTTTGAAGGATCCAGCTCCGATCGGGGCGAAGGGTGGAGGGGCGGAAGAGAGTGGAATGGCCAGGATTGGTTCAGAGGTTGGAGGCGGAGTCGAAGAAGATGATGGCGTGTAACTCACACGTTCGTTGGGAACCCCAAGAGGAAGGTATGATGCGCACGTAGCAAGTTTTCCCTCGGAAAGAAACCAAGGTTTAATCGAACCAAGTAGGGAGCCAAGAAGCACGTTGAAGGTTGATGGTGGCGAAATGTGATGCGGCGCAACAACGAGGATTCCGGCGCCAACGTGGAACCTGCACAACACAACCAAAGTACTTTGTCCCAACGAAACAAGTGAGGTTGTCAATCTCACCGGCTTGCTGTAACAAAGGATTAAGCGTATCGAGTGGAAGATGATTGTTTGCAAGAAAATAGTAAAACACAATTGCGTAGATTGTATGCTATGTAAAGAATAGGACCGGGGTCCACAGTTCACTAGAGGTGTCTCTCCCATAAGATAAAAGCATGTTGGGTGAACAAATTACGGTCGGGCAATTGACAAATAGAGAAAGGCATAACAATGCATATACATGATATGATAAATATAGTGAGATTTAATTGGGCATTACGACAAAGTACATAGACCGCCATCCAACCGCATCTATGCCTAAAAAGTCCACCTTCAGGTTATCATCCGAACCCCATTCAGTATTAAGTTGCTAAGCAACGGACAATTGCATTAAGTATGGTGCGTAATGTAATCGACAACTACATCCTTAGACATAGAATCAATGTTTTATCCCTAGTGGCAACAACACATCCACAACCTTAGAACTTTCTGGTCATCGTCCCGGATTTAATGGAGGCATGAACCCACTATCGAGCATAAATACTCCCTCTTGGAGTTAAGAGTAAAAACTTGGCCGAGCCTCTACTAATAACGGAGAGCATGCAAGATCATAAACAACACATAAACAATAGATTGATAATCATCATAATCATAGTATTCTCTATCCATCGGATCCCGACAAACACAACATATAGTATTACATATAGATGATCTTGATCATGTTAGGCAGCTCACAAGATCCAACAATGAAGCACAACAAGGAGAAGACGACCATCTAGCTACTGCTATGGACCCATGGTCCAGGGGTGAACTACTCACTCATCACTCCGGAGGCGACCATGGCGGTGTAGAGTCCTCCGGGAGGTGAATCCCCTCTCCGGCAGGTGCCGGAGGCGATCTCCCGAATCCCCCGAGATGGGATTCGCGGCGGCGTCTCCGGAAGGTTTTCCGTATCGTGGCTCTCGGTGATCGGGGGTTTCGCGACGGAGGCTTTGAGTAGGCGGAAGGGCAACGCGGGGGCCACACGAGGTGCCCGAGGGGCAGGCCGGCGCGGCCGGGGGTCGGGCCGCGCCGCCCTATCCCCCGGCTGCCTCGTGGCCCCACTTCGTTATCTTTTCGGTCTTCGGAAGCTTCGTGCAAAAATAGGACCCCGGGCGAAAGTTTCGTCCAATTCCGAGAATATTTCCTTACTAGGATTTCTGAAACCAAAAACAGCAGAAAACAACAGAATCGGCTCTTCGGCATCTTGTTAATAGGTTAGTTCCGTGAAAATGCATAAATATGACATATAATGTGCATAAAACATGTAGGTATCATCAATAAAGTAGCATGGAACATAAGAAATTATCGATACGTTGGAGACGTATCAGCATCCCCAAGCTTAGTTCCGCTCGTCCCGGCAGGTAAAACGATAACAAAGATAATTTCTGAAGTGACATGCCATCATAATCTTGATCATACTATTTGTAAACATATGTAATGAATGCAGCGATCAAAGCAAAGGTAATGACATGAGTAAACAAGTGAATCATATGACAAAGACTTTTCATGAATAGTACTTCAAGACAAGCATCAATAAGTCTTGCATAAGAGTTAACTCATAAAGCAATAAATCAAAGTAAAGGTATTGAAGCAACACATAGGAAGATTAAGTTTCAGCGGTTGCTTTCAACTTATAACATGTATATCTCATGGATATTGTCAACATAAAGTAATATAACAAGTGCAATATGCAAGTATGTAGGAATCAATGCTCAGTTCACACAAGTGTTTGCTTCTTAAGGTGGAAGGAGATAGGTAAACTGACTCAACAATAAAAGTAAAAGAATGGTCCTTCAAAGAGGAAAAGCATCGATTGCTGTATTTGTGCTAGAGCTTTTATTTTGAAAACATGAAACAATTTTGTCAACGGTAGTAATAAAGCATATGAGTTATGAAAATTATATCTTACAAGTTGCAAGCCTCATGCATAGTATACTAATAGTGCCCGCACCTCGTCCTACTTAGCTTGGACTACCGGATCTTTGCATGCCATGTTTCAACCAAGTGTCACAAAGGGGTACCTCCATGCCGCCTGTACAAAGGTCTAAGGAGAATGCTCGCATTTTGGATTTCTCGCTTTTGATTATTCTCAACTTAGACATCCATACCGGGACAACATGGACAACGGATAATGGACTCCTCTTAAATGCATAAGCATGTAGCAATGATTATTATTCTCATATGAGATTGAGGATATATGTCCAAAACTGAAACTTCCACCATGGTTCATGGGTTTAGTTAGCGGCCCAATGTTCTTCTCTAACAATTTTGCATGCTCCAACCACTAAAATGATAGATCCTTCAGACAAGACGGACATGCATAGCAACTCACATGATATTCAACAATAGTTGATGGCGTTCCCGAAGCATGGTTATCGCACAACAAGCAACTTAATAAAAGATAAAGTGCATAAGTACATATTCAATACTACGATAGTTTTTAAGGCTATTTTGTCCCATGAGCTATATATTGCATAGGTGAATGATGGAATTTTAAAGGTAGCACTCAAGCAATTTACTTTGGAATGGCGGAGAAATACCATGTAGTAGGTAGGTATGGTGGACACAAATGGCATAGTAATTGGCTCAAGGATTTTGGATGCATGAGAAGTATTCCCTCTCGATACAAGGTTTAGGCTAGCAAGGTTATTTGAAGCAAACTCAAGGATGAAACGGTGCAGCAAAACTCACATAAAAGACATATTGTAAACATTATAAGACTCTACACCGTCTTCCTTGTTGTTCAAAACTCAATACTAGATATTATCTAGACCTTAGAGAGACCAAATATGCAAATCAGATTTTAGCAAGCTCTATGTATTTCTTCATTAATGGGTGCAAAGCATATGATGCAAGAGCTTAAACATGAGCACAAAAATTGCCAAGTATCACATTATCCAAGACATTTTAGAATTACTACATGTAGCATTTTCCAATTCCAACCATATAACAATTTAACGAAGAAGAAACTTCGCCTTGAACATTATGAGTAAAGCCTAAGGACACATGTGTCCATATGCAACAGCGGAGCGTGTCTCTCTCCCACAAAGTAAATGCTAGGATCCATCTTATTCAAACAAAAACAAAAACAAAAACAAACCGACGCTCCAAGTAAAGAACACAAGATGTGACTGAATAAAAATATAGTTTCGGGGGAGGAACCTGATGATGTTGTCGATGAAGAAGGGGATGCCTTGGGCATCCCCAAGCTTAGACGCTTGAGTCTTCTTAGAATATGCAGGGGTGAACCACGGGGGCATCCCCAAGCTTAGAGCTTTCACTCCTCTTGATCATAGTATATCATACTCCTCTCTTGACCCTTGAAAACTTCCTTCACATCAAACTTCAAGCAAACTCATTAGAGGGTTAGTGCACAATTAATAATTCACATGTTCAGAGGTGGCACAATCATTCTTTACACTTCTGGACATTGCATAATGCTACTGGACATTAATGGATCAAAGAAATGAATCCAACATAGCAAAAGAGGCAATGCGAAATAAAAGGCAGAATCTGTCAAAAACAGAACAGTCCGTAAAGACGAATTTAAAGCTGGCACCAGACTTGCTCAAATGGAAAAACTCAAAACTAATGAAAGTTGCGTACATATCTGAGGATCACGCTCGTAAATTGGCAGATTTTTTCGAATTTTCTACAGAGGACTGTGCCCAGATTCGTGACAGACAGCAATGCTGTTTCTGCGCAGCGATCCCAAATATAACATCAACTTTGACATAGAAACTTTACTTGGCACAAAAACATGATAAGGAGAGGTTGCTACAGTAGTAAACAACTTCCAAGACTCAACAAAACAAAAAATTGCTGTAGTAAAAACATGGGTTGTCTCCCATAAGCGCTTTCTTTAACGCCTTTCAGCTAGGCGCAGAAAGTGCAAATCAAGTATTATCGAGAGATGAAGCATCAACATCATTACCAGGGGTGTTGGGAGTTTTCTCAACCAAGCATAGTATATTTGATATATAAGTTTTAGCGTCTCCCTTTTCATTAGTCTTAGGCTTGCTACTCTCATCGAACAAATTTTCAGGAACAAGCCAAGCATAGTTATTTTCTAGTGCATCATTCATAGCTAGGAGTTTACATGGTATTGGTGCTTTGATCTCCCCACCATCATTAATATTATTAGTGTACCTTATTCTATCCATGTCCATTTTTTCAAGGAGACCAATAAAATTGGTATGAGAACCTAGCATATTAAATTTAGCAAAAACCTTTCTAGCCTCTCTTGCTAGACCACCAAATTCTCTAAGAAGGGTTTCTAAAACAAAATCTTTCTTTTCCCCTTCTTCCATATCACCAAGTGTAAGAAACATGTGTTGGATTATAGGATTGAGATTAACAAATTTAGTTTCCAACATACGAACTAAAGCAAGCAGCAAGCAATTTCATAGGTAGGTGCAAGTTCTACCAAGTGTCTATCTTCAAAATTTTCAAGTAATACTAACATGATTGAAAAATTCTTCTATATTATTTCTCCCAACTATGGACCCACGTCCTACCGGTATGTCTTTTGTGGTGAAATTAAAAGGAAACATGATGCAATAAGCAAAAAGTAAACAAGGCGAATAAAGTAAAGACAAGTAACTATTTTTTTGTGTTTTTTTTTGATATAGAGAGCAAGACAGTAAATAAAGTAAAACTAGCAACTAATTTTTTTGTGTTTTGTTTAGGTGCAGCAAACAAAGTAGTAAATAAAATAAAGCAAGACAAAAACAAAGTAAAGAGATTGAGAAGTGGAGACTCCCCTTGCAGCGTGTCTTGATCTCCCGGCAACGGCGCAGAAAAAGAGCTTGATGGCGTGTAACTCACACGTTCGTTGGGAACCCCAAGAGGAAGGTATGATGCGCACAGTAGCAAGTTTTCCCTCAGAAAGAAACCAAGATTTAATCGAACCAGTAGGAGCCAAGAAGCACGTTGAAGGTTGATGGTGGCGAAATGTGATGCGGCGCAACAACAGGGATTCCGGCGCCAACGTGGAACCTGCACAACACAACCCAAGTACTTTGTCCCAACGAAACAAGTGAGGTTGTCAATCTCACCGGCTTGTCTGTAACAAAGGATTAAGCGTATCGAGTGGAAGATGATTGTTTGCAAGAAAATAGTAAAACACAATTGCAGAGATTGTATGCTATGTAAAGAATAGGACCGGGGTCCACAGTTCACTAGAGGTGTCTCTCCCATAAGATAAAAGCATGTTGGGTGAACAAATTACAGTCGGGCAATTGACAAATAGAGAAAGGCATAACAATGCATATACAAGATATGATAAATATAGTGAGATTTAATTGGGCATTACGACAAAGTACATAGACCGCCATCCAACCGCATCTATGCCTAAAAAGTCCACCTTCAGTGTTATCATCCGAACCCCATTCGAGTATTAAGTTGCTAAGCAACGTACAATTGCATTAAGTATGGTGCGTAATGTAATCGACAACTACATCCTTAGACATAGAATCAATGTTTTATCCCTAGTGGCAACAGCACATCCACAACCTTAGAACTTTCCATCACTGTCCCAGCATTTAATGGAGGCATGAACCCACTATCGAGCATAAATACTCCCTCTTGGAGTTAAGAGTAAAAACTTGGCCAGAGCCTCTACTAATAACGGAGAGCATGCAAGATCATAAACAACACATAAACAATAGATTGATAATCATCATAATCATAGTATTCTCTATCCATCGGATCCCGACAAACACAACATATAGTATTACATATAGATGATCTTGATCATGTTAGGCAGCTCACAAGATCCAACAATGAAGCACAACAAGGAGAAGACGACCATCTAGCTACTGCTATGGACCCATGGTCCAGGGGTGAACTACTCACTCATCACTCCGGAGGCGACCATGGCGGTGTAGAGTCCTCCGGGAGATGAATCCCCTCTCCGGCAGGGTGCCGGAGGCGATCTCCTGAATCCCCCGAGATGGGATTCGCGGCGGCGTCTCTGGAAGGTTTTCCGTATCGTGGCTCTCGGTACTGGGGGTTTCGCGACGGAGGCTTTAAGTAGGCGGAAGGGCAACGCGGGGGGCCACACGAGGTGCCCAGGGGGCAGGCCGGCGCGGCCAGGGGTCAGGCCGCGCCGCCCTATCCCCTGGCTGCCTCGTGGCCCCACTTCGTTATCTCTTCGGTCTTCTGGAAGCTTCGTGCAAAAATAGGACCCTGGGCGAAAGTTTCGTCCAATTCCGAGAATATTTCCTTACTAGGATTTCTGAAACCAAAAACAGCGTAAGAACAAAGAATCGGCTCTTCGGCATCTTGTTAATAGGTTAGTTCCAGAAAATGCATAATTATGACATATAATGTGCATAAAACATGTAGGTATCATCAATAAAGTAGCATGGAACATAAGAAATTATCGATACGTTGGAGACGTATCACCCAACGAATTGGGCACCGATGCGAAGAAGCTCTTTGATCATAGGCTATCAAGGAGAGACAAAGAAAGAAAATGTCGGTATGGGAAAAATGACGACACATAGGAGCAAACGGAGAAAATATAAACAGCGACAAGAGCGTTAACAACTTACATCATCCAAGAGAGGGTTAGAAGAGCTACTCGATTGAAGAGTAAGCTCTGGATTTGTTTCAACCCTTGCCCTTTTTGGTGAAGGGACAAGGGGGCTTGACGGAGGAGTAGCAGCGCCGACATTCTGTCGAGGAGGCGACGTTTCTTCTCCTTCGACTGGCGTCTCCGAGGCGACTAATGTATGTGACGTACTCGTTCGAGCAGCCACATCAGCAGTTGGTACTTCTTCTTCATCATCACTACGAGCAAGTGTCGACAATATAAAAAGCAAGATAAGACAAGAATCTTCGACTACAAATAAACAAGAGAAAGGGTACTTACGAACTGATGAGAGCCTCGAGGTATGGATCATAGCCTGCCTTCTGGTGAGAAGGGACAGCTTCTTCGACCTTGGAGGTGCCGGAATCTTCGGCATCATCTCTTTTCCTTTTGTTGCTTGGAGAAACAGCAGGAGGAGGAGATTGGGCCGACGCAGTAGCTTCAGAGACATCCTCTTTTTCGTCAGATCCCGCAGATTTTCGAGATTCTGCAGGTTCATTTGCAAAAGAGGGGGCATCTGGGTTATCATCGGAGATAACGGCCCTTTCTTCGACATCCCCACCTTCAGGAAGAGGAGGAAGTGAAACAAGATTTGGGTGGTCCTGTATAAAAAGAGGGAAGGATGTCAGAAATGAATAACAACACAAAAAGCAAGGCAATAGACAAATTACGCGACAATGTTTACCTTGGGAAGCGCATGGGCGGCGCTGTATGGTTTTACGCGATAAGTGGAAGGGATGGAGTCTTTCTTCTTGAGGGATGAAATCCTTCGAATAAGCCTATCCAAATCCTTGACTTCCAGATTCGTCGACAGGCGATCCGTGTCTTCATCGCCAGCATAATTCCAGAAAGGGTTTTTGCGAGCCTGAAGAGGCTGCACCCTAGTCCTAAGGAAGTACGCCGTAATTTGGATGCCTGATAATTCTTTTCCACGAGTATTTTGCAACTCATGGATGCGAGTCATCAGTGGCCTCCGTCGAAGTTCTTCTTCCTCGGTAGCTTCGCGTCCCAGAACGGCGGCGAAGGATTTTCTCGGCACCGTCAAAAGGAGGAATGTTGTCTTCGGCGCATCCATGGTTTTCTTCACGAATGTACAACCACTTCTTGCGCCACCCTTGAACGGAGTCAGGGAGTTTGACGTCGAAGTAGTTGACAGAAGAACGAACAGAAATAACAACGCCGCCTATATTATAGGCGACATTGGCAGAGCCATTACGGCGACAGAAGAAAATGCGCTTCCATAATGCCCAGTTAGGCTGGACACCAAGGAAGGCTTCGCAGAGGGTGATAAAGATAGAAATGTGAAGGATAGAGTTGGGCGTGAGGTGGTGAAGTTGGAGACCATAAACATAAAGTAACCCCCGAAGAAAAGGGTGAATGGGGGCGGAAAGACCGCGGATGAGATGATCAACAAAACTTACCCGATACCCCATTGGAGGGGTTGGGTAGCTTTCTTCACTGGGGAAGCAAACCGCTTTGGGCTTCTTGGTAATCCCCAGCTTCTTCAAGAGATTGAGGTCCTGGTTCGTGATCTTGGACCTCTCCCACTCCGCGGCTCCTAGATCCGCGGCAGCCATCGATGAATCAGGTGTGCTGTGCCTGGTCAATCGACGCGGTGGCATCAACAATGGCGGAGAGGTGTAGCTACGAAGAGAAGAGCTTTGGGAGATGAGGAGCGCAGGAGGAAATTTTGCAGAGGAAAGCAGGGGAACGGCGCGAGCGGAAGTGTTCGAGGAAGAAGAAGGGGACCTTATATACAGAAAGCGGTGAAACGACGGAACCGTTGGATGAAAAAAGAATGCAGCAGATGATCGCCACGTGGATACAAGGGTACAATGGTATTTTAACATTGACGAGGTTACAGAACGTGTGCCAGACAAAGGGGAGAACATGTGTCCCCCACTTGCACGACGTGTCCGTCAGATCAGGACTTGGGACCCACAAGGCAGCGAAACAAGCGGTAATGGTCAGTTTCCAAAATAGAAATCGTGGCTATCATCAGCAATGACGTCGTCAAGATAAAAGAAAAATTCGACTATGAGGTTTCAAAAGTTTATCGACAACGCAAGGTTATCTCGGGAGCCTTTGATCAAATACAAGTTTTTTCCCAAATGCTCGGGGGCTACTTTGGAAAAATAGAAAATTTCGAGTATGACAAGATAGAAATGGCGAGAGCCTATGACCAAATGCAAGCATTTGTTCATAGCCTCTGGGTTACTCCCATCGGGAGCGCTGGTCGCGCACCCGATAAATATAAAACTGTTGAGAAATATTATAAATATAGCGGCAAATGCATACTAATCTCGTGGAGCCTACACCCAAGCACAAGTCCTTGGATGTAGCCTCGGGGGCTACTCCCATCGGGAACGCTGTTCGCGTGTCCGATGAATTTTTAACAAAATAAAGAAACAGAAGTGAGTATATTTCGAGTTACACAGATAACTCTACATATACTCCCATCGGGAAGACAAAATAAGTCATCAAATATGACTCGATAAAATGTGCTATTCCAAAGGCGAAAAGCACTCGACAATATATTCTCAGAACGCCAAAGTTGCGATCAATTTCTGAATGCCGCAAATTTGCGAAGGTAAGACCCCGGATCCGTTCTGCCGGGCGTGGCATCGCTAAAGACTGCGCTCTGCTACTTTTTATCCGTATCAACAGATACGAAGAAAAATCCTAACGGACGCGTTAGGTACTCGATAAATTTGACTGGGACTCGACAGAATGGTAAGACCTTAAGCGGCACCTGTCGAAGTTTGCACCATTATCCCGAGATCATGTCCAGGGACGTGATCTTGAAGTAGGTTTTTGCGGATTGCCACTAGAGCAGTTAACTAGTACCTGATCCGTCAGATGAACTAGCCCCAACTACCATTATCCCTGTACAATATAGAATTTTATGTGAAGAAGTATAAATAAAAGCTCTCGAATAAAAAAAACGGCCGAGATTTTCCCCGACTCTACGATTCAAGCAAAATCTCGGGGCTACTGACATAGGCATCCCAAATGGGCCTGCCGAAGATAGTACCCGGGGTTTACTGAAGGCCCACTACCCGAAGAATAAGAAGATTCGGGAGCCCAAGATATATTAAGGAAAGTTAGAGGTGTAATAGGAAGTGTTATTTGTAATCTGGCGGGATGAGTTAGAAGCCGTCCCGGACTCTGTAACTTGTACAAAACGAAACCCTCGGCTCCACCTCCTATATAAGGGGGAGTCGAGGGACAAAGAAAGGATCGAATCTACTGTCAACATAACCCTAGTTTTCATAATCGTCGAGTACTTTTTGCCTGAACCTTCGAGATCTACTTGCCCTCTACTTCTAGCAAAACCCTAGTCTACAATCTGTAGGCATTGACAAGTTAATCCTTTGTCACCGGCGCCCCCGCTGGTCAGACCGGGCACCAGACCGGTTGGACCGGCGCCCAGGCCGGTCGTACCGGACCCCAGGCCGACCGTCCAGCCGTGCATCCGGCAGTATAGGCGTCCAGTTCTGTAGCGCCATCGACTCCGATCTGCGCGTCGTCCACGCCATGGCGCGTATCGTGCCGCCGTCGGTCTGATCAACCGACCCTGCGCACGTCAACGCCAAGCACGTCCCCGAGCACGCTGATGCGCGTAGATATACACGTCCGTTGGGAACCCCAAGAGGAAGGTATGATGCGCACAACGGAAAGTTTTCCCTCAGTAAGAAACCAAGGTTATCGAACCAGTAGGAACCAAGAAGCACGTGAAGGTTGTTGGTGGAGGAATGTAGTGCGGCGCAACACCAGTGAAACCGGCGCCAACGTGGAACCTGCACAACGCAATCAAAGTACTTTGCCCCAACGTAACAGTGAGGTTGTCAATCTCACCGGCTTGCTGAAAACAAAGGATTAAGCGTATCGAGT
Organism: Lolium rigidum; assembly: GCF_022539505.1. Lineage (NCBI taxonomy): Eukaryota > Viridiplantae > Streptophyta > Magnoliopsida > Poales > Poaceae > Lolium > Lolium rigidum. The sequence goes on from NC_061509.1 coordinate 30,896,597, forward strand.
GGAAGATGGTGGTTGTTTGCAAAGAACAAGAAAAGCAAGTAGAATGTATTCAGATGTAAAAGAATGGACCGGGGTCCACAGTTCACTAGTGGTGTCTCTCCAATAAGATAACTAGCATGCTGGGTGAACAAATTACAGGTGAGCAATTGACAAATAAAGATTCAATACATATCAACGATGATTACTATGTGATTTAATCAGGGCATTACGACAAAGTACATAGACCGCTATCCAGCATGCATCTATGCCTAAATAATTCACCTTCAGGTTATCATCCGAACCCCTTCCGCATTAAGTTGCGAACAACGGATAATTGCATTAAGTATGGTGCGTAATGTAATCAACACAAATATCCTTAGACAAAGCATCAATGTTTTATCCCTAGTAGCAACAGCACATCCACAACCTTAGAACTTTCTGTCACTGTCCCCGATTTAATGGAGGCATGAACCCACTATCGAGCATAATTACTCCCTCTTGGAGTTACAAGTATCAACTTGGCCAGAGCCTCTACTAGCAACGGAGAGCATGCAAGAACATAAACAACACATATATGATAGATTGATAATCAACTTAACATAGTATTCTCTATTCATCGGATCTCACCAAACACAACATGTACCATTACAAATAGATGATCTTGATCATGTTAGGCAGCTCACAAGATCTATAACAATGAAAGCACAAGCGGAGAAGACAACCATCTAGCTACTGCTATGGACCCATAGTCCAAAGATGAACTACTCACGCATCAATCCGGAGGCGGGCATAATGATGTAGAGCCCCTCCGGTGATGATTCCCCTCTCCGGCAGGGTGCCGGAGGCGATCTCCTGAATCCCCCGAGATGGGATTCGCGGCGGCGGCCTCTCAGTAATGTTTTCCGTATCGTGGCTCTCGGTACAGGGGGTTTCGCGACGGAGGCTTTAAGTAGGCGGAAGGGTAGGTCAAAGGGCGTCCGTGGCCCCACTTCGCCTCCCTTTCGGTCTTCTGGAAGCTTCGTGCAAAAATAGGCCCCTGGGCGTTGATTTCGTCCAATTCCGAGAATATTTCCTTACTAGGATTTCTGAAACCAAAAACAGCGAGAAAACAGCAATCGGCACTTCGACATCTTGTTAATAGGTTAGTGCCGGAAAATGTAAAATAATGTTGTAAAGTATGTGTAAAACACTCAAGTATTGTAATAAAAGTAGCATGGAACATAAGAAATTATAGATACGTTTGCGACGTATCACACGCGCCTACCACCGATCGAGCATCGGGTTGCCGCTGCGTCGCCCCTTCGGGTCGCAGCGCCGCCGCTTTTGGTCCACGCTACTAGCCAACGACGCGCCTTCTAAGGCGCGTACGTCGCTGGTGGCGTCCCGCCGCTGCACCGACTCGCGCCCTGCAGCTACGCCGGCCCCTCAGGCCGTGGCGTCGCCGCACGCGGTCACCTTCGCCGTCCCCCGCGCATCGACGTCCAAGGCCACCACAGCGCCGCCCCTTCGGCGCGGGTCGCCTCCGTTCGCGCATGGTCTTCGTCACGCCGCTGGGTCTTCCTCGCCTACTTCGTGTACCGCCGCCGCGCCCCCACCCCAGGTCGCTGGGCTCGCCAACCACTTCAGGTCGCGCTGGGCTCGCCGACCACCGCAACGCCCGTCTAGGCGTCCAACATGACCACCCCTGGTCACCGCTGGGTTAGCCGCCTTCTACGTCTCCAACCGTCTCGACTTTGTCGCCCGTGTCATCGCCTCGTCCCCGTCTACACCACCTGCTACTCTACTTCGAGAACCGTGGGCAGCGTCGGCATCTCTCCGTCGATCTGCGACCGCGACGCTTCCGGAGGCCTCCTCTGCTAGTCCCTCTGACATGGCGACAAGTTCATGATGGTCCCTGCCCCTCGCATGCCCGGTACTGGCAACACCGGAAGTGCCTTCGTCCCCGACACGTTCCCGAGTCTGGCAAACTCGCGCCGGACGTCTCGTCTTCATCGGCTTCGACAACGTCTTCTTCGGCATCGCCTCTACGACTGCCTCGACCGCGTCACCGATTTCTTCTATGTGTACTCGGTTCTGGCAAAACCGAAGTATGCCTTCGTCCTCGACGTGCGCATGGTTCTGGCAAAACTAGTGCCGCACCTCGTCCTCGACGGCTCGGACTGCATCGACTTCTGCATCGACAACCTCCACGACTGCCTCGACGTGTCTCCGTCACTCTCCTCGCGCACTACGCGCTTGCGGCTACATCGACAACGGCACCCGCCCACGACATCGACCATGGCAATTCCTTGCGCGGCTCCCTCGACCAAGGTTGCAGCACCCACGCTCTCGGCTACCTCGACATCGGCATAAAGGGCTACCATCTCGCTTGCGCCTCACCAGCCTCCTCTCCAGTCCAAGCTGCCGCGACGCAACTCCGTCCACGACGCTCCCGCTATGACTGCGGGGAGTGTCAGCCTTCTGGGGTCCACTTCGGTTTATCTCCAGTCTGACCGTCTGCGACGGTACTGTTGTTCACGTCACTACCGCTACGACTGCGGGGGAGTGTTAGAGATATATTTGGTATACGTACGGTTTAGGTAGTCTAGGATAGAGATAGATCTTGTGTCTTGTCTTGCACTCCAAGATGATCCATGTACGCCTATATATACTCGCCAATGAGGCTCAATAATACATCCATCATATTCCGCATATCTCTCTCCCTCTCTATCCTTCAACAAGGATGACCAAAGTGAACATCGTTGACAAGTACGTGGACTGACCATGTATTTTACTCTTGTTCTTTTGCCGCCAAAGCCTTGAACGTGCAGTACTGCAGACTGCAGTGAGCTTCGCCGCGTCTCCACACGTCACCTCAACCATACTAATTTTTTTATTGGTTCGATTTTAGCCAAATGCCCAAAGCTTGCCCTACCAAACACTACTATCTGGTTACCCAAAATATTGGTTAAGCTTGTTTTTTCCCATGAATTGGACAACATTGATAGGAGAAATGAACTATGGTTTCCAAAGATATACGGGCAAAAAATAATGGTGCCAAAAATAGTATGGATCATTTAGTAACCTTAATTTTCGTAACTTGAATGGTTGCTAAGTGTCTTGTGTCCAGACAACATTTGTTGAACAGAACATGTTCCACACCTTCAGTTTACATATACACCATTGTTTTAATAAATTTCCGTAATTAACAAGTACTATTTCCGTCACATAATGTAAGATGGTATTATAACCTATTGATTCCTATATTTATTGTAATAACATCTTGTATTGTGTTTTACTACTTAACTGATGTGGTTATTGGTTTTGAAATTTCTAGGAATTAGGGGATGGATTAATTGGTTTTCTCTCAACTTCTCTATTTTAACATTATATGCTTAATTTATTCTATTTAGCGAATCAAGTACATGGCAATCACATTATGTACTTGATGCTAACTGAGGATATATTGGATGTACAAATATTAAATGTGATTTCCAAGGAAACTGATACTGGCGGGAGAGTAATGCTAGCGACCACAAAAATTCAGCGTTTGTCTAAGGCATGTTGCTCCCATCGACAAGACATTACATTTTTAACAGGAAGCAGTCTTTCGTGTCCATTGTCCAGAACAGTACGTACTCATACTGGAAGAGACGAGACAAATCTTGATGCTCAGCTATAAATCCTTCTTTCCATCTCAAGACGCGTTTGCTCTATTATGTACCCAGAGGACTACATAATAGAGGTCTCATCTAGAATGGCAATGGATGGCTGAAGACTCCGTTAGTATACCGGAGACAGGAAAGGGGGGAAGCAAATCGCTACAAGTGCTCGCAAAAACAAAACCAGAACTTGACAAAAGATCATACTTCAGGTTAATACTGTAGTATTGCATACCAAAGACAGGAGTAGAACTTGACAAAAGAGAACTTCGTCGGCAGATAGGGTTTCCCCTCCCGGGCCGCCACGCACGGGCGGCTCCGGAGGCTCCCCATGCCGATCCATAGAGAAGCCGCCGAAGCTTCTTCTCCGGCCGCTGCCGCCGCCAGGGCCGGCGGTGGCGGCCACGCCTAGCCGTCGAAGATGGCGGGCGCGGGCGGGCGCGGGCGGGCGCGCCCCGGCGGGTCCCCTTCATGCGGCGGCGGGACGCCATGGGCGGCGCGGCGGGCTAGTGCGGGCGGCGGCGCGGGGGCTCTGCGGGCTCTGCGACGCGCGGCGGAGGTCCGGGGAGGGAGGCGGCACGGCGCCATGGCGGAGTCCGGCGAGGTCTGCAGCAGGAGAGGAGCGGAGCGGCGCTGGGCGTGGCCGGTGCGGGAGGTGGTGGCGCGGAGAAGCTCGGCCGGGAGAGCCTCGGCGAGCAGAGGTCCGCCGCCTCGAGTCCGGCGAGGTCTGTGTCGCCGAGATCTGCAGCGGAGCGGCGCGGGGCGTGGCCGGTGCGGGAGGTGGCGGCGCGGAGAAGCTCGGCCAGGGAGAGCCTCGGCGAGCAGAGGTCCGCCGCCTCGAGTCCGGCGAGGTCGGTGTCGCCCGGCGGCGGAGAGAGGAGGATGGAGTGCGGGCCAGATCTCGGGCTTCATGGGCCCGATCTGGGCCTGCTGGGCCGGGGCGACCTGGACGTGGGTGGGCGCCTGGAGTGGGCGAGGTCCACCGCGGGCAGCGTTGCTCCGGCTGGAGGGGAGCATGGAGGCTGCGGTGCCTGGTCGGGCTGGAGGTGGAGATGGAGGTTGACCGGATCTTCGGCGTTGCGGGGTGTGTTGGCGTGGCTTGCAGTTTTTTGCGACTTCATCGTTGAGGCGCTGTGGCGGCAGCGGTGAGAGGCTCAAAGGCGCTCTGCCCTTGCTTTGGGGCTTCGGAGATGGTCGATGACTCGGACGAAAGTCTTGCCCGGCTAAGGTCGGGCCGGTGGCGACGGCGCCCGTGGGCGTCGTTCCCCTCCTTGGAGGCGTCGCCGTGGAGTGTCGGCATCTCCCTACCCTTGGAGTTGGGTGTCTTCGGGCGAAAGCCTCGATCCGGCGCGGATCGGCACGATGGCGGCATCGTCGACGTCGTGACTCTGTTGAGAGCTTCGTGCGGGAAGACACGATGCTGAGGTTCCTTGAGGCTCTTCTCCGGTGGCGCAGCAGTCCGCGACAGTTTTCCAGGGCGCTATGCACGCCTTTGCTGGCATGTTCTTGAGGACAGCTCTTGGTTCCGACCAAGTCCTGCCATCGATCTCCTTCGGATGGTGCGTTGATAAGGTAGGCCTTTCCGGAGTTGTTCTTCTACGGAGGTGCCTGGCGTCGGTCGAGACTGGCTTGGTTCTTTGCTTAGGACAGGTGCTTTGTGTTGTGGTTGTTTGGTCTGTAGCCGGTGTTGTGTGGGGTTACCCTCGTTGCTTGTAGCGAGTGGTGCCGTTCTTGTATTCAAACCTCTGCCTTCTATAAAGATATGGTACGCCTTTGACGTACTCTCGAAAAAAAAAAGAACTTGACAAAAGATAACACTTCAAAAGCTCAGCACAACTACAGGATCAAGCTCGAGCTTAGCTTCCCTGTCCCAAATGATTTTGTCAGTGAATTAGGGCAGCAAGAAACACCAAAAAGTGATCCAAGTGTGCCCCAAACCACATGCAGACCTTGGGGCATTCAGAAGTGACCTGAACCTTTAGAAGAAGCTTACCTTTAAAAGAGCTCATTCTCAACCCGACCTCCTTTCCTTCAAGGATGGCCAAGGTGCATGCATGAAACAAGAAACCCTATCCAACAATTCAAAATCAGCAGATAACTAGAATATTTGAACTAGCAATCATGATCGCAAACACAACATATAAAAATATGGTGTCCACAGGTTCAATAAACGCATATCTGCAATGCAACATTTGTGCATTATCCGTTTCTCCAGCTAGCTAGCTATGTGCATGCATGTGCCACTAGCAAAATTTGGTACAACATTCAGAAAATTTGGTACAAGACAGTCACGAGTCATCACCGATCACACCACCATCGATGGCTGACAAGGTCTGAATGTTCAAGAGTCACTGTGCAGCAAACGGACGGATGGAACCACAGGCATGGTTTTCAGCACATTGTAATTTACTAACAAATCGCATGTATCACCCCCTTCTTCAATCACCTCCCAACTCATGCTTCACGACTGCTTCTTGTTCTCGGAATCAGACTCCACTCTCTCGCCGACTTGTTCCAGCAGAAGTTTCAAGTAGTCCTGACAACAATACATATTGCAGAGGCAGGTTAGGGTCGACATCTGCAGTTTTTCCTACTATAGTATAACAACCCTGCACAACCCCGCCTTGTGAATACCATATACCACACACATAACAAACCAAATTGACTATACTCCACAGGTATAGTATAATCTCGTAGTGTATACCATTCACCAACAAATTAATTCTACAGGATCAACTAAACAAATAAGTTATACCCAGAATGGAGCTTATTTTAAAAAGCAAGGGTTGAAGGAAGCATACATCAGCAAGCTCCGGATCACTAGCAAGCTCTTCAAGCATGAATTGAATGCTCTCGTCTTCACCATAAGCCTGAGCAGCAGTCTCAAGGACAGCACCGAAGATATCCTCAGGGGGGTCACATTGCTCAATGCGTTCACATGCTTCATGAAGATCAATCTGTCCATCAAATACGAAGCTTGAGCAATGCCGTATAGACAAGGATCAGGATTACACAAAAATGAAACTGGCTAGCAACATTTATTAATGGAACATATAAGTAGTAATTCTTATTCTCTAACATTAATGTTTTTCAACTCTTCAGATTGATGATTGGTGCCCAAATATACTAAACCATACGAGAGAGTAGAACAGGCCCAGTGAATGTTCTTTCATTAAAATAGGATGGCGTACCTGAGAGCTGCTGCCATCTACAGCATCACTAACTTCCCTGTCATTTTGCCGAGGTTGCAATCTAGAATCCACAGCCTCTGTTCCAGCAGGACGAGCTGCGACTCCACCAAGAACTTGATTTACAACTGGCATCATTTGCTGCATCATTCTAGACAAGTCAAAGCCACCTCCTTGGCCCCTTCGTGGACCATCCACACTTTGGACCATATTACTCAAGGTGTCCATCACTGCAGAGTTCTGTGTTAAGTCTTCCATTATGTTCCTCACATCAGATGGTGATTCTAATCCTGTTTGAGCTGCTACATTTGACATCAGGTTGCCAAAGACCGGGCTGTTGAGAACACTGGATAACATGCTGCCGATATCGACTTGCCCTTCAGCACCTGGTCTTCTCAGAGGCATTCCAGCAGCAACCTGAGGTGTCGCAGATGCAGAGTGAGAATTCTTAGCACTGCCGCTGCTTGCATTGGCACTTCTCGAAACTAGGGCCTGCAGAGCCTGCTGCCCCATCAAAACAGCTTCTTGCTTCGCCAGAATCGCCGCTAGTCCCAGATGGCTTTGCTACTCTGTTACGTCTCTGCAAGTGGGGTTTAAATAATCAATGACATTGCAGCTGACCACAAAATATTACAGACCCACAACTTGCAGAAATCAAATCAATGGAAGCTAAAAAATGTGAACTGGACAATATAGTTTGTGAGACTGTACTAGAGAGTCGTTATTTAATACCTTAGGCTGCAGACCACCACCAAGACCAAGCGGTCCAGAACTGCCACTAGCACTAGGTTTAGTAGACTCTCCAGTTACTCCATCTGAGGGCTTGTTATTCAATTCAGAGCTTCCTGCTGATGTGCTTAAAGGAACATCGCCAGTATATGTCTCTGTCAGCTGTCCTGCTAAGCTAGCTGCTGCCAGTTCCCGAGACTGTGTCCTAATGTTATCCACATCGCCAGTGGAAACATTCACAGTACTGCTATCTTGTAGTGTCAAACAGGGATCAGATGTATTTGAATGCGAAGTACCTAAGAGCAACAACAGAAACAGGAACGGTGAGGATTCAGTACGATTTTCCCTACAGGGAGAACTCAGATCACTTCAAGAAAAATACCTGCACCAGTTACATGAGATTGCACACTCGGTAATGTTTGTCCATGATGAGAACCCAGAAGTTCACTCTGTAGTTGGGCATTTCCTGATGTTGCAGAGCTCACGGTGCCAGCTCCATTGTGTGTGGTTGGGTGAGGCCCCTGGCCTGCTGTGTTTGGCACAGATGATGAAACCATGCCTGGTGGGTTCGCAGCCAATGCATTGGAAAACACATGAGAAGCAGGAGCATCGAGACAAGAGTTTTTCTTCTCCTCATAAGATAAATTTTGGGGATCCTTAGGAGAAGAAAAACCCATGTCAAGAAATCGCTCCATGTTCGGGGAAATACCCTGCAAAATATTAAGCACATAAATTTTTCATAGATCATAATTTGTGCCATCAAATATAAACAAGTTATTGTGATCTAATCCCCTAACCGACATCTTTACTCTCAAGGCGGTGAAGCCTAAGAATGAGAGACCTTGCTCTGATACCAATTGAAAGGACACGGATGTCGCCTAGAGGGGGGGGGGGTGAATAGGCGGTTTAAAACTTTTACGAGATGGGCTTAACAAATGCGGAATAAAACTAGCGTTTACTTTGTCAAGCCCAAAGCCTATATACTATGGTTCACCTATGTGCACCAACAACTTATTCTAAGCAATGCAAGCAACTATGTGATAGCAAGATATATAAACTTATGCTAAGCAATACAAGCAACTATGTGATAGTAAGATATATAACTTCAAGCACGATGGCTATCACAAGGTAAGGTGCATAAGAAAAGAGCTCGGGTATAGAGATAACCGAGGCACGCGGGAGACGATGATTTATCCTGGAGTTCACACTCTTGTGAGTGCTAATCTCCGGTGGAGAGGTGCGGTGGCTTAGTGCTCCCGAACGCCACAAAAGGCTCACCTTGAGGTGTGGTTGCTCGATGCACACCAACGCCACAAAGGCCTCACCCCAAGATGCGGTACTCACACCACACACCGAGCGCCACGAAGGCGCCTCACCTAAATCTCCGGTGACCCTCGCCACAAAGGCCTAGGTCACGGTTCCACTAAGGGATTTCCTTCGAGGCGGAAACCGGGCCTTACACAAAGGTTGTGGCACACATCCACAACTTAATTGGAGGCTCCCAACAAATCACCACAAAGGTCTAGAATCCGTTTAGGGTTCCAAGAACCCAAGAGTAACAACCTTCTTGCTTTCACCACCACGAATCACCGTGGAGAACTCAAACCGATGCACCAATGCAATGGCAAGAACACCACAAAGATGCCCAAGTCCTTCTCTCTCAAATTCCAACAAAGCTACAAAAGCTATTGGGGGAATAAGAGAGGAAGAACAAAGGAATTCACAAAGAACACCAAGATCAAGATCTAGAGAGTTCCACTCACAAAGAGATGGATTTGATTGGTAGAATTGTAGATCTAGATCTCCTCTTCCTTTTCCCTCAAAAAGGTTCAAGAATAATTGGAGGGATTTGAGGTAGAGGGAGCTCTCAAATACTAGCAATGGAGGAGAGCAAAAAGTGTGTGAAGCAACTGAAAAACGAGAGGAGGAAGAAGACTATTTAAAGGGGCTGCAGGAATTCTGCCCGTTGGGCTCGTCCAGAGAGAGGCCGGCAGTGCCGCTGGCAGGAAAAGGAGCGAGCGGCTCGGTAGGGCGAGCAAGGCAGCGCGGGGCGAGCGGGCGAAGCAGCGCGTGGGAGAGAGTGGAGCAGCGCGCGACTGGGCCTGGCGAGCGGCGCGCGGTAGGCGGCCAACAAGCGGTGGAGCCTGGGCTCGAGGCTGGGCCGGCCCGGCAGTGCCGCTGGGGGCAGGCCGGAGGTGCTGCGCGGCCCGGCAGTGCAGCGCGCGGGAGCCGGCAGTGCCGGAGTGGGCCGAGCGGTACTGCCGGCCCATCAATTGCGGTAGTGCCGGCTGCCTCCCCTTTTTTTTTTCTTTAAAACAAATAGAAGACAAACTTCAAAAGACAATATCTAGAGTTTGGAAACTCGGATCAAGACGAAACCAATTTTGTTGGAAAGAGGAGGACAAGAGCTACCCAACAAAAATATGGAAACTATTTGGGGGTGATTTTCTATTATTTTTAGAGGTGCAACACCTCAACATGAGAAACCGAGAAAATCATCAAACTCGAAAAGCAACAAGTGATCTATGCAAAATCCGTTTTCGATGAACTAGAGCTTGTCATGAGAAAAGGCACAAGCTCTAAAACATCACATGGATAAGATCCAAATAACAACCAAGAACGATGATGCAAGGATGCAAAGGTTTGAGCTCTCCGGACGATACGGTCGAGTTACTCACTTGAGAGCCCTCTTGATAGTACGGCAACTAAACTATAAACCGGTCTCCAACTACACTATGAGACCGGTGAGAAAGAAACCCTATCAAGAGCAAACCTTACTTGCGCATTCCACTTGAGCTCGATGATGACGATCTTGACCGCATCAAGATGGAACACCTTTCTTGATTGTGCTTGCTTGACGAAGTCTTGTGGATTGCTCCCCCATAATCCACCATGGGAGAGCTTCTTCTTCGGTGCAACTTCATATATCCATGAACACCATATGGAGGGCATGCTTCAAGCAAATGATCTCTTCGAGTTGACTCATCTTGAACTTGCACTTCATTTCTTCATGGCAAGCTTCAAGCATATGACCTCTTCGAGTTTGGCTCATCTTGAACTTGCACTTCATTTCTTAATTCTTCATCATGTTGATGTCTTGAAGTAACTTGAGGGCTCACTTCATCTTCATCTTCAAGAGATACTTGACACTTGATATCTGATACGTCTCAAACGTATCTATAATTTCTTATGTTCCATGCTACTTTATTGATGATATCTACATGTTTTATGCACATTATATGTCATTATTATGCATTTTCTGGAACTAACCTATTAACAAGATGCCGAAGTGCCGCTTCGCTTTCTGCTGTTTTTGGTTTCAGAAATCCTAGTAACGAAATATTCTCGGAATCGGACGAAATCAACGCCCAGGTTCCTATTTTTCCCGGAACCATCCAGAACACCCGAGAGCCGCCGTAGGGAAGCCCTGGGGGCCCCACACCACACCCCTGGCGCGGCCGCAGGGGGGCCGCGCCGCCCTATGGTGTGGTGGCCCCAGGCCCCCTCCGAGGCTGCCCTTCTGCCTATTTAAAGCCCCTGCGTCGAAAACCCTTACGGAGGACGAAACCCACAGAAACCTTCCAGAGCCGCCGCCATCGCGAAGCCAAGATCTGGGGGGCAGGAGTCTCTGTTCCGGCACCTTGTCGGACGAGGAAGTGCCCCCGGAAGGCTTCTCCATCAACACCGCTGCCATCTCCACCGCCATCTTCATCACCGCTGCTGCTCCCATGAGGAGGGAGTAGTTCTCCATCGAGGCTCTGGGCTGTACCGGTAGCTATGTGGTTCATCTCTCTCCTATGTACTTCAATACAATAATCTCATGAGCTGCCTTACATGATTGAGATTCATATGATGATGCTTGTAATCTAGATGTCATTGTGCTAGTCAAGTGAGTTTTACTTATGTGATCTCCGGAGACTCCTTGTCCCACGTGTGTAAAGGTGACACGGTGTGCACCGTGTGGGTCTCTTAGGCTATATTTCACGTAATACTTACACTGTTATGAATGGCATAGTGAAGTGCTTATTTATATCTCTTTATGATTGCAATGTATTTTGTATCACAATTTATCTATGTGCTACTCTAGCAATGTTATTAAAGTAGTTTTATTCCTCCCCGCACGGTGTAATGGTGACAGTGTGTGCACTCGTGTTAGTACTTGGTTTATGCTATGATCATGATCTCTTGTAGATTGCGAAGTTAACTATTGCTATGATAGTATTGATATGTATTATTCCTCCTACATAAGCATGAAGGTGACAGTGTGCATGCTATGTTAGTACTTGGTTTAGTCGTTTCGATCTTTCATGCACTCTAAGGTTATTTAAATATGAACATTGAATTGTGGAGCTTGTTAACTCCGGCATTGAGGGTTCGTGTAATCCTACGCAATGTGTTCATCATCCAACAAGAGAGTGTAGAGTATGCATTTATCTATTCTGTTATGTGATCAATGTTGAGAGTGTCCACTAGTGAAAGTCTAATCCCTAGGCCTTGTTTCTAAATACTGCTATCGCTGCTTGTTACTGTTTTACTGCGTTACTACTGCTGCATTACTACTACATGTTTACTTCCCGCAATATTACTACCATCAACTGCACGCCAGCAAGCACTTTTCTGGCGCCATACTACTGCTCATATTCATTCATACCACTTGTATTTTACTATCTCTTCGCCGAACTAGTACACCTATTAGGTGTGTTGGGGACACAAGATACTTCTTGCTTTGTGGTTGCAGGGTTGCATGAGAGGGATATCTTTGACCTCTTCCTCCCTGAGTTCGATAAACCTTGGGTAATCCACTTAAGGGAAACTTGCTCGCTGTTCTACAAACCTCTCGCTCTTGGAGGCCCAACACTGTCTACAAGAATAGAAGCACCCGTAGACATCAAGCACTTTTCCGGCGCCGTTGTCGGGGAGGAAAGGTAAAAGGCACTCATACTCCGATTCCAGGTAACATGACTTTTCTCGGCGCCATTGTGTGTGTGCTCGAAGCTATTTCCTTTAGACTCGCAATTGCGACATTTGGTTTCTTGTTTACACTAGTTAGGCATAATGGACAACAATGACCTTTTTATTCTATTTCCTGATTTAAGACATGGATGGTTTGATGCGAAAATTAAAAACCCATGGAACATATTAATATGAATGCTTTGAACACTATTGTTGCTAATGCTATGGAAAATTCTAAGCTTGGGGAAGCTGGCTTTGATGAGCATGATATTTTTAGTCCCCCAAGCATTGAGGAGAAAATTTACTTTGATGATACTTTGCCTCCCATTTATGATGATTATAATGATAGTAGTCTTTTGTTACCACCTGTTATGGAGGATAAATTTGATTATGATTACAATATACCTCCTATATTTGATAGCTACTTTGTTGAATTTGCTCCCACTACAATTAATAAGAATGACTATGCTCATGTTGGGAATAGTAATTATTTTATGCATGAGACTCATGATAAGAATGCTTTATGTGATAGTTATATTGTTGAGTTTGCTCATGTTGCTACTGAAAGTTATTATGAGAGAGGAAAATATGGTTGTAAAAATTTTCATGTTACTAAAACACCTCTCTATGTGCTGAAATTTTTGAAGCTAAACTTGTTTTATCTTTCTATGCTTGCTTGCTACTTTTCTCTTCATGAACTTGTTTATTTACAAGATTCCTATGCATAGGAAGCATGTTAGACTTAAATGTGTTTTGAATTTGCCTCTTGATGCTCTCTTTTGCTTCAACTTCTATTTCTTGCGAGTGCATCATTAAAACTGCTGAGCCCATCTTAATGGCTATAAAGAAAGAACTTCTTGGGAGATAACCCATGTGTTTATTTTACTACAGCAATTTTTGTTTTGTTGAGTCTTGGAAGTTGTTTACTACTGTAGCAACCTCTCCTTATCATGTTTTTGTGCCAAGTAAAGTTTCTATGTCAAAGTTGATGTTATATTTGGGATCGCTGCGCAGAAACAGCATTGCTGTCTGTCACGAATCTGGGCACAGGCCTCTGTAGAAAATTCTAAAAAATCTGCCAATTTACGAGCGTGATCCTCAGATATGTATGCAACTTTCATTAGTTTTGAGTTTTTCCATTTGAGCAAGTCTGGTGCCATTTTAAAATTCTTCTTTACGAACTGTTCTGTTTTGACAGATTCTGCCTTTTATTTCGCATTGCCTCTTTTGCTATGTTGGATGAATTTCTTTGATCCATTAATGTCCAGTAGCTTTATGCAATGACCAGAAGTGTAAAGAATGATTGTGTCACCTCTGAACATGTAAATTTTTATTGTGCACTAACTCTCTAATGAGTTTGCTTGAAGTTTGGTGTGAAGGAAGTTTTCAAGGGTCAAGAGAGGAGGATGATATACTACGATCAAGAAGAATGAAAAGTCTAAGCTTGGGGATGCCCCGGTGGTTCATCCCTGCATATTTCAAGAAGACTCAAGCATCTAAGCTTGGGGATGCCCAAGGCATCCCCTTCTTCATCGACAAAGTATCAGGTTCCTTCTCTTGAAACTATATTTTTATTCGGTCACATCTTATGTACTTTACTTGGAGCGTCTGTATGTTTTTGTTTTTGTTGTTGTTTGAATAAATGATTGTTTGGGAGAGAGACACGCTCCGCTGGTTCGTATGAACACTTGTGTTCTTAGCTTTTAATTTTCATGGCGAAGGTTGAAACTCGCTTCGTTAATTGTTATATGGTTGGAAACGGGAAATGCTACATGTAGTAATTGGTATAATGTCTTGAATAATGTGATACTTGGCAATTGTTGTGCTCATATAGATCTTGTTTAAGCTCTTGCATCATGTACCTTGTACCCATTAATGAATAATTACATAGAGCTTGTTAAAATTTGGTTTGCATGATTGGTCTCTCTAAGTCTAGATATTTTCTGGTTGAGGTGTTTGAACAACAAGGAGACAATGTAAAGTCTTATAATTCTTACAATATGTTTATATGTGAGTCTTGCTGCACCATTTTATACTTGAGTTTGCTTCAAATAACCTTGCTAGCCTAAACCTTGTATAGAGAGGGAATACTTCTCATGCATCCAAATACTTGAGCCAATATTCATGCCATTTGTGTCCACCATACCTACCTACTACATGGTATTTCTCCGCCATTCCAAAGTAAATTGCTTGAGTGCTACCTTTAAACAATTCAAAAGTTATTACCTCTTATTTGTGTCAATGTTTAATAGCTCATGAGGAAGTATGTGGTGTTTATCTTTCAATCTTGTTGGGCAACTTTCACCAATGGACTAGTGGCTTCATCCGCTTATCCAATAATTTTGCAAAAAGAGCTGGCAATGGGATTCCTAGTCCCAAATTAATTAACAAAAATAGACACTCCTCCATGGTATGTGATTGTTGGACTGGCACCCGAAGGATTCGATTAGCCATGGCTTGAGAAAGCAAAGGTGGGGAGGAGTGTCATCATAATAAAACTAAAATAAAAAGGCACTCCTTCATGGTATGAGATTGTTGGTGGCACCCGAGGATTCGGTTAGCCATGGTTTGTGAAAGAAAGGTTGGAAGGAGTGCCACCCAAAAATAAAATAAAATGGGAGCCGCTCTTTGAAGGTTTGTCTGGCAAGGGGGTTAGAGTGCCCACTACCATTCATTGACAACAACAAACACCTCTCAAAACTTTACTTTTATGCTCTCTATATGTTTTCAAAATCAAAGCTCTAGCACAAATATAGCAATCGATGCTTTCCTCTTTGAAGGGCCATTCTTTTACTTTATTGTTGAGTCAGTTTACCTATTCTTTCAATCTTAGAAGCAAACACTTGTGTAAATTATGTGCATTGATTCTTACATGTTTACCTATTGCACTTGTTATATTACTTTGTGTTGACAATTATCCATGAGATATACATGTTAAAGTTAAAAGCAACCGCTGAAACTTATATCTTCCTTTGTGTTGTTTCAAAGCTTTCTACTAAGAGTTTATTGCTTATGAGTTAACTCTTATGCAAGACTTATTGATGCTTGTCTTGAAAGTATTATTCATGAAAAATCTTTGTTATATGATTCATTTGTTTACTCATTATCTTCATCATTGCTTCGAATTTCTGCATTCATCTCATGTGCTTTACAATAGTATGATCAAGGTTATGATGGCATGTCACTTAAGAAATTATCATTGTTATCGTTTACCTACTCGAGGGCGAGTAGGAACTAAGCTTGGGAATGCTTGATACGTCTCAAACGTATCTATAATTTCTTATGTTCCATGCTACTTAATTGATGATATCTACATGTTTTATGCACATTATATGTCATTATTATGCATTTTCTGGAACTAACCTATTAACAAGATGCCGAAGTGCCAGCTCTCGTTTTCTCGCTGTTTTTGGTTTCGAAATCCTAGTAACGAAATATTCTCGGAATCGGACGAAATCAACGCCTGTGTTCCTATTTTTCCCGAAACCATCCAGAACACCCGAGAGCCGCCGTAGGGAAGCCCCGGGGGCCCCACACCACACCCCGGCGCGGCCGGAGGGGGCCGCGCCGCCCTATGGTGTGGTGGCCCCAGGCCCCCTCCGAGGCTGCCCTTTCGCCTATATAAAGCCCCTGCGTTGAAAACCCTTACGGAGGACGAAACCCACAGAAACCATCCAGAGCCGCCGCCATCGCGAAGCCAAGATCTGGGGGACATGAGTCTCTGTTCCGGCACCCTGCCGGACGGGGAAGTGCCCCCGGAAGGCTTCTCCATCAACACCGCTGCCATCTCCACCGCCATCTTCATCACCGCTGCTGCTCCCATGAGGAGGGAGTAGTTCTCCATCGAGGCTCGGGGAAGCACCGGTAGCTATGTGGTTCATCTCTCTCCTATGTACTTCAATACAATAATCTCATGAGCTGCCTTACATGATTGAGATTCATATGATGATGCTTGTAATCTAGATGTCATTGTGCTAGTCAAGTGAGTTTTACTTATGTGATCTCCGGAGACTCCTTGTCCCACGTGTGTAAAGGTGACAGGTGTGCACCGTGTGGGTCTCTTAGGCTATATTTCACAGAATACTTATTCACTGTTATGAATGGCATAGTGAAGTGCTTACTCTTTATGATTGCAATGTATTTTGTATCACAATTTATCTATGTGCTACTCTAGCAATGTTATTAAAGTAGTTTTATTCCTCCTGCACGGTGTAATGGTGATAGTGTGTGCACTCGTGTTAGTACTTGGTTTATGCTATGATCATGATCTCTTGTAGATTGCGAAGTTAACTATTGCTATGATAGTATTGATGTGTATTATTCCTCCTACATAAGCATGAAGGTGACAATGTGCATGCTATGTTAGTACTTGGTTTAGTCGTTTCGATCTTTCATGCACTCTAAGGTTATTTAAATATGAACATTGAATTGTGGAGCTTGTTAACTCCGGCATTGAGGGTTCGTGTAATCCTACGCAATGTGTTCATCATCCAACAAGAGAGTGTAGAGTATGCATTTATCTATTCTCGTTATGTGATCAATGTTGAGAGTGTCCACTAGTGAAAGTCTAATCCCTAGGCCTTGTTCCTAAATACTGCTATCACTGCTTGTTACTGTTTTACTGCGTTACTACTGCTGCATTACTACTACATGTTTACTTCCCGCAATATTACTACCATCAACTGCACGCCAGCAAGCACACTTTTCTGGCGCCATACTACTGCTCATATTCATTCATACCACTTGTATTTCACTATCTCTTCGCCGAACTAGTACACCTATTAGGTGTGTTGGGGACACAAGAGACTTCTTGCTTTGTGGTTGCAGGGTTGCATGAGAGGGATATCTTTGACCTCTTCCTCCCTGAGTTCGATAAACCTTGGGTAATCCACTTAAGGGAAACTTGCTGCTGTTCTAAAACCTCTGCTCTTGGAGGCCCAACACTGTCTACAAGAATAGAAGCACCCGTAGACATCAATATCCTTCATCAAATTCTTCTTATTGCAACCTTCAAGCCAACATATGGTTCAAGCATTGCCTATGGACAACACCTACAAATATAACTCAATGCAAACATTAGTCCATAGGGATTGTCATTAATTACCAAAACCACACATGGGGGCTCCATGCACTTTCAATGGAGCCGCCCTCTAAGCGCCAAAAGGTTAGGAGCTCCGGGCCTTCAAGGCCCAAGAGGAAGAGGGAGATCCCGAAGGGTTCCGGGTAAACCTTCTGTCCAAGCTTTCCAGTACGAACTTTGTTTTTTGATGATCACAACGGCTAACTTTTTTATTTTTCAGGCCTGCTCTTGAACTAACCAGGAGCGCGCCCGACATGCAGCCGGAGGCCCCCCCAAGATACCAGCACCCACCAGCATTCTCTACAAAGTCCGGCTCCCCTCGGGGAGGCAAAACAAGTTCGGGGAGCGCGGCCCCTAAACAGGGACATCACCGCGTGGATGACTTCTCATCGCATCTAGAATTCGAAGACACCGGCGCTGGCAACATGGACGCCGATTCAGAATCAACCGAGCGGTCGGAACCTTTGGTTCCGTCCGTTCTTGAAAAACAGCAACAAACACCTGCCGCCCCACCTTCCAAGATTCTCGCTACAACCTCCGAGCCTCCATCACCGGCCAAGAGCGCAGCTGCGCCGCCGTCGGCCTCTGTCAGCCAACCTCCTGCCCCCGAGGTGACTGCCGAGCAACTCTCTGCCGCCGTCGCGGCTACAGCCGCTCCTGCCTCTGGCTTGCAAGCCCAATCCCTCATCCTTCATGCCGGTCGCGTTGCGATTGCTGCCGGCAAAAAGGTCTCGGTGCAGTTGGGGCGGGTCACGCAGCTGAGCCGCGGCAACACCAACCTGCGTGCGCTGCAGCACCTCGTGGAACGATGGAACCTTGTCGACGTTACCGAGGCCACTTGCGGCGTCGACAAGGATGGTAAGGTGGTTGTTGATGAGCGCGGCCCTCGCAGCACCGTGCAACACTTCCGTCGGCTTAAGCATGCGGTAAAGGAGTTCGACATCGCCTGGCATGATGCCAACCAAAATGTGCTGGTACGTTTCATACTAGAACTTCAATTTTTTCTTCATACCGAAACCTTTTTTAACTTCAACAATTAATAGATATATCCTCCCAGTCCCCGAGTTTTGGGTAAAGCACGAAGTACTTAGCGCGAAACTGCAAAAACCGGCATAGCTAGTCCCCGAGTTTCGGGTTAAGCACGAAGTACTTAGCGCGGAACTGCAAAAAAAAAACCCGGCATAGCTAATCCCCGAGTTTCGGGTTAAGCACGAAGTACTTAGCGCGAAACTGCAAAAAACCGGCATAGCTAGTCCCCGAGTTTCGGGTTAAGCACGAAGTACTTAACGCGAAACTGCAAAAAACCGGCATAGCTAGTCCCCGAGTTTCGGGTTAAGCACGAAGTACTTAGCGCGAAACTGCAAAAAACTGGCATAGCTAGTCCCCGAGTTTCGGGTTAAGCACGAAGTACTTAGCGCGAAACTGCAAAAAACCGGCATAGCTAGTCACCGAGTTTCGGGTTAAGCACGAAGTACTTAGCGCGAAACTGCAAAAAACCGGCATAGCTCACGACAACTTTTCATTTTTGCAGGGCGTGTTGGACTCCCGGAAGCAGGTATTTGAGGAGCTATTGTGGGAGCACTAGAGCATCACCGATGCCTTTACTGCCCTCCAGCTAACCCACATCAACTGCCAAGGTTGGCCTGAGCCTACCGGCTTCTTTTGTACCGGTGTGTTTTTGCCAGATGCTAATAACCAGTCTCTTTTGTGCAGCCATCCTGCCGGAAGCTTCCGTGGAGGGCCTGACTGCCCAGGTTGCGGCGCTCAAGGGTAAGCCAAGTCTTCCGATTTGTTTTCTCTCTCATTATCTCTATGTACAACTTCATTTATTCTGAAATCCAGCTGCCCAGGACAAGCTCGCCATCCAGCACCAAGGCGAACTCAAAGCCCAGCAGGAAGAAACTGCTAAGCTGAAGGATCAACTGATCCAAGCTGGGCTTGAGCACGCTAAGGCGCTCAAGGATGCCATAGCAGCCGGTGACGCCAAGGTGGAGGAGGCGCGAAAGCATTTTGCTGACGCAAAAGAACAGTTGCTCCGTGACTTGGAGGACGAGCGCAAGCTGCAGGAGCGGGAGAAGGAACGTGTGGCGGCGGTGGAAGAGTACATGAACGACATCGAGGCCATGATCAAAGATACCGACATGAAAGCGCTGAGTAAGTTTGCTCTTATTTTTGCTTAAAAGCTTTTTCATTTTCTCCGGCTCGTTCTGATACCGGCCTCTCAATGTTTGTATAGAGCTCTTCCCGGACTCCCAGGAACGTGCTGAGGCCGCTGTCGCTAAAGGTCGGGTTGAGGACGTGGTCGATGCTGCCCTTGCCTGGACCGCCAAAGATCATCTTACCGCGTGGTACTGCCGGATCACGCACATGCGCGCTGTTGACCGGACTCTTCGCCTGCTGCTGGAAGCTGCCCTTGTGGCCTTCAAGTGCCTATGGCCCGGAGAGCCCGCTCCGGACAACATTAACCTCGTTGCCGAGCGACTCCAAGAGACCGGCAAACGGCTGAGGGAGTGGCGTCGTTCTGCGGCTCGCGCCGGAGCCAACATGGCCTTGCGCTTCGCGTGCTCATGGTATGAGGGCCTGGATCTAGACGCATTGCATAGCATGCGCGAGGATCCCCCGACCAACAAGGATCCGGCCAAGGCTGTGGCTCGCCGTGCCCGGGCGTACCAGATCGCCAGCTACGCCACCACCAGCACCTTCATTCCTCCTCCTGCTGATCTCGCAGAAGAATCCGCTGATGAAGAGGAGGATGAAGAAGCCGGTGAGGACGAAGCCGAAACCCCGGTGAATCCAGAGCAGCCAGATGCCGGTATTCCGGTAGCAGCGCCAGAATCCCCAGTCGACCCTGACCAAGTCCCGGAAGCACCTGCTACTCGTCCAACAGCCCTGGAGAGCTCATCTCCGCTCTATCAGTGAATCCTGACCCTGCCTCATCAAAAACAATTGTGAAATTTCCCCGGTATGCCGGGTGGGAAATGTAACACAATACTCTAAGTACTTTTGGGTACGTTAAACTTTACGTAGCATAATAGGTTTGCCTGTCGGAACCTTTAAGCCTGTTATGCTATAACATGGTTAAGTTTGGTTTATCAGAAATCTTTCCGGTTTGATTTCTTGCATCGGTGAATATTCTGGATTCGTTCCCGAGATCAATCTTATGCACGTTTGGTTCTTTTGCTTTGGCTCTGTCTACCTCTTTGGGGTGTTTGACGTATGAGACTCAAAGTTCTTTTGCCAAGCAAGCATTTTCTTGAACTTAGAAAAAATCGAAATTTTTCACAAAAAACCGGTATAGCCGGGGTTAGTTAAACCTTCTTCGGGTTGTTTGTTTTCGGTTTCTTTTTTGTTTTTCGCGTGCTTACATCCTTCCGGTTCATCTTGCTTGCCATGAAGCCGGGTTGCGGACAACAGCAGAGTCAAAGATTCCTCTTTAGGTTTAGCACGTTACTAAACCGGAAAGGAAAGTTTCCAACAATCAAACCGGTATTCAGAAAAAATAAACACATTGCATGCAATTCCGGTAGAGGCAGTCCCCGAGATACATTCGAGGTGCGGCTTCTTATTAATAGCATATAAGGTATAAAAAGGAACTCCTTACATCACATCTTCAGGAATAGAAAGGGCGGAGTAAAGCTATGTTCCATGGGTGCTTGGTTTCCTCGCCTGACTTGTCCTTCTTTCCCTTCTTCAATTCCTGTGCATCGATCAGGTAGTAGGCATGATTGTGCAGAGCCTTGCTCAGAATGAAAGGCCCTACCCACGGAGGTGAGAGTTTGTGGAGTCCTTCAGTGCACTGCACTAGATGTAACACTAGGTCTCCTTCCCGGAACACCCTCGGGTTTACCTTCCGGCTATGATAGCGTTTGAGGTTTTGCTGGTATATGGCTGATCTTGCCAAGGCCATTTCTCTTTGCTCCTCGAGCAAGTCAACATCATTTTCTCGAGCCTCTTTTACCTCTTCTTCGGTTTAGAGTTGAACTCTTGGTGAGTCATGGAGAATGTCGGTTGGTATGATCGCTTCTGCTCCGTATACCATGAAAAATGGTTTGTATCCGGTAGACCGGTTCGGTGTGGTTCTTATGCTCCACATCACTGATGGTAATTCATCAAGCCAACACCCTGGCGTTTTTTCGAGTGGCTCAATAAGCCTCGGTTTGATACCGGAAAGCACAAGTGCGTTTGTTCTTTCAACTTGCCCATTGCCCTGTGGGTGTGCCACGGAACACACATCCAACCGGATGTTGTTATCATCACAGAACCACTTAAAATATACTTGAGCAAAGTTTGTCCCGTTGTCAGTGATGATACTGTGCGGGTATCCGTACCGCAAGATGACATCTTTCAAGAATTTCACTGCTGTATGCCCAT
Source organism: Lolium rigidum (assembly GCF_022539505.1). Lineage (NCBI taxonomy): Eukaryota > Viridiplantae > Streptophyta > Magnoliopsida > Poales > Poaceae > Lolium > Lolium rigidum. The sequence continues at coordinate 30,918,538 of NC_061509.1, forward strand.
CACACTTTGTGATTGGCTTTACCTCAAGCCACTTAGTGAATTTATCGACCATCACCAAGATGTGAGTCATGCTTCCTCTTGCCGTTTTGAACGGTCCGACCATGTCCAGGCACCAAACGGCAAATGGCCAAGTTATTGGTATCGTTTTTAAACCGGATGCTGGGGTATGATATTGCTTGGCGTACCTCTAGCACCCATTGCATTTCCGGACCAAGTCCTCAGCTCCTCCAATGCAGTGGGCCAATAGAACCCATGTCGGAACACTTTTGCCACCAGCGCCCTAGATGAGGCATGGTGCCCACATTCTCCTTGGTGAACTTCTAGGAGCATCTTTCTTCCTTCTTCCGGTTCCACACATCGTTGGAGGACACCGGTAACACTTCTCTTGTACATCTCACCATTGATGATGGTGTACGCCTTTGACCTTCTTTGGATCCTTCTCGATTCAATTTCATCAACCGGTAAGCCGCCGTTGATCAGGAATTCCTTGATAGGTTTTACCCAGGTTGGTGCTTCCCGAACCGTAAACACCGGTACATCAATCTCCTGTAATCCACCATCATAGTTTCTTTCGGTTTCGACTCCGAAGTCCCCGGGTTAGCCAGAGCAGTCGCCGGGTTTCCTTCCTCAATGTCCATTGGCACAACATGGGATTCTGGTACAAAAATTGACTCAGATTCCGGACTTGGTTTGATTGATGGTTTCCTCAGGTGCGCTAAGGCTATTCCGGCAGGAATTTCCTGCCTAGACGAGCCCAACTTGGAGAGTGTGTCCGCGGCTTCATTCTCTGCTTGTGGTACATGGTGAAACTCACACCCGTCGAAGAATCCGGCAATCTTCTGCACATGGAACCGGTATGCGGCCATGTTGGCATCTTTTGCATCCCAATCTCCGGAACACTGCTGCACCACCAGATCCGAATCACCATAGCAAATGATCCGGTGTGCACCTATTTCTTTTGCGACCTTGAGCCCGTGGACCAAGGTTCCATACTCAACGACATTGTTTGATGCCCTGAAGTGTATCTGTGGCACGTATCTCAAGTGATCCCCTTTTGGTGAGGTGAGAACCACTCCTGCACCGAGACCTTCTTTGAGTTTGGACCCGTCAAAGTGCATTTTCCAGTAATCCACTTCTGTTTTAGGCGGCTTATATTGCATTTCAGCCCAATCAACCAGGAAATCGGCCAAAGCTTGTGATTTTATGGCGTCTCTTCTCTCATACGCCGATACGTACGCTGATAGCTGAATTGCCCATTTAGCAATCTGGCCGCTGGCATCTTTGTTGCCGATGATCTCCGAGATAGGTTCCTCGCTCACTACCTTCATCGGATGTTCCTCGAAGTAATGTTTGAGCTTAGTGGCAGCCATAAACACGCCGTAGGTCATTTTCTGGAAGTGCGGGTAGTTTTGCTTTGAGAGGGAGAGCACCTCGCTCAGGTAGTATACCGGTCTTTGCACGGTTTTTCCATCTTCCTCTCTTTCTACCATAACCACAACACTCACAACCCGGTTTGTCGCTGCTATGTAGAGCAACATGGGTTCCCTTTCCAAAGGCGAAGCCAATACCGGAGCTGTGGCTAGCATGTTCTTCAGCTCCTTGAACGTTGCGTCTACCTGCGGGGTCCAGACGAAGGTATCCGATTTTCTCATTAAAGCAAACATCAGCAAGGCTTTCTCTCCCAACCGGCTTATAAACCGGCTTAGTGATAACGCGTGAAGCACACGTCCGTTGGGAACCCCAAGAGGAAGTTGTGATGCGTACAGCAGCAAGTTTTCCCTCAGAAAGAAACCGAGGTTATCGAACCAGTAGGAGCCAAGAAGCACGTGAAGGTTGTTGGTGGAGGAGTGTAATGCGGCGCAACACCAGTGAAACCGGCGCCAACGTGGAACCTGCACAACACAATCAAGATACTTTGCCCCAACGTAACAGTGAGGTTGTCAATCTCACCGGCTAGCTGAAAACAAAGGATATGATTAAGCGTATCGAGTGGAAGATGGTGTTTGTTTGCAAAGAACAGTAAGAACAATGATTGCAGTAGATTGTATTCAGATGTAAAAGAATGGACCAGGGTCCACAGTTCACTAGTGGTGTCTCTCCAATAAGATAACTAACATGCTGGGTGAACAAATTACAGGTGGGCAATTGACAAATAAAGATTCAATACATATCAATGATGATTACTATGAGATTTAATCAGGGCATTACGACAAAGTACATAGACCGCTATCCAAAGCATGCATCTATGCCTAAATAATCCACCTTCAGGTTAGCATCCGCACCCCTCCAAGTATTAAGTTGTAAACAATAGATAATTGCATTAAGTATGGTGCGTAATGTAATCAACACAAATATCCTTAGACAAAGCATCGATGTTTTATCCCTAGTAGCAACAACACATCCACAACCTTAGAACTTTTTGTCACTGTCCCAGATTAAATGGAGGCATGAACCCACTATCGAGCATTAATACTCCCTCTTGGAGTTACAAGTATCAACTTGTCCAGAGCCTCTACTAGCAACGGAGAGCATGCAAGAACATAAACAACACATATATGATAGATTCATAATAAACTTGACATATCATTCTAGATTCATCGGATCCCACCAAACACAACATGTAGCATTACAAATAGATGATCTTGATCATGTTAGGCAGCTCACAAGATCTAAACAATGATAGCACAAGCGGAGAAGACAACCATCTAGCTACTGCTATGGACCCATAGTCCAAGGATGAACTACTCACACATCAATCCGGAGGCGGGCATGATGATGTAGAGCCCCTCCGGTGATGATTCCCCTCTCCGGCAGGGTGCCGGAGGCGATCTCCTAAATCCCCCGAGATGGGATTGGCGGCGGCGGCGTCTCTGGAAGGTTTTCCGTATCGTGGCTCTCGGTACAGAGGGTTTCGCGACGAAGGCTTTAAGTAGGCGGAAGGGAGGAGTCGGAGGGGTCACGGGGGCCCCACACGCTAGGGCCGCGCGGGCCCCCCTTAGGCCGTGCCGCCCTAGTGTGGCGGCGCCCCGTGGCCCCACTTCGTTTCTCCCTCGGTCTTCTGGAAGCTTCGTGGAAAAATAGGACCCTGGGCGTTGATTTCGTCCAATTCCGAGAATATTTCCTTTGTAGGATTTCTGAAACCAAAAACAGCAGAAAACAACAACTGGCGCTTCGGCATCTTGTTAATAGGTTAGTGCCGGAAAATGTATAATAATGATGTAAAGTATGTATAAAACATTCAAGTATTGTCATAAAAGTAGCATGGAACATAAGAAATTATAGATACGTTTGAGACGTATCACTTAGCGATGCCAAGCTTCCGGTGAACTTTTGCACATCTTTAAGGTCCTGAGGTATGGTCATCCTTTCGATGGCTCGAATTTTTACCGGGTTAACCTCTATGCCGCGGCTTGATACCAGGAAACCGAGTAGTTTTCCGGTAGGAACGCCGAAAGTGCATTTGCCCGGATTGAGTTTCATCCGGAATCTTCGCAAATTTTCAAATGTTTGCCTTATATCATCGATCAAGGTGTATTTTACCTTAGTTTTTATCACGACATCATCTACATATACTTGCACGTTTTTGCTGATTTGATCGAATATGCATTTTTGCATACAGCACTGGTATGTTGCGCCGGCGTTTCTCAAACCAAAAGGCATAGTGACATAGCAATAAGCCCCGTGTGGGGTAATGAACGCAGTCTTTATTTGAGGATCTTCCTTTTTCAAGGGGATTTGATGGAAACCGGAATAAGCATCCAGAAAAGACAACAGTTCACAACCAGCAGTGGAATCGATCACCTGATTAATCCGAGGTAACGGGAATGGATCTTTTGGGCACGCCTTGTTCAGGTTGGTGTAGTCGATGCACATGCGCCACACCTTTGGAGCCTTGGGGTCTTCCTCTTTTTTCTTCTCGACCAGCACCGGATTAGCCAACCACTCGGTATGCAGCACCTCCACGATGAAACCGGAAACCAGCAACTTTGTCACCTCTTCTCCAATGATTTTCCTCCTATCTTCTACAAACCGGCGTAAAGGTTGTCTCACCGGCTTCGCATCCTTCCGGACATTCAAAGAGTGCTCAGCCAACTCCCTCGGCACACCCACCAAGTCATCGGTAGACCAGGCAAAGATGTTCCGATTCTCACGGAGGAAGCTGACGAGCGCGCTTTCCTATGCCTCACTCAGGCCGGCACCGATACGAACGATGCTCTCTGGGTAAGCCGGATCCAGCACAATGTCCTTTGCTTCCTTTGTCGGCTTGAAAGCCGGTGCACCCAAGTTGCTTCTCATTGCCGCTAAGTTTAGTTGGGCAGACTGAGCCAGCGCCACAACGGTTTGAATTCTTCTTTTCTCCTGCGCTATCACCAGGGACTCAGCCAGATTTGATCCGGCGGACACGGTTTCCAACGACACTTTGTAGTTTCCCACCACAGTCAAGGGTCCATTAGGTGCCGGCATCTTCATCTTGAGGTACAAGGTATGAGTCGTGGCCATGAACATTGCCAGCGCCGGCCTCCCCAGAAGTGCATGGTAAGGGCTGTCCAGATCAACCACTTAGAACAGAATGTTTTCAACCCGACAATTGCCATGTCCTCCGAACATCACATCCACCCGGACTTTGCCCATGGGCGAACAGGACAATCTCGAAACAATGCCGTGGAAGGTCGTGTGAGTCGGCTCCAGCATGTTTTCAGTTACGCCGAGCGTATGCATGGTGTGCTGGTACATGATGTTTATGCTGCTACCATTGTCTACCAGCACTTTGCTAAACCGGACTCGCGTTGTTGGCCCGTGCATGATTGGATCCACGATCAGAGCATATCCGCCCGGATTCCGCATCACTTTCGGATGATCTTTGAATGACTAGGTGATTTCCTGATCTAACCATAGCATGTACTTCGGTACTGCCGGTTGTTACCACCCGATTCTGGCCAAATCAGGAGTTGGGCCGTAAGTGAAGATGGGCTTGAAGGACGTACACGTGGAGCATCTTCGAAGCGGCCTTGCGCTGAAAGTTTGGGCTAAGTGGCCCGTGTATCTGTAATATATTAGATCGCGTTGTAATGTAGATTAAAGAGATAGAGTCTGGCCCGTGCACGGTTAGGTGCACGCCTCAATTAGAAAGTCCCTTGGACTATAAATATGTATCTAGGGTTATCAGAAAAAGAGGACAATCATCGTTCAAACAAATACAAAATACGGCGCATCGCCACCCCTTCTCTTCGAGGGTTTCTCCCGGGTAAGCACCATGCTGCCTAGATCGCATCTAGCGATCTAGGCAGCGTAAGTTTATTCGTTATCCTTGTACCGCTCGTGCTGAAGCCTTGTTGATGGCGAGCGGTACTATTTATCCTTAGGTGTTTAGGGGCTCGCATTGGTACTTTCACGTGCATATCTGCGTGGCAATGCCGTCCCTAGACACCTTGCTGCCCTTACGTCGATCTAGACGTAAGGGCAGCATCTTGCTTGATCATGCTTAGTAGATCCGATCCGTTATAGTTGCTCCTCGCATCTGCAGGGATTAGTTTAATATCTCGCATAGTTAGGCCTTATGCTGGGGTCGGACGATCCGGTGGTGCGTTAGATGCTGTTTACCGTCCCTCGCGAGGGATGTTCCGGGATCAACGTTATGTTGGTTTTTAGGCCTCTCGTAGGGGTAGTTTGCATTGTCTCTCGTAGCTGCTAGGCCCGATCGCACGTAGGATGTTCCGATTATGCGGTGAAAACCCTAAACTGTCGTGGATCGCTTCAGCTTTGTCCTGATCAAGCAGGATCCCCATGCCCTTGCTAATCCATCAAGGACCATGGGGGCGATCGGCTCTTTGAGCCGATCCACAGTGGAAACCCGAGAGCCGATAAGGCTCGTATTTAATGTGCACGTGTCTACCATGCAGGAACAATCGAAGCACTAACACCTTCCTGACCAGGTCTAGGTCAGGTGGCACGCCCAGGCAACCGCCAGGACGCGCGCCAGAAGATTTGCGGGACGACGCGAGGTGCCAGGGATCCACTAAGCGGCCCTAGGAGCCTCCCGGCTCTTCGTGTTGCTTAACCAAAGCCCGTCGGGGGGTTTTGGAGGGTAACACCGGTATCACCGCGTTCACTTCCATGGAACGTCGATTCACACTTTGCCTATCTCTTGGCTCCGTGATGAACACAACATAGCATAAATCTGGAACCTGGTAAATATTCCGGCCCAAAGGTGCCGGCGGTGGTGCTTGATCGTTGCCATGCTCCACCTGGTGAACTTCTTGCTGCTGCGTCGGTTCGGTTGAACAAAAACTGGATGCGCATTTTCCCCGGTTAACGGCGGCGGTGGTGGCAGTTTTTCGAAACCTTGGTCTCTGGCATCTTTCATCGTGCCTCTCTCCATCAACCTCTTGGTCCAGGAGCAATCCCTTTTCAAGTGGTTCGCCGGCCTGGCCGGATTAGGTGTGTGCCACCGGCATGGTTGATCCATAGCGGATTCCATGGTGTACTTTTCTTGATCTTGCCACGGTTTTTTCTCAACCCATTGCTTTTTGGACCAGCCCACGACTGTGTTCTGGTTTTCTGTCTTTGGCTCCCGCCGGCGCCGGAATTGTCCTGCACCGCGGCCACTTGTTGCATTTCGTATCTCCTATCCGAAAAATCCTCTCTTCTTTTATTATGGTGGTTACCCCGGTATTGATCCGGGCATGGTGGGCCTTTTGGCAAAGGGTCACCCGCGATTGCCGGTTGCATTGGATCTCCCAACGTGTAGCTATCAGCCACCCGGATCATCTCAGCTAGAGTGGTTGGCATGCTCCTCTGTAACTTTTGCCACAGTGGTGAACCTCTCCAGCACCCATTACAGAACCAAGTAATTGCTTGCGCTTCTATCACACCTTCGCAAGAATTTCTCGTGAAGTTCCACCGGGTTAGATAATCTCAGTCCGTTTCATTTTCACGCTGCTGGCACATGGCCAGCTGCTGCGGCCTGTTTGGCCTCCGGTACGTGCTGCTGAAGTTGCTCACAAATGCCTCTTCAAAATCAAGCCAGCCATTTATACTTCCCTTTGGCAAATTGTTAAGCCAAATGCGTGCCGGTCCCACCAGGAAGGATGGTATGATTCTCACTGCCCAACGGCGGTTTCCTCCGCCGGTCGCGGTTCTTCCACCTCCAGTGACGTATACCGCTTTGACATAATCTGAAAGCCAATCTTCCGGCCTTGTGGTGCCATCGTATGTTTTCGTATCACGGGGAAACTGGAAGTTGCGTACCGGTGGCTCTTCCCTCATGATCCGCGGGCCAAAACATTTTTTTTTGAAACCCAGGACTGTGAGGCAAAGAGCCCCACAACATTTTCTTTTATTAATATAAAAAAGACAGAACAAAAAGTCCAAGACCTATGTACAGCTAACTAAGGAAAGAAAGAAAAATAATATACAACAAGACAGGAAGAGGACACTAAGGTAGAGACCTAATCCAACTCAAGAGATTGTCTTTGTATTTGGCCTTGATTCTATAATGCAGCAAAGTCATGTCATGGATAAACTAACCCTTCCACTTAGTAAATGAGCTTCTCTCCTGCCTAAAAGTCTTGGCATTTCTGATAAGCCAGATATTCCAACATGCAGTAATAAGCACTTCCATAAAGAAAGGCTGCCGACAACTCCTCCTTGCATGATGTACTATGGATTGTATGTCACCCAAAGGCTGCCAATCAATCTGCAGGTATGACCAGATCTGGGCACTGAAATTGCATTCAAAAAATAAATGCACTCTATCTTCATATGCTCTCAACAAACAGAGCTCACAATGTTTGTCATCAGTGACATGCCAGTTCCTCCTTTGTAATAGGTCCCTAGTATTCAGCCTATCCGACAGCAACAGCCAAGCAAATACCTTGGTTTTCATTATACAACAAGGTTGCCACAGCCACTGATACACATTAGGCACCTGAATATGTGAATGTATATGATCATAAAACCTTTTCGCTTTTACCCCAACAATAGGTCCACTCATCCTTCTGCTGCAACAAAGGATTATCCTCCATAATTATCTCCAGAGTTTGTAACTCTTGGTGGGATGGCTGAGACATTGGCAAATAAAATAAGGAATGCAAATTCTCCAGCTGATATACTGCCGAAACCGAAATGTCTTTTTGTAAGGCATACAAATGCAATCTTGGGAACCTGATACTCATTGGTAGTACAGATTGTGCAACATCCCAATTATCATTCCAAAAAGAAATAGTATCCCCCTCTCCATGTGTCACCAAAGCCACCCCTCTAAAATTGTCAACTTGTCTCAGTACATCTTTCCACCAAAAAGATCCAACCATGTTTTCCTCATGAGGCAATTTCCCTTGATAGTGAGCATTCCAAATTAATTGGATCCAAGGAATATCCCTCTTGTTGTAAAACTTATCCAGAAACTTGATTAACAGAGCTGCATTCTGCTTCTGAAAATTAATTATCCCTAATCCCCCCTGTTTCTTTGGTTTACAGACCATTTCCCAAGCAGCTAGAGACTGTTTTGGTACCCCATCTTTATCTCTCCACAAACACTGTCTAAGAATTCGGTCAAGTTGATTTGTAAGTCCTGGTGGCAATTGCAAGGTGCATAAGAAATGTAGTGGCATAGAGGATAGAGCTGAATTTATGAGCTGCAATCTAGCACCTTGAGACAAAAAACTAGAGCTTGAGGTAAGTTTCCTTTCAAGCCTACACACTAGAGGAGAAAGTTCAGCAATCGTCGGCCTTGTAGTCCCCAAGGGTAATCCAAGATAGGTAAACGGCATCTGACCGATCTGACAACCAAACTCAGCTGCCAACTCCTTCAACAAATCATCCTCAACATTAATAGGAACCATTTGGGATTTATCAAAATTAATTCTCAATCCAGTAGATAGTGAAAATTTCCTGAGAGTTTCTTTGAGTGCCATTAACTGCAATTTATCAGCTAGCATGATCAGTAATGTATCATCAACATATTGGATTATTGGAAAATCCACTTCATTTGTGATAATTGGCATAGAAAGAGTCCCTTGGACCACCATATCATTCACTGCAGACTGCAACAAATCTGACCCAAAAAGATAAAAGAGAGGAGAAATTGGGTCTCCTTGTCTCACTAATCTCTTACATTCAAACTGCTTCCCAGGAATACCATTCAGTAAAATTGATGAAGTGCCAGTAGACAGTATAATCCTTGCCCAATGAATCCATTTATTATTAAACCCCTTATGTCTCATTACTTGCAGTATTGTTTCATGCTCTATAGTATCAAAGGCCTTAGCAAAGTCCAATTTAAGAATAATAATTGGATTTTTTGATTGCTGGCAAAGAAATAGGTACTCAAAATCCCAAGCCAAACAATCTTGTATGGTCCTACCTCTCAAGAAACCATACTGATTTTTGTGAATGCAGGATAAAATTTTCCCTTCGAGCCTATTAGCAGCCAATTTTGTCAGAAATTTGACACACACATTAGTCAAAGATATTGGCCGAAAATCATTCACATGAAATGGACTTTGCTTTTTAGGCACCAGGGTTATATAAGATCCATTTATGTTCTTTAGCTGAATAGTCTCACTGTGAAAATCAGCAGCCAATTGATAAAAATCATGCTTTATGATGGACTAACATTTTTTAACAAAGAGTCCATTAAATCCATCAGGCCCAGGAGCTCTATCCATAGGCATCTCTTTTATTACCTCATCCATCTACTTACTCTCAAAAGGCCTAGTAAGATCATCAAGCCCATCCACCCTTTGCAGAATTCTAGACAGATCAAACTGCATATGAATGGGCTCAGAACAACCCATCCTATCCTTATATTCCTTCAAAAGCATACCTGCCATTAATTGGTGATCAGTAACATCATTGCCATCCACATCTCTAAGCAATGCAATAGAGTTTCTCCTAAATCTCTCAGTAGCCATAGCATGGATTTTTTTTGTATTATCCTCCCCTTGTTGGATCCATCTAATGGTACACCCTTTCCTTCAATAATTACACTCAGCCAATAACAAATCAGCTAAATGCAACTTAACAATACTTCTGAAATTAAACTCCACCCTAAATAGGGGTCTTTGCTCTTCCAAGGTATCCAGAACCAGAATGACTTCATTACAACTTTTTATTAGGCCCTTTAATCTTGCCAAACTGAGATGCCATTTTTTAAGCTCAAACCTTAATTGCTTAAATTTATTAGCCATGACAGCAGTACTATAACTCTTACTAGAGCCATTCTCCCAAGATTTGGTCACACACTCTTTAAAGCCAGGCATATCTACCCAATAATTATCAAATTTGATTTTTTTGCTCTAGGAATATTAGTATCAATATTGATGACACACGGCACATGATCAGACCCAATCTTTGCCAGAGGTAACACCATTGTGTTTGGAAAATCTGTTATCCAGTTCATACTGGTAAAAACCCAATCAAGCTGTTGAAGCAATGGATCTTTCTGCATATTAGACCAAGTATAAGCTCTTCCTTTGATTGGCAATTCCGGTAACCCCAAATGTCCAATAATCTCATTAAATAAAAACATATCATTGATATCCCCTCCTGGTTTATTCCTATTCTCATGTGATCTGACAAAGTTAAAATCACCCAAAAGCAGCCAATTGGCCCATCAAGGTATTTGTAAGTTATATAGCCAAGAAACAAAATTATATCTTTCAATGCCATGACAAGGACCATAAACACACACCAAGGTCCAACTTGCATTGTTATGTTTAGAGGTGAAATTAACTATTAACCCAAATCTTTCAATTTGCTGTAACACCCCTTGGAAAACTGAAGAATTCCAGACCACCAAAATCCCCCCAGAGGCACCTACTGATGGCGAGTAAGCAAATGAATCAAACCTCTTGGGACAAAATTTTCGATTAAGTTTCCAGTCGAAAGATTCACACTTGGTTTCTTGCAAACAAATAATATCACATTCACTCTCATCAATTTTGGACCTGACCTCTCTTTGTCGCCCCTCAGCATTAATACCACGCACATTCCAACACATGACACTCCATTTTCTTATAGATAATCGACTCATGACACACATAATAATAGAGGGAAGGTCTCACACTGACATATAATATCAGTGCCCACAAACCAGAACATAAAACGATAGTCTGATGCAACATCCACCCTAATGAGAAGTAAACACCTGACACACACCACAGACACAGATAATTCACACCAAGGAGCCTCCAAAAGCTGACACCAGCATGCTTCCTGACCACCCTTACAAGCCAAAAGAAGAGGAGCAGCAACCCCTATGATCAACAAAGTAGATTTACTTATCATTGGAACCCTCCTTGGGTTTAGCATCCTTTGGATCAGCTTCAAGCTGCTCCCTAGTCAACTTTGCTGGTTGTATGCCCAAAGCAGTCCCCACTCTCTGCATGACATGTAGAGGAGTGACTGGAATCTGATGCTCTGCATGACCTGTACTTCCCTCTTCCTCCTTATCTGGCACATCATCAGGCTTCTCTGATGAGCTATTAACCAACAGTAGTTTTGCTCTGCTTTTCTTCTTGATTTTTGGCTGAACAATCAACATAGGCTGAGGCCAAACATTGTGGACCGGGCGGACCTTCGGCTTCAATCATTTCAGATAAATGCACTCTGTCTAGCCTGTGCCTCGCATCCAGGTCTGGCAGGCATCTTTCTCGGACTCGTTCTCCCAATGGGTTCGGGTAGGCTCAGATCCTTTCCATTCCGGAATCGGCTTCATCATATCGTTCCGGTACCGCAACTTTTCCTTGCTGGTACCTTGGTGGTGGTATTTCATCAGCATAAGCTGCTCTAGCCGCTCGATAAGTTTGCCCGGTTTCACCTTTATCGGCATAAGCGTTTCCGGCGTAGCCATTTCCGGGATAGCCACGGCCTGCCCCTTGGCTTTTTCTGCCGGCATCATATTGCACGGCTTGTTGTTTTCCGGCCAGAACCGGATCATACACAGTCATCTGCTATGCATTTGCATCTTTTTCTCTCCTTCTGTCAGGATGGGGGGACGATGCCTGCCCATGCGACATGCTTCAGGCACTATTTGCCGAGCGAACCGATTTTGACGCTGCAGCTGCTTTGTTGATTTGAGCTAGCTCAGTATTTTGTGCCTCAATCATATCAAGCAACTCTCTTACTCGATCTTGCTGTTTTTCCAAAGCATCACCGAAAAGTGACTCACACATCTCTACTGCAGCTCTAGCAGCTTTTATCGTTTTATCCAGACTACTATACTTAGGTTTATCTACCATGCTCAAAGATACCGACGTGCTCTTACCGGGGAGAACCTCCCGGCACATATCCTGATCTAGGTTGCGACCTCTAAGCCGGTTTCTTGCTGCACTAACATGGTTCGCGCTAACAGAAGCAAAGCCATGGGCAGCGTTGTACTCACGTAGGGTCAGGTTAAGCTCTCGATGTGCCTTGACGATTTAGCTGCACCAGAGAGCAGCTTCTGGTCCTGCGCCTCCAGCTCAGCCTGGGTGGCCGCGGCGTCGGCGTTTTGCGCAATGGGCGTGGCCAACACGCTCATGGCCGCTTGCAGCGGGGTCGCTTCTGGTGGCGCGGTTGAATTTCCGGTGACTACCTCGCCGCGCTCGGTCGGTTGCTTGGCCGAGCGAGTGGACTTGGTTTGTCCAGCGCCCTCTCCTGCAGTTTCCTTGCCAGCGCCTCTACGCCGGCCATCATCACCTCCATGCTACCGGTGGCGCGGCCGGAGCACTACCCGCGAGCAGCTGAGGATCTTGGCGGATCCGGCGCCACCAGCACTGGCGATGGGTACTGGCGCTCCGGTACGGTGCCGAAGTAGATGCGGTGGGAGCCAAACTCCATGATGCGACCGTTCTTGGGGAATCCACCGCCGTTGGCGAAGCAGCCCGCGTTGTCGTCGATGAAGTCCAATGAGCCGAGGCGCTGGACGGAGATGGTGAGGATGCCCGCCCGAATGTAAACTCTAGCAAGCGCAGCTGCTGGCCCCACGGTGGACGCCAACTGTCGTCGTGGTGGAACGACAGATGCCATAGGATGGCTTAAGTTGGGGCCGAATGTGCGCTAGAGGATTCCGGGGAGGGTTTTGTTTACAGGGGAATTGGAAAAGATGCCGGTATATATTGATGAACTTGCCCCTTGCCGGAGGTTGAAGAACGTACGGTACAAGACCTGCTCAACACGCTACACGATCTCTCTCTTTCTAGTGCTCCGTGTCCCGCACAGGGGTGTGCCCCCTCTCCTTGTATAGGGGAGAGGGTGGCTTACAAGGGAAGAAACCCTAATGGGATCTTTGATGAGCTAAGCTACTTTATAAAGCTTCTTTGGCCTTGGTGACACTGGTTTTGTCTTTAATTAGGGAGGATGACCTCGTCCGCCGGTATCTTTTCCGTCACCTTCTGCTTTTGCTCCAGGGCTTCGATTAAAGCTGAAGCGCTTCGCTCATCCTTGTCCTCTTGTCCTTGTGGAATCTTTGACCAGAATGCCGACATGCTACAGTTGAATCTATGCCGGTTCTACGGCCTCTCATGTGTTTACCGTAATCTGGCATACCCCTCCTAGGATACCGGTATGCTTTAACTTAGCACAATTCTCTCTAGCTTGGCCGCCTGGATTAATCTTTAATCCGGTATATTAACACTGAAACTTGGCAAGTTTGCCAGGCTCTTGGCCTACCGGGGGCCATCCCACCGACTTAAGCGTCGAGGAAGGGGAGACGATCGCAGCCTGCTGTAGAGTCGACTATTTGATCGATGCGAGGCAGCGGAACATGATCCTTTGGGCAGTGCTTATTGAGGCTTGTGTAATCGATACACATACGAAGAACTTTCGTATTTTTCTTTGGCACCATGACTGGGTTAGCTACCCATTTGGCTTCTTTGAGCTCCCGAATAAAACCAGCCTTGCAGAGTCGATTAACTTCTTCACCAATAGCTTTTTTTTTTGTTCTGAAAAATGACGTAACGTCTGATGTACAGGTTTAGCTTTGGGGTCAACATTGAGGGCGTGCTCAGCTAGTTCCCTGGGAATACCTGGCATGTCGGATGGTTTCCATGCAAATATTTCCCAGCGCTCACGGAGGAACTCGATGAGCGCGCCTTCCTATGCGGCAGTAAGATCTGCCGACGTGTTGACCGTTTTCTTCGGGTCAGAAGGATGCACTTGTAGCTTCTTGGCTTCCTTGGCAACTTCAAATTCATCGGATTTTACATTCCGATTATCGGCAGGAGGCTGTGTATGATCAGTGACAACGTCGAGTGCATTGAGTTCTTCCCTGACTCCAAACTTTGAAGCAATCTTCTGAAAATCTCTATCGCAATTATCAGAACGAGAAAAACTTCCGTGAACGGTTATTGCTGTCCCATTATTGCCTGGCATCTTGAACTTCAAATATGCATAAGGAGGTACTGCCATGAATTTGGAAAACGTTGGCCTGCCGAGGATGGCGTGGTACTGTGATTCCCAATCAACTACCTCGAACTCAAGTTTCTCCTTCCTAAAATTGCTAGGTGTGCCAAAGACTACATCTAGCGATATTTTGCCAAGGGGATAAGCGGGTCGGGTTGGGATGATGCCATGGAAGCCTGTATCAAATTCTTTCAGCATATCAACCGTTAAACCCATTGCCTTCATTGTGCTTGCAAATAACAGGTTCAAACCACTTCCTCCATCCATGAACACCTTGCTCATGTTGTATCCTCCAATCTGTGCTTCAAGAACTAAAGCGGCGTGACCGGTCCTTGGAACAACTATCGATGATCAACTTTGCTGAACATGATGTTTTGATCCGACCAATCGATATAATTAGGTACTTCCGCCATAGCAACCTCTGTGAATTTTATTTCCCGTGAGAACTTCTTGGCTTCTCTCTTCGAAAAGCTAGTCTTATGAATCATGTTGACCTGTCCTCGAGACGCGGGATAAACTTCGGTTGGTATGTAAACATCTTCTTCTGGCAAATATTGCTGCTGCTTCGGATGACTGTAAGTTACTGCCCTTTTTTTTTGCCAAACGAGCTTTTGCCTCTATCTGAGTCCTTAGGTCGTCACAGAACTTCTGAACGTCAAGGAACTGCCTACAGTTTTTGAGTAGATGAGTGGCTTTCTCGATGTTATCCTTTGGGTCGATATAAGAGTGCAAGTAACATGGCGCTTCAAGTTGCTCCGTAGCCGATAAGTAAGGCGTTCGAAGGCGGTTTTTGCTCGATTGCGCGCTATAGCATCCTCTTTCACACAGACGAAGACGACTTGCGACTCGTTCCTCTTCTTCACGGTGTAGATCCCTTCTTCTCTTCCGTTGCTCCTCTCTGCTACCAAAGCGGCTTCGATTGCTCTCGCTGTTATTTCCCGGCGAGACTACCAAAGTTGCTGGCGAAGCAATGTTTTCTGGAACCAAAGTCCTTAGGCTTGACGCGTTTGAACTGGGAAGTCGAAGAAATCCTCTGGAGTCGATGATGAAGTGGACACCACCTGAAGTTGTATCCATACTGCAGCGTGACTCCGAAGAGATTGGACGCGAGGCCTCAGCGCGTGGTGTGAACTCAAAGGATCCACAACGAACCGAGTTTCTTGGACTTGATGGTGTTGGTGAGTCCAATATGAACGCTGCTGACGCAACTGGTACTGCCGATGACATGCCTTGTACCGACATGTTTCCCACAGACTGCGACAATTTTCGAGGGTGCTCCTCGGCAATGCCCACCTTTTGAGGCTTAGGGTAGACGAAATACTGCAGGCTGACACGAGACATCGGATACCAATCAAACGGGGAGAGAGATTTACCCAGGTTCGGGGCCCTCGGTAAAACCCTTACTTCCTGCTTGTCTGATCTTGATTATTGAAACTATCAGGTTACAATGGGGTAGCCGAAGGCTTCGACTATGATCTCGTCGAGAGGCTAAGTTTTCTGACGACCTAGCTCTAGACTTGCGGTGGTTATGGCTACGATGATTGTGTGTCCCTCGGCAGACCCTCTCCTAGCCCTTATATTGCGAGCCAGGTCTCAAGAGTTCTATCCGGGTTCGACTAGGTTACAAAGAGTTCTACATCTAAACTTTCCTTCTTTCTTCATCTTCTTGCCTTGTTCGTCAAGATTCCTTCTTTGGAATCGACATATCGGCCCACCTTGGTCGGTGGTTGATTTTCATGGGCCCCTGGTTGGGCCGTAGGAGGTAGTGCAATACTAGTTACCCGAAGAGTAATGCCCACATCACGCGGTCTGCACACCTTGGACCACTCCACCATGTGATATTTACGCTTATCTCCCACTCCTTCCCAAAAGAAGCAGGCTCTGGAGCATTTCATTGCCATGCGTTGACTCGTGAAGCAAGTAAAGCCCCATAGCAAACATCAGTAAACAGGACAGGCATGAGTTCGTAAGTTCAAGCCTGCCAGCTGCAGCGAGGAACAAGCTCTGCCACGGGTCAGCCCTATGACCCACCTTCTCCGTGAGGAAATGCGAATCCGCCACAGAGAGCGCTTTGTTGCTGACCGGAAGCCCCAAATACTGCATGGGAAGGGTCCCCAATTTGCAGTTAAGGCCGTTAGCTACCCTTAGCTTAATTATCTGCATCAGACCTGACATATTCTCGTAGCACATGCGGATGAATTTGAGGTTGGCGACTCCCCTCATCGCCAGTTTAATCAAGATCATCGTATCATCTGCATATTGTAAATGAGAGACCCCCTGTGATCAGGTGAGGCACCACACCATTTATGTGCCCCGCCTCCTTGGCCTTATCAATAATCGCCGCCAAGGAGTCGACCAGAAAATCAAACAGGATCGGCAAGAGCGGCCCCGCCTGTCTGACCCCTCGTGCATTCTTGAAGTAAGAACCAACCTTCCCATTCACATTAACTGCCGTTTGTCCCCCACACACCAGCTACATTAAACGATGGTTCATACCGGCCGAGAATCCCTTTCTCAACAGAACCTCCCTAAAGAAGTTCCAATCAACTCTATCATATGCTTTCTCGAAGTCTAGCTTGAGAAGTAGCCCCCCCCCCCCACCCCCCCCCCCCCCCGCCCCACAGGTTTCTTCACCTTTAATTCATAGATAATTTCGTGGAGCACAGGCTCCTACCCTTCATAGAAGTAGTGTGACTGCGGTCAATGATCCTGTGGGAAATCCGGGCTAAACGTATCCATTCGCAATGAACTTAAAGATTATTTCGTCTTTGGCGGGATTTGTTGGCAGAAACGAAAATGAGTGTATCTTTTTGCGAATTAAAATGATTATATACGGGAGGAACATGGCACTATTTGTTGATGTTGAGAGTAACCCGAGAAATACATGGTGGATTCCAAAAATCCCTTTGGAGTGACATATCCCTGAAACGTTCTAGATGTCTAAGAGCATCTCCACTCGTTGGCGCTCCCCACGGCGAAATCCGGACGAAACAACCGTCGGATTGGACGAAATTAAGTCGTGGGGAGGAGCGTATTTCCAGTCGTCCACCCGGAGTTCGGCGGACATAGTTTCAATTCAAACAAAGCGTCGTCCCGCGCTACAAGTACGGCCTATTGATCGGCAAAAGGAGCAAAAGGATCAGCTACAGATCGGCGATCGGAGGGAAATTACACGGAAACAGGCTCATCGGCAGTCCCGGCCGGCATGGCGGTGTCCGACGGACCAGTTTCCTCACACGCCGTGGCCGAAGCGGCTGCGGCAGTGGACGACGAAGCAGCGGCAGTGGACGTCGTAGCAGCGGCAGTCGACGAGGTAGACGGTGAGGAAGCCGAGGTAGGAGCCGGCGGAGACGACGAAGGACTGTCCGGAGCGGCTCGGAGGATGTCGCTGCGGTGGCCCTGGTACCAATTCCTCGTCTCCTCGTCCATCAGTTCCATGTTGCCGCCGCCCATCAGGAACGCCAAGTCTGTGTTCCTCTTCTTCGCCGCCGCCGTCGTCTTCAGTAGGGCGATCCGGACGCTTTGGCTGGCAATCATCTCCCGCCACCTGCCGTCGAACTTGTCGTTCCTCCCGTCGGCGTGCGACCTCAATCGGCCCAGCACTTGTCGATCGACGCCTGCATCCTGTCGGCGGGATTGCACGTCTTTTTGAGCTCTTTGAGCTTCTTCTGGCCGAGTTCAGGGCGCCCTTCCGCCGCGCTAGCCGCCGGAGCGTCGGGGTTGTACTGCTCGGTCTTGCTCTTCGAGAGGGTCGTGCGGGTTTCCTTCCACTTGAACTGCAGGCTGGTGTCGTCCGTGTACGTGTCCAAAGCACGGCGCAGCCGGGGAAAAAGAGCACGGCGATACGGGTCAGCTCACGACGATGTACATCGGTGATTCAGGGTCGACGGAGCATACCTTTTGCTCCATGTCGTGGCCGCTGATCGGCAGTTTTTCGATCTCCTCCTGTATGCCGTGCCATTTGTTGCACGCCGTCTGCATGATCCCCCAATGGGTGGCCATTGCCTTATCTCCCCGGTACACGTTCATGTTCGTCTTGTTGAAGTAGGGATCGACGAGTTTGCGTTCCTCGTACGCCTACTTAACTCGAAGCCAATATGTGTCAAACGACTGATTGGCCCCGTTTATGCCGTTCATGGACACGGTCAACCAAGCTTCGGCGAGGCACTCCTCTTCCTTCGGCATCCATTTGATACGCGGTTCAGCAGGCGGCGAGTCCTTCTTCCTCTTCTTCTTCCCCTTCGACAGGTTGGCGTCGGCGACTTCGACTTGAGTTGCCTGTTCTTCTTCTTCTTCGGCTTCTTCTTCGACGGCTTGGCTTCCGTCGGCCACATCCTCCACATACTCGTTGCGCGCCGCGACAGCTGCCGTCGCCCTCGCCTCCTCTTGCGTGAAGAACCCCGGGCTCGCAGCGGCGGCGGCCATGAAGAACCCCGGGGCCGCAGCGGCGGCGGCGGAGCCGGAGGTGATCATCTCGTGGATCTCCTCGTCGTTCGGCGCGACACCGAACGGGAGCGGCCCTCGTCGCAGGGCCGGCGAGGTGCCCTCATACTGGTTCCCGTTGCCGACGGCGAACTCGGGCGGCGATGGCGTGAACCTGGACGGTTGGACGTACGTGCCCTCTTGGAACATGGCACTCGACATCGGCGAGTAGAACGAAGGGGAGAAAGACGACGGGGAACTGCTTGTACCTTGCGTCGGCCATTGGCCGTGGAACATGGCGCCGCCGCCGCCGCTTATGGCCATGCTGATCTTCCTCGCTTGTTCGTCTCGGGCCGCCGCCGCCCTCTTGGCGGCGGCTTTTTTCACCCTCTCCGCCCTGCCGCTTGTTTCCACCTCGCGCCGTTTCTCGTCCGCCGCCCACTCTGCGTTCGTCATGCCCGGCGGCCGCTCCTTCTTCGCCCGCGGCTTCCTCGTCGTCGCCTTCGGCGGCATTCTGGTGGACGAGAAGACGAGGAGGAGAGCGGTGGTGGACGAGAAGACGCCGCCGGGAAGTGGAATTAGAAGACGAGGAGAATGGACAAATTCGGCGGGAGAGAATGGGGATATGCAAGCAAATTGGAGGGAATGGGGATATGCAAGCAAATTGGAGGGAAAATCGACAGGATTTGGTTTTCCTCTCGCCAACTTCGCGGGTCCACATGACGTTTCGCGCCAAAATCTTTCATCCGGAGTCCCCTAGCGGAGAGGCATGCTGCGGCGGCAGCTGGGCGCCCGGCCTCGCCGGACTGGCAAGGACGCTGTTTTAAGTGCGGCGCTGATACGCGTAGATGCACACGTCCGTTGGGAACCCCAAGTGGAAGGTATGATGCGTATAGAAGCAAGTTTCGCTCAGTATGAAACCAAGGTTTATCGAACCAGTAGGAGCCAAGAAGCACGTTGAAGGTTGATGGTGGCGAAATATAGTGCGGCGCAACACCAGGGATTCCGGCGCCAACGTGGAACCTGCACAACACAACCAAAGTACTTTGCCCCAACGAAACAGATGAGGTTGTCAATCTCACCGGCTTGCCGTAACAAAGGATTAACCGTATTGTGTGGAAGATGATTGTTTGCAAGAAAACAAGTAATGCAAGTATTGCAGTAGATTGTATGCGATGTAAAGAATAGGACCGGGGTCCACAGCTCACTAGAGGTGTCTCTCCCATAAGATAAAAGCATGTTGGGTGAACAAATTACAGTCGGGCAATTGACAAAATAGAGAAGGGCATAACAATGCATATACATGATATGATAAATATAGTGAGATTCAATTGGGCATTACGACAAAGTACATAGACCGCCATCCAACTGCATCTATGCCTAAAAAGTCCACCTTCAGGTTATCGTCCGAACCCCATTCAGTATTAAGTTGCAAAGCAACAGACAATTGCATTAAGTATGGTGCGTAATGTAATCGACCACTACATCCTTAGACATAGAATCAATGTTTTATCCCTAGTGGCAACAGCACATCACAACCTTAGAACTTTCTGTCACTGTCCCAAGTGTCAATGAAGGCATGAACCCACTATCGAGCATAAATACTCCCTCTTGGAGTTAAGAGCAAAACTTGGCCAGAGCCTCTACTAGTAACGGAGAGCATGCAAGATCATAAACAACACACAAGTAATAGATTGATAATCACCATAACATAGTATTCTCTATCCATCGGATCCCGACAAACACAACATATAGAATTACAGATAGATGATCTTGATCATGTTAGGCAGCTCACAAGATCCAACAATGAAGCACAATTAGGAGAAGACGACCATCTAGCTACTGCTATGGACCCATGGTCCAGGGGTGAACTACTCACTCATCACTCCGGAGGCGATCATGGCGATGAAGAGTCCTCCGGGAGATGAATCCCCTCTCCGGCAGGGTGCCGGAGGCGATCTCCTGAATCCCCCGAGATGGGATTCGCGGCGGCGGCGTCTCTGGAAGGTTTTCCGTATCGTGGCTCTCGGTACTGGGGGTTTCGCGACGGAAGTTTTAAGCAGGCGAAAGGGCAGCCTCAGAGGGGGTCTGGTGGGGCCAGACACTAGCTAGGGCGGCGCGGCCAGGGCCTGGGCCGCGCCGCCACCATGTGTGGGCCCCACGTAGCCCCTCTCTGACGGCTCTCGGGTGATCTGGATGCTTCCGGGCAAAATAGGAACCTGGGCGTTGATTTCGTCCAATTCCGAGAATATTTCCTTACTAGGATTTCTGAAACCAAAAACAGCAGAAAACAAAGAATCGGCTCTTCGGCATCTTGTTAATAGGTTAGTTCCAGAAAATGCGTAATTACGACATATAATGTGCATAAAACATGTAGGTATCATCAATAAAGTAGCATGGAACATAAGAAATTATCGATACGTTGGAGACGTATCAGCATCCCCAAGCTTAGTTCTGCTCGTCCCGAGCAGGTAAAACGATAACAAAGATAATTTCTGAAGTGACATGCCATCATAATCTTGATCATACTATTGTAAACATATGTAATGAATGCAGCGATCAAAAACAATGGTAATGACATGAGTAAACAACTGAATCATAAAGCAAAGACTTTTCATGAATAGTACTTCAAGACAAGCATCAATAAGTCTTGCATAAGAGTTAACTCATAAAGCAATAAATCAAAGTAAAGGTATTGAAGCAACACAAAGGAAGATTAAGTTTCAGCGGTTGCTTTCAACTTATAACATGTATATCTCATGGATAGTGTCAACATAAAGTAATATAACAAGTGCAATATGCAAGTATGTAGGAATCAATGCACAGTTCACACAAGTGTTTGCTTCTTGAGGTGGAGAGAGATAGGTAAACAGACTCAACAATAAAAGTAAAAGAAAGGTCCTTCAAAGAGGAAAGCATCGATTGCTGTATTTGTGCAAGAGCTTTATTTTGAAAACATGAAACAATTTTGTCAACGGTAGTAATAAAGCATATGAGTTATGTAAATTATATCTTACAAGTTGCAAGCCTCATGCATAGTATACTAATAGTGCCCGCAACTTGTCCTACTTAGCTTGGACTACCGGATCTTCGCAATGCACATGTTTCAACCAAGTGTCACAAAGGGGTACCTCCATGCCGCCTGTACAAAGGTCTAAGGAGAAAGCTCGCATTTTAGATTTCTCGCTTTTGATTATTCTCAACTTAGACATCCATACCGGGACAACATGGACAACAGATAATGGACTCCTCTTTAATGCATAAGCATGTGACAACAATTATTATTCTCATATGAGATTGAGGATATATGTCCAAACTGAAACTTCCACCATGATTCATGGCTTTAGTTAGCGGCCCAATGTTCTTCTCTAACAATATGCATGCTCCAACCATTAAGGTGGTAGATCTCTCTTACATCAGACAAGACGGACATGCATAGCAACTCACATGATATTCAACAAAGAGTAGTTGATGGCGTCCCCATAAACATGGTTATCGCACAACAAGCAACTTAATAAAAGATAAAGTGCATAAGTACATATTCAATACTACAATAGTTTTTAAGGCTATTTTGTCCCATGAGCTATATATTGCAAAGGTGAATGATGGAATTTTAAAGGTAGCACTCAAGCAATTTACTTTGGAATGGCGGAGAAATACCATGTAGTAGGTAGGTATGGTGGACACAAATGGCATAGTGGTTGGCTCAAGGATTTTGGATGCATGAGAAGTATTCCCTCTCGATACAAGGTTTAGGATAGCAAGGTTATTTGAAGCAAACTCAAGGATGAACCGGTGCAGCAAAACTCACATAAAAGACATATTGTAACCATTATAAGACTCTACACCGTCTTCCTTGTTGTTCAAAACTCAATACTAGAATTATCTAGACCTTAGAGAGACCAAATATGCAATTCAGATTTTAGCAAGCTCTATGTATTTCTTCATTAATGGGTGCAAAGTATATGATGCAAGAGCTTAAACATGAGCACAACAATTGCCAAGTATCACATTATCCAAGACATTTTAGAATTACTACATGTAGCATTTTCCAATTCCAACCATATAACAATTTAACGAAGACGAAACTTCGCCATAAACATTATGAGTAAAGCCTAAGGACATATTTGTCCATATGCAACAGCGGAGCGTGTCTCTCTCCCACAAAGTGAATGCTAGGATCCATTTTATTCAAACAAAAACAAAAACAAAAACAAACCGACGCTCCAAGCAAAGAACACAAGATGTGACTGAATAAAAATATAGTTTCAGGGGAGGAACTCGATGATGTTGTCGATGAAGAAGGGGATGCCTTGGGCATCCCCAAGCTTAGACGCTTGAGTCTTCTTAAAATATGCAGGAGTGAACCACAGGGGCATCCCCAAGCTTAGAGCTTTCACTCCTCTTGATCATAGTATATCATACTCCTCTCTTGACCCTTGAAAACTTCCTTCACACCGAACTTCAAGCAAACTCATTAGAGGGTTAGTGCACAATTAAAAATTCACATATTCAGAGGTGACACAATCATTCTTAACACTTCTGGACATTGCACAAAGCTACTGGACATTAATGGATCAAATAAATTCATCCAACATAGCAAATACGGCAATGCGAAATAAAAGGCAGAATCTGTCAAAAACAGAACAGTTCGTAAAGACGAATTTTAAAATGGCACCAGACTTGCTCAAATGGAAAAACTCAAAACTAATGAAAGTTGCGTACATATCTGAGGATCACGCTCGTAAATTGGCAGATTTTTTAGAATTTTCTACAGAGATTTGTGCCAGAATTCGTGACAGACAGCAATGCTGTTTCTGCGCAGCGATCCCAAATATAACATCAACTTTAACATAGAAACTTTACTTGGCACAAAAACATGATAAGGAGAGGTTGCTACAGTAGTAAACAACTTCCAAGACTCAAATATAAAACAAAGTACTGTAGTAAAAACATGGGTTGTCTCCCATAAGCGCTTTTCTTTAACGCCTTTCAGCTAGGCGCAGAAAGTGCAATTCAAGTATTATCAAGAGATGAAACATCTTCAGCGGGGTTTGGAGTTTTCTCAACCAAGCATAGTATATTGGATACATAAGTTTCAGCGTCTCCCTTTTCATTAGTCTTGGGCTTGCTATTCTCATCGAACAAATTCTCAGGAACAAGCCAAGCATAGTTATTTTCTAGTGCATCATTCATAGCTATGAGTTTACATGGTATTGGTGCTTTGATCTCCCCACCATCATCAATATTATTAGTGTATCTTATTCTATCCATGTCCATTTTTTCAAGGAGACCAACAAAATTAGTATGAGAACCTAGCATATTAAATTTAGCAAAGACCTTTCTAGTCTCTCTTGCTAGACCACCAAATTCTCTAAGAAGAGTTTCTAAAACAAAATATTTCTTTTCCCCTTCTTCCATATCACCGAGTGTAAGAAACATGTGTTGGATTATAGGATTGAGATTAACAAATTTAGTTTCCAACATGCGAACTAAAGCAGCAACAGCAATTTCATAGGTAGGTGCAAGTTCTACCAAGTGTCTATCTTCAAAATCTTTAGTAATACTAACATGATTGAAAAATTCTTCTATATTATTTCTCCCAACTATAGACCCACGTCCTACCGGTATGTTTTTTGTGGTAAAATTAAAAGGAAACATGATGCAATAAGCAAAAAGTAAACTAGGCAAACAAAGTAAAGACGAGTAACTAATTTTTTTGTGTTTTTGATATAGAGAGCAAGACAGTAAATAAAGTAAAACTAGTAACTAATTTTTTGTGTGTTTTGTTTAGGTGCAGCAAACAAAGTAGTAAATAAAATAAATCAAGACAAAAACAAAGTAAAGAGATTGAGAAGTGGAGACTCCCCTTGCAGCGTGTCTTGATCTCCCCGGCAACGGCGCCAGAAATTTACTGGCGTGTAGTTGACGTGGGAGTTAGAAATCTTTGTGGTGTAGCTTTTCTTTAGTTCCCCGGCAACGGCGCCAGAAATTTAGCTTGATACGCGTAGATGCACACGTCCGTTGGGAACCCCAAGTGGAAGGTATGATGCGTATAGAAGCAAGTTTCGCTCAGTATGAAACCAAGGTTTATCGAACCAGTAGGAGCCAAGAAGCACGTTGAAGGTTGATGGTGGCGAAATATAGTGCGGCGCAACACCAGGGATTCCGGCGCCAACGTGGAACCTGCACAACACAACCAAAGTACTTTGCCCCAACGAAACAGTGAGGTTGTCAATCTCACCGGCTTGCTGTAACAAAGGATTAACCGTATTGTGTGGAAGATGATTGTTTGCAAGAAAACAAGAAAGCAAGTATTGCAAGAGATTGTATGCGATGTAAAGAATAGGACCGGGGTCCACAGCTCACTAGAGGTGTCTCTCCCATAAGATAAAAGCATGTTGGGTGAACAAATTACAGTCGGGCAATTGACAAAATAGAGAAGGGCATAACAATGCATATACATGATATGATAAATATAGTGAGATTTAATTAGGCATTACGACAAAGTACATAGACCGCCATCCAACTGCATCTATGCCTAAAAAGACCACCTTCAGGTTATCGTCCGAACCCCATTCAGTATTAAGTTGCAAAGCAACAGACAATTGCATTAAGTATGGTGCGTAATGTAATCGACAACTACATCCTTAGACATAGAATCAATGTTTTATCCCTAGTGGCAACAAGCACATCACAACCTTAGAACTTGCCGTCACCGTCCCGGTGTCAATGAAGGCATGAACCCACTATCGAGCATAAATACTCCCTCTTGGAGTTAAGAGCAAAAACTTGGCCAGAGCCTCTACTAGTAACGGAGAGCATGCAAGATCATAAACAACACATAAGTAATAGATTGATAATCACAATAACATAGTATTCTCTATCCATCGGATCCCGACAAACACAACATATAGAATTACAGATAGATGATCTTGATCATGTTAGGCAGCTCACAAGATCCAACAATGAAACACAATTAGGAGAAGACAACCATCTATCTACTGCTATGGACCCATGGTCCAGGGGTGAACTACTCACTCATCACTCCGGAGGCGATCATGGCGATGAAGAGTCCTCCGGGAGATGAATCCCCTCTCCGGCAGGGTGCCGAAGGCGATCTCCTGAATCCCCCGAGATGGGATTCGCGGCGGCGGCGTCTCCGGAAGGTTTTCCGTATCGTGGCTCTCGCATCGGGGTTTCGCGACGGAAGCTTTAAGTAGGCGAAAGGGCAGCCTCGGAGGGGGTCTGGTGGGGCCAGACACTAGGGCGGCACGGCCGGGGCCCGGGCCGCGCCGCCACCATGTGTGGGCCCCACGTAGCCCCTCTCCGACGGCTCTCGGGTGTTCCGGATGCTTCCGGGCAAAATAGGAACCCGGGCGTTGATTTCGTCCAATTCCGAGAATATTTCCTTACTAGGATTTCTGAAACCAAAAACAGCGAGAAACAACAGAATCGGCTCTTCGGCATCTTGTTAATAGGTTAGTTCCGGAAAATGTGTAAATACGACATATAATGTGCATAAAACATGTAGGTATCATCAATAAAGTAGCATGGAACATAAGAAATTATCGATACGTTGGAGACGTATCAGGCGCCCAGGGCACAAGAAGTGGGAGTGCAAGTTCGGCATGCTTTGCTTGCGCTGCAGACGGTAGGGGTACCCGGCAACGGAATGCAAGAGTCCTACAAGTCCGAGCCATGAGGAGGAGGAGCTCCGACGTGAGGCGCTAGCTAAGCTGGCGCGCCGCACCAGTCCGGGAAGGGCGGAAGAGGATCTCCGGCAGGAGGCGCTAGCAAGGTTGGCACTTCGTGAGCCGGAGGTTAACCTTCTATCCACGCCACCAGGTCAGGGGCTACGTGGCAACCGCTATCCTGCGGCGGACATGCTGGCAGGTGCTCAGGTGGAGGAGGAATCTGCGCCACTGTGTGTGGTATGCCGCTCGCCGGCGATTCAAGAGCTCGAGAGGCGCCTCCGTTTTGCTATGGTTGTGTCCGTTGGCGGTGGCAGACCCGAGGTGTCCTGCGCGTTCGACCATGAGGCTCTGGTGACCCAGCTGGGAATTCCAAGGAACGGGTCTTCCATGCACCCGTACCGACCGGAGGATTTCTTGGTCGTGTTTGCTACTGCGGAGTTTAGGGACAGAGTGGCGGCGAGGTCGGTGGTGAAGCACAGAAGCATACAGGTGCTCCTCAGGAAGTGGACGAGGCTGTCTCAGGCGGTGTTGGAGTCTTGGCATTCCAAGGTGCACCTGGTGATTGAGGGAATTCCCCCATGCTTGGGATAAGGAGGTGGTGCAGAAGCTCCTGGAAACTTCTTGCGCCATTGATGAAGTGGCGCCGGAAACGGGGTCTCGAGCGAACCTTTCTGCTTTCAAGGTCATTGCCTGGACGGCGGACCTGGAAGGTATACCGCCAGCCAGGACGCTGGTGGTACCGGAGCCTTGGGAGGTGGGGGATGATACCCCTTCTCCGGCGAGACAAAACTCGGGGGACTCTAGGAGCACAACGCCAATCTCAAGGGTTACGAACAAGAAGATGCTGCAGTACAAGGTACTCATACACATTGATAGTGTGGAGGAGGATGAGGAGCCGGAGGATTGTGAGCTGCAGATGAGACCATTGTCACCAATCAGTGACCAGAACTGTCGAGCCCGCCTGGCGGCTAGGGTGGCTCTTTTGGGAACAGTGGTCATGTACACCAGTGGTTGCCTTGGACGGCAGGGGTTCCGGACCGGCGCGGCGGAGGCCATCACCTCTGGCACCGGAGCCAGCAGAGAAGCTACTGCCAGGTGGCAGCATCGGGAGCGGTCAGCTGGAGGCTGCCACCGATGGCGGGCCACGATGGTGCGATCAAAGCTGGTTTGGATGCTTGCGCAAGTGGGGCACATCATGTCGGAGCTGTTGCTGGGCCACTGTTGGAGGGTTACAACGGTGCGGTCCAAGATGGCTTGGAGGCTAGCGCGGCTGGGGTGCAGCAGCAGCAGCGGGGTTCAGAGGAGACGGAGGTGGAGGACTGTCAGCCTCGGCAGACTGTGGAGACATCTGTGGCTGATCCCAAAGTGGATGCGGGGCCAGTTCGAGTGCAGCAGTTGCAGGTTCCCATTACAGTGACGAGGGATAAAGTGAGGGGACAAGTCCAAAGTGGGGCAGATAGGACACCATCCCCAGTTGGACCAGAGGCTGGCTGCCACGTAGTGGCGGAGCATGACCTGGTGGTTTCTAGCAGCTTGGAGTCTAGCTCGGACGAAGACATCAGCGAGGGAGTTGGTGACAAGGACGGGGGCCCCGCGCGGACAATGCTGCCTCGGGAGGAGGAGTATATTTATATTTCCCTCTCAAACAAGGAGGACGAAGGAGTTCCAAAGCCCGGCCCGGTTGATACTGGCAGCCCAGAGAAGCATGAGGAAACGTTGGGTGGGCTTTCCCCGCATGAATCGGTGGCTAGTCCAATTGGTCAGTCCACCGTGCATGCACCGGCGAATGCAATGATGAAGGAAGAGGAGGTGATCGCGTTGGGAAGGATGAAGGCGTTCTGCGCTAAGATTCTGAAGATGCTGACACCGCCGCTGCTTCGGGAGGTACAAGCGGCGACAGCTCTTCGCCCCGAGGCGGAGCCCTTCACACCTCGTAGAAGCACCAGAGCAAATCCGACGCCCACTGTGCCTGCAATGGGGAAGCAGTCAAGGAAGGCGACAACAACGGAGGCTGTGTTCTTGAAAGATCTAGGCATTACACCTGCGGAGATGGAAGTGGATGAGGCTGCACTGCAAGTGTTCAAGAGGTTCTTCGATTCGCTAGTGCGTGATCAACACATGAGGGTGCTCGCCTCAGTGTTCGGCAAAACCATGCCATGTCGTTACGAGCTGAGGCGACAGGGCATGGAGGAGGCTAGTTTGTGTGTCTAAGCGCGCACCTGCGGAAGTTTTGCCATTGGTGTCTATGGATAGTCTACCTGAAGTGTTGTGCTGGAATCCACGAGGGCTTAACCATCTTGCTAAACAAGACGCGGTTAGGGTAGTGGTGGACTCGCTGCGATTCAACCTTGTTTTCTTTCAGGAGACCAAAATGGTTGTAATCGATACATTTATTATCAATCAATGTCTAGGCCCATCTTTTGAGGGGTTCGATTACCTGCCGGCAGAGGATACTCGTGGAGGAATCCTGCTCGCCTGGAACACTAGTGTTATGACGATCTCGTCGATTTCCCATGATACGTATGCGATCACGGGAGAAGTGCGGAGCAAGGATGTTGATCCGTGTTGGATAACCGTTGTGTATGGGCCGCAAAGTGTGGAGGAGAAGGAGGCTTTCCTGACAAAACTTTCAGAGAGGAGAACCTTATGCCCAGGGCCTTGGATGATCATCGATGACTTCAACATGATACTACATGCGTCAGAGAAGAACAATGAGAACCTCAACCGAAGAGTGATGACGCGGTTCAGGGAGTTCGTGTGTAGAGAGGAGCTAAAGGAGGTGTATGTGCATGGTTGGACATATACTTGGAGCAACGAAAGGCGAGTACCCACCATGTCTAGAATTGACAGAGCACTGGTATCGATTGATTGGGAGCTGAGCTTCCCCAACTCGGTGCTGTAGGCTACCTACGCGACACGCGTGCCCCTTTGTTCTCAATCGGTTGACCGATCGGGGACAATGATCGGTTGCTCCTGTGCTACCTACGCGACACGCGTGCCCCTTCGTGGCAGAAGAAAGGCCATCAGGCCCACCACGTTCTGGTTCCCACTATCTTATCTCTTCCTCTCTATCATCCGCACGAACGAGAAGCACAAAATTAGGCTCAGACCACCGGCTGCCGCCGCCCAACACGCCGCCGTCGCGGCCCAGCCTTTTAGTTTCTCCCCGACGCCGCACCACCTCCCACTGTCCCCATCTTCTATGTTGTTTGTGCTCCATGCGCCGAGAGCTGATGAGGGCTCAAACCTGCAAGGGGATCCTTGAGGATGCATCCTTGTTGGGTTGCCGACGGCGGTGCTCCGGGCCGACGGCGGTGGATGGTTGCGCCGGGAGTTACTGAGGGCTCGAAGCTGCAAGGGGATCCTCGTTGGTGCCAGGATGATGCTTCCTGGTTGGGTCGCAGTGCTTCGGGCTGACGGTGGTGGATGCCGGCCGTTACCGTCGATCCGCTGTCGATCGAGGACAAAGAGGTGCTGCAAGGCGGCGCCGCCTCCCACCGAACGTAAGTTGCAATGTGATGTTGAAATTGTTAATTTTTTTGTGGGAAAAGTAGGTATTTTTTTGTAGAAAACATCTGCTTGATATGTTGCAAAGGATTTTTTTCACAGGGAAATTGCAATGTAGGAATTGTTGAATTATTTTGTTGTAACCGCTGATAAATATTGTGGATAATATTTTTGTAACATGTTGTAAATTGATTTCCCTCATCGGTCAATATTGTTGTAATGTAATTTTTTTTGTTGTTGTAAAAGTATGGAGTTTTTATTGTAAACATATAGCAATTTTGGTGTGATGATCTCTGACTGTTGTGTATTCTTGCTGCAATGCTACATTTTTTTTGGTAAAATTACGGAAAATATGTTTCGGTTTTAGTTTCAATAGTATTAATAGGTTTTTAATTTTTATTTCAAAGCTACATTATTTAGTTGATTTTGTCCACCGGGTAGGTTGGGTGTTTATCGAGAGAAAAGGTAGGCTTAGGATCCACAGTCGGAAAGCGACAACACACTGGTAGAAAAAAGGCCTTCCGTCCAGCCCCATTAGTCGCGAAAATGCAAGAACCGCGACCAATGGGGCCTTTAGTCGCGGCTCGGGTGACGAACCGCGACCAAAGGCCTGGCCCCAGCGCGCTCGGTGGCCAGCTGGTGGACGGGAGGGGCTTTAGTCGCGGTTGGCCAGGCCAACCGCGACTAAATGTCCCCAGGCCTGGCCCAAAGGCCTTTAGTCGCGGCTGGCCAGGCCACCCGCGACTAAAGCCCCTCCCCTATATATACCATCCAGCCCACAGCACTTAGCCATTTGGTGCCACTTCTCTTCACAAACTTCACAAGGGGGTGTAGGGTTTGCTTTTGGCTCCTCTTATGCACACAAGGTGTTTGATGAAATGTCCCAAGAGCATGAAACAAACATGATATGAAGTGTCGGAGCCACACTTGATCGAGCTTCCTCATTTATTTTTTCCTCCTCGATCGCGGTTAGCAATAACTTGAACCTTTCATATATATGTGTCATTGATAAAATATGCATATGTGTGTAGTTCATTGTTTAATTTCTATTTAGTTTAACAAATGCATGATGGTTAATTATATATTTTGTATTATAATAATGCGGATGAATCGGCAATGGATGTACGCTAGCCGACTCTCCGGCGAATTCACTACTTGGTTTGAAAGATTTCCTCGTAGTGGCTAATGCGAACAAGCGGGGGGGTTTTGTTATCTGTCCATGTGTTGACCGTAAGAATCGGAAGGGTTACTCTTCCTCAAGGGAAGTTCACCCGCACCTGATTCGGCACGGTTTCATGCCAAGCTATAATTGTTGGACCAAGCATGGAGAAAGAGGGGTTATAATGGAAGAAGATGAAGAAGGGGATGACATCGATGAGAGCTATCTTGATCATTTCGGTGATACTTTCATGGATGATGCTTAAGGTGGGGAAGGTGATCAAGAAGAGGCACGTGATGAGCCCGCTGATGATCTTGGTCGGACCATTGCTGATGCACGGAGTCGCTGCGAAACTGAAAAGGAGAGGGAGAATTTGGATCACATGTTAGAGGATCACAAAAAGTCGTTGTACCCAGGATGCGATAATGGTCCGAAAAAGCTGGGCTGCACACCGGATTTGCTGAGATGGAAGGCACAGGAAGGTGTAGCTGACTCGGGATTTGAAAACTTGCTGAAAATGTTGAAGAATATGTTTCCAAAGAATAACGAGTTGCCCTCCAAGTACGTACGAAGCAAAGAAGGTTGTCTGCCCTCTAGGTTTAGAGGTTCTGAAGATACATGCATGCATTAACGACTGCATCCTCTACCGTGGTGAATACGAGAATTTGAATGAATGCCCGGTATGCACTGCATTGCGTTATAAGATCAGAGGCGATGACCCTGGTGACGATGTCGAGGGCCAGAAACCCAGGAAGAAGGTTCCCGCCAAGGTGATGTGGTATGCTCCTATAATACCACGGTTGAAACGTCTGTTCAGGAACAAAGAGCATGCCAAGTTTTTGAGATGGCACAAAGAGGACCGTAAGTCGGACGGGAGTTGAGACACCCCGCAGATGGAACGCAATGGAGAAAGATCGACAGAGAGTTTAAAGATTTTGCAGCTGACGCAAGGAACATAAGATTTGGTCTAAGTACGGATGGCATGAATCCTTTCGGCGAGCGAGCTCCAGCCATAGCACCTGGCCCGTGACTCTATGCATCTACAACCTTCCTCCTTGGTTGTGCATGAAGCGGAAGTTCATTATGATGCCGAGTGCTCATCCAAGGTCCGAAGCAACCCGGCAACGACATCGATGTGTACCTAAGGCCATTAGTTGATAAACTTTTACAGTTGTGGGGCAGACCCGGTGTCCGTGTGTGGGATGAGCACAAAGAAGAGGAATTTGACCTACGAGCGTTGCTTTTCGTAACCATCAACGATTGGCCTGCTCTTAGTAACCTTTCGGGACAGTCAAATAAGGGATACAATGTATGCACGCACCGCTTACATGATACCGAAAGTGTACATTTGCCAAATTGTAAGAAGAACGTGTACCGGGCATCGTCGATTTCTTCCCAAAAATCATAACGTAAGAAAGCGCGGCAAGCATTACAACGGCAAGGCAGATCACCGGCCGAAGCCTGCGGAACGCACTGGTGCTGAGGTATTTGATATGGTCAATGATTTGAAAGTCATCTTTGGAAATGGTCTTGGTGGACAATCAATTCCGAAGGGAGCTGACGGGCACGCACCCATGTGGAAGAAGAAATCTGGGAGCTAGAATATTGGAAAGTCCTAGATGTCCGCTCTGCAATCGACGTGATGCATGTTACGAAGAATATTTGCGTGAACCTCGCTAAGCTTCTTGGGCGTGTATGGGAAGACAAATGATACAAAGGAAGCACGGCAGACCAGCAATGCTTGAAAGACCCTGATGACCAGCATCCGGAATGGTTTCAAGGTCGTGCCAGCTACGCTCTGACCAAAGAAGAGAAGGTCATCTTTTTTGAATGCCTGAGCAGTATTAAGGTCCCGTCTGGATTCTCGTCCAATATAAAGGGAATAATAAACATGGCGGAGAAAAAGTTCCAAAACCTGAAGTTTCACGACTGCCACGTGATTATGACGCAATTGCTTCCGATTGCTTTGAGGGGCTCTCGCCGGAAAATGTTCGAGTAGCCATTGTGAAGCTATGTGCATTCCTCAATGCAATCTCTCGGGAGGTAATCAATCCGAAGTTCTACCACGGTTACGAACGATGTGGTCCAATGTCTTGTCGAGTTTCGAGTTGGTGTTCCCGCCATCCTTCTTCGATATTATGACGCACCTCCTGGTTCACCTAGTCGAAGAGATTTCCATTCTCGGTCCCGTATTTCTACACAATATGTTCCCCCTCGAGAGGTTCATGGGAGTATTAAAGAAATATGTTCGTAACCGTGCTAGGCCGGAAGGAAGCATCGCCAAGGGCTATGGAAATGAGGAGGTAATTGAGTTTTGTGTTGACTTTGTTCCCGACCTTAAGCCGATTGGTCTTCCTCGATCGCGGCACGAGGGGAGACTAAGTGGAAAAGGCACGATCGGAAGGAAATCAACGATATGTATGGACGGCCATTCTCCGACCGAAGCACACCACACGGTTCTGACCAATTCCAGCTTGGTGGCTCCGTACTTTGAGAAACACAAGAATATTTTACGCTCGGACAACCCGGGAAGCCCGAATCCCGGATTAGGAAGGCCCACATGGAGACTTTCGGCAGTTGGTTGAGAAAACATTTAATGAGTGACAATGAGGTTGTAGATCAGCTGTACATGTTGGCTAAGACACCATCTTCGACTATAACGACTTTCCAAGGGTACGAGATAAATGGGAATACATTTTACACGATCGCCCAAGATAAAAAGAGCACCAACCAAAACAGTGGTGTCCGCTTTGATGCAAGCAACCGAGAATGGGCAAAAGGTCACATATTATGGTTACATAGAGGAGATATGGGAACTTGACTATGGACCCTCCTTCAAGGTCCCTTTGTTCCGGTGCAAATGGTTCAAGCTAACAGGAGGTGGGGTAAAGGTGGACCAGCAATACGGAATGACAATGGTGGATTTCAACAATCTTGGTTACCTTGACGAACCATTCGTCCTAGCGAAAAATGTCGCTCAGGTTTTCTATGTCAAGGACATGAGTAGCAAGCCGAGGAAACGGAAAGATAAGAAAACGATCAGTACATCATGCGATGATCCAAAGCGCCACATTGTTCTTTCAGGGAAAAGAAACATCGTGGGAGTGGAGGACAAGACAGACATGTCGAAGATTATAATATGTTTGGTGAAATTCCGCCCTTCAAAGTGAACACCGATCCAAGCATTAAGTTAAATGATGAGGATGCTCCATGGATACGGCCCAATCGTAAGCAAGCGGGGACACAAGGGAAGAAATGATGTGTAATAATTTATTGTACCAAACTTTGTTGAATGGATCATGTGAATTATATTGCCCGTGATGTGTTTGGTGTCCATTTTCGAATGATTCGATTGATTCGAGATAGCACCGATGATACATGAAATTTGGAGTGATTTAGTCATACTCCTGCCTAGGCGTATAATATGCATACTCGTAGTCTTCATAGTCGCCGCCGTTGTACTCGGTAGTCGTCGCCTTCTAAGTTGCCGCCGTCGTCGTCGCTGCTGTCGTCGGCTGTCGTCGGGCGGCGCTCGTGGCTCGAACCGAGGGTAGCGCAGGCGGGGGATATCGCCGGCCGTGATGTAGTCCATGACGCTCCGCGAGTCCGACCGTACCACCATAGCCGCCGGCCGGCCTCGTGGAAGTTCCCAGGAGGCAGACCGTCCTCCTCATACCTGGCGAGCGCCCTCTCACACCGATTGATGAAGAAGGCATCCCAAGTATGCTAGTTATCGGGATGCCAGCGGGGATTCATCCGCTGCTCCGGCGTGAGGTCGAGGTAGTAGTGGTTCGTGATGGCCGCCCGACGCGCAGTACCCTGAGGGAGGGGAGGGACCGGCACGCCGCCGGCGCTTAGGCTCCAGCCGGGCGGGAAGCGGTAGCCCGGTGGGCAAGGGTAGTTCGAGGCGCAAAGCTCCTCCACCTGCTGGTAGGTTAGAGTGGGTGCGGTGGAAGCCATGAGAGAGTGATGAGAGATTGTAGAGATGTGATAATGCTGGCCAAGCCGGGCAACATATATGTAGTGAGAAATGGCGGGAAAAATGGGAGCGAGAAGACAGGAGGCGGGAAGAAAGTGGCGGGAAGAAAGAGGCGGGAAGAAAGAGGCGGGAAGAAATTGGCGGGAAGAAAGAGGCGGGAAGAAATTGGCGGGAAGAAATTGGCGGGAAGAAAGAGGAATCCAGAGCTGGTCATCTAATCTTTAGTCCCGGCTGGTGGGTGCAACCGGAACTTAAGGTGGTTTTGTATTTTTCTGAATTTTTTGATATATTATTTGTATTTTTAACATTCAGAAATGAATTGGTTTTATTTTTCTGAATTTTTTGATATATTATTTGTATTTTTAATATTTTGAATGAATTGTTTTATTTTTCTGAATTTTTTGATATAATATTTGTATTTTTAACATTTTGAAATGAATTAGTTTTATTTTTCTGAGTTTTTAGATATACTATTTGTATTTTTAACATTTAGAAATGAATTTGTTTTGTTTTTCTGAATTTTTTGATATATTATTTGTATTTTAATATTTTGAATTGAATTAGTTTTATTTTTCTGAATTTTTTGATATATTATTTGTATTTTTAAGGATTTGAAATGAATTAGTTTTATTTTTCTGAATTTTTTGATATATTATTTGTATTTTTAAAAATTTGAAAAAGAAAAAGTATTTTGAAAAATAACCTTTGGTCGAGGTTGGGGTCACCAACCGCGACTAAAGGGTATTTTCCGCGGGAAACGAAAAACCCGGCGAAAATACCCTTTGGTCGCGGTTGGGGTCACCAACCGCGACCAAAGGTCGTTTTTTATAAATACGCGCGCGCCCGCCTCGGCGGTTTCACTTCATCTTCCGATCGACTTCATCGACGCCGCGACGCTGTCTCGACGCCGACCGCTGCCGCTCCTCGACGCCGCCGCCGCGCACGCCCTTTCTCGCGCGCCGACCGCCGCGCCGGCCCCTCCTCCTCTCGCCGACCGCTGCCGCGCCGCACACACGCGCCCCCTCGATCGACGCCGTCGCCGCCGAAGCCCCGCCGGAGTACGTACGTGTACTGTGCCGCCCCGCCCTGCTCCTCGCCGCGCCGCGCCGCCGCTGTTTCCTCGCCGGCATGCAGAGAGAGGAGGTCGCGCCGACCGCGCGGAGGGAAGAGAGAGGGAGGATACCGGCCGGCGGCTGCGCCAGATACCGGCCGGCGGCCGCGCAGCGCGTGGGAGAGAGAGGCAGAGGGGCGCGCCAGTACACGGCGCCCCTTCCTCGATCCCTCTCATTTTTTTTTGTTTTTTTGTTTTTTTTAACTTAACGAAATAACTTAGCAAAAAAATAACTAAACATGAATATATGATATAAACAAAAATTTAAACTTAACAAAATATTTAACTTAAAATTTGTTAATCAAAATTGTAATGAACAAAAATAACTTAACAAAATAACTTAACAAAAGTTTGTCAAAAAAATGAACTAAATTTTTTTTTGTTTTTTTGTTTTTTTTTACTTAAAGAAATAACTTATCAAAAAAATAACTAAACATGAATATATGATATAAACAAAAATTTAAACTTAACAAAAATTTAAACTTAACAAAATATTTAACTTAAAATTTGTTAATCAAAATTGTAATTAACAAAAATAACTTAACAAAATAACTTAACAAAAGTTTGTCAAAAAAATAAATACGGGGCTCTTCCGCGACGACACCCTCTCCGGCCCACCCCTTCCTCGCCCCCTCCTACGTACCCTAGCTCGCCACCGCCCTTCCTCGCCACCCCTTCCTCGCCGCCGCCCCCCTTTCGCCACCGCCACCGCCCTCTCTCCTTTTGCCACCGCCCTTTCGACACCACACTTAATTAATTAGTTTTTACTACATGTTTTCAGGACTGACATATGGCGGACGATAGAGCTGACCCGATTATGGATAACTATGATCAAGAAGTTGAAGAACAGATATTTGGCATCATAAAAGGCGATATTCCTTATGTGCCGACCGAACAAGATGAAGAGGATATTTCTTCTTATCTGAATCTTGACGGTCAAGATGAAGGCCGTCAGCAAGATGATGGGGAAGAAACGTCGATAAACGACGATCTTCAATTGCAAGTAGCAACCAGCTCCGGCGCCGAGGTATATATATACATTTTGCCTCTGGTGATACAAACTTACTGATTTGAATAAATATGTGTGTACTAACACGCGCGACTCTCTTTCTTATTTTAGCCCTCGGCCGGATCGTCGAAAAAATCGAGTACGTCGTCGTCAAAGCGTGGCGCAACCAAGACGCTCAAACCAGGAGAAACATATACCATCGAGGTTGTCGACGAGTGCAACCGGCAGGCCGCTGGAGCCCCGAAGCACGCCACCAAGTTTATCAACCAATGCGGAGCCGTTGTTAGAGACAACATCTCGATCACCCTCCGGGAGTGGAATGAGCCAAAGAAGGCACGTCTTGGTTTCACTTTTGTCGACAAGAGAACTAAAAAGGATTGCTTTCAAAAGCTTATGGAGCATTTCATCCTACCTCCGGAATACCACAAATTCGATGAGGGGGTAACAAGATTCAGGAAAACAAGGAGAGGAGGAGGCTAGTCAAACACTTCGCTCTTGGTAAGATGGCCGATACATTCCGGAAATTCAAGCAAAATCTAGCCCGTGACTATGTCAACCAGAACAAGACTCCGGAATTCAAAGGACAGTATGAGAGACTTGAACATGATTGGCCAGAATTTGTGAAGCAGAAGAAATCAGAGCATTTCATTGAAATATCAAAAAAAAAAGGAAAATGCGGCTAAGAAGGAGTACAATCATGTTATGGGGCCAGGAGGGTATCGCTTTTGGGAGCCTAAGTGGGAGAAGATGGAGAACGAGCTGAGGAGGCGAGGAATCCGTCCAGGTACGGAGGGATGGGACCGAAGGGCCAAAAGCTGGTGGTACGGGCAAGGGGGAACGCTAGACCCGGAGACAGGGGCGTGTGTTTACGAGAACAAAATGTTTAAACCCACCCAAGCCCTTATTGACGCAATGAGGGATGCTCAAGAGGGGAAGATCAAGTTCAACAGAGAGAACGACGCGCTAACAAGAGCCCTCGGGAATCCTGAACACGGAGGACGTGTACGAGGCATGCCCGGGAACATTATGTGGAAAGAAGGGTTCTCCCAGGACGGACCCGTACGGTTACAGAAGCCGTAAGAGAAAGTTGGATCGGGATGCAGATGTTGTGGCGCGGTTGGCATCGGAAGTCGATGAGATGAAGAAAACCCTGTCTATACTAGTACATGAGAGATCGGCAGCTGGGACGCATGATGATCATCCAGCGGATCTCGGAAGCCAACAGCGGAGAAGCAGCGTGGCTTCCACGGAGGTCCAGCCGGCTACTGATGCACCGGAGATCCAAATTACTGCACCGGAGCCTCCTCGCTACCCCGTGGACGATGTAAAGGAGATGAAAGAATGTCATCTGCATTATCCTACTGGGAACATGTCCACGAAGGTAGCCATCGGCGAGTGCTTTACCATGTGAGCTCGGAGCACTCCACCACAACAACCCCATTGCGGATGGCTATGCTCGTGTCACGGTGGAGGAAATAGTCCCGGTGGTTTGAGGACCTGGAGATTGACATTGCTACACCCGAAGGGGAGAGAAGACTTGGAGGTGTCAAGCGCCAGTTTATTCTCTGGAAAAAGAAGTTTATCAAGTTTCCAAACGAGGCGCCAAGGCGAACAAGTCCACCCCCCTCCGGTGGTGGTGGCGGCGGCGGCGGCGGCGGTGGTGGTTCACCTACACCTCCTTCGCGTCAGCCGACGCTGCCCCCCAATTCACCTCCGGCGGGTAAGCAGACGCCGCCCCCCAGTCCTCGTCCGGCGGGTGATCAGACGCCACCCCCCAATCCACCTCCGGCGAAGAAGTAGAAGCAGTCTTGGGTTATTAACCCGGAGCCTTATGTACCTGCAACCACAAAGATACCAGAGCCATCACTAAAGCCTCTCACCCCGAGGCCTTGGGAACTTAGTGTGGAGGAAAATGCAGCGGCCGTGGCTGCTCAGCATGAGAAATGGAAGGCGGACTGCAAGAAGAAAAGAGAGCCCGAGCCCAAGCAAGTATTTTCTGAGAAGGAAAAGAGCTGGGCTAAGTCATTTTTGAACACACCGTCCCAAGCCGCGAAGAATCCGCCCGACGACTATGAACGTGAACTTCGTAGTCAAGCACTCGCGGTCGGGGGAAACAAGTTGCCCAGCTCGGGGAACAAAGTAAACAGTCGATCGCCCCGCTCATAGTGAAAGCCGCAGGTCCGGACGATGCCCCTGATGTCATAGCAGCTGCGGCAGCACAGGGATTAACTGTAGCGAGAGCCAAAGAACAAACGGCCAACTTAGGTCTGACTCTTCGTGCAGCGTTAGGCCTTGATGAGGCGCCAGTGAAGGACATAGTATTTACATATGTGCGGAATGGGCCTCTCGTCGAGCCTGCACAGGAAGAGGATCTACCTCGACAAATGACAGAGTTCGCTAAATTGGTACAAGGCTTACATACAACTTAAAAATGCCAAAGACTATATTTATGCGGAAGTTAGACCTGAGCATCACTTCAAACATTACTATATAACAATTCATCGGAGTGAATTGTTCCAGCTGTTCAATCTGCGCGAGCTCGACAAATCTATCATCAGTTGCTATGTTCTGTAAGTGATTTATTAATTTCTACCCCATCTCGTTCATTGTCTGCACTATAAATATATATATTGTCCTAACTATCTTGTTGTGTACGCTATTATGCAGAATAAAGAAGCGGGAAATGCGAATAAGGCGCATCCATGATGTTGGGTTCATTGACCCACAAATCGTTAATTCATATGTGTTAGAACACCACCCCACCGACGTGGAGGATGACCTGTGGCGGTTTCTTATAAAACAGGAACTCAAAAGTGATATTCTATTTCCTTACCATTTTGGGTGAGTGTTTCTGTCTTGAGCACATTCTCTTTTGTTTACTCCATGCATGGTATGTGGCTAATCGATGAGTTATCGTGTCCGCAGGTTCCACTGGATTCTGCTAGTAATTCAAATTCAGAACTCCACGAGTTCTCGTCCACGACTCTCCGAATATGGATCCGAAGCATTGGGCCGACATGAGAAAAATGATGCAAAAGTAATTATTTTCATTCGTTTGCGCTCTATATCGATCGGCCTATTTCGTTCATCATTTCCTAATATGAAGTAACTAATTAATAACTCTCTTGTTCATTTAATTATCCTTGCCTCGTAGGGTTTGGAGACGGTTCGTAGATCAAAAGGTCGGTGAATTCAAAAAAGAGCTACATTTTGAAAGGGCAAAGAATGCGACTGGGGATATTCAGCCACCGGGGACCAATCTATGTGGATACTATGTTTGTGAGAGGATCCGGAGATACACCACTGAGCGGCAGCCGTCTGAGAACAACATCAGGAGGAATAACCTCCGGACGACGCTTAGTCCAGAAGCTCGCTTCCGACCACTTCAAGAGGAACTAGCTGGATGGTTCGCGAGGGAAGTCATCGATCCTAGAGGAGAACACTATGTAGAGGACGTAGAACTTTATATGCACTAAATATGTATGGAAACTTGTTCAAAATTGTATATGGTCATCCGATATTGAATATATATTGTATATTCCTCTTGAATTCTTTTTGGTTCTAATTTCAAATTTGTTTGAAATTGTACATTCATATGCATGTATGTAGTACAGTAGAATATGTGAAACTCCTTCAAAATTAAAACCCAAAAGAAATAAAACAATACAAACTAAAAAGAAACCAGATTTAGGGGGAGGGGGGCTAAACCCTAAACCTGCGGCGGCCTTTAGTCGCGGTTGGCCAGGAGAACCGCGACTAAAGGTCCTCCGCCCCGAAGGACTGCTGGCGGCCACGTGGAGGCGCCTTTAGTCGCGGTTCGTAAGGAACCGCGACTAAAGGGTAGGGCCTTTAGTCGCGCTTGCTTGGTCGCGGTTGCGCAACCGCGACCAATGGCAGTTACGAACCGCGACCGAAGCCGTTTTTTCCACCAGTGGCAACGTACGTTCAGGAAAGAGGGAGAGCGACGTGGGTGGACAGGAGTATCTAACGGCACCCAGGCTCGCATCCAATGGCGCGCGGGGCGACCGATTTTCCCCCCAAATCGGTCGCCCGACGCCTAGCACGTCCCATTGAAAAAGGAGGCCCCCAACCAATCGATCTGATGGCATGAATGTATCGCTCGTAGGTTTCAGGAATTATTACAGAAACAACCAACATCACATGACGACATGTGGCTGCAAACAAATTAAGAGCCGCTGATACTTATCACAGTACCGTAGGTCACGTCGCATAATTAGAAGCACGCACAATTAAAATGTGTACACAAATTACATGTGACTTCTTACCAAAGGAGGTAGGTAGACTGCCGCTTTTGGCTAATTAAGCTCGGAGCTCTGGAACGTGCTTCAGCTTGTCGTGCATCTGTTTCAGATCCCAGTCAGCCCTGAAGTCCCTGTGCAGATTCAGCAACCAGAGCTTCTTGAGGGATCTAAGGGACTCGATGCCATGAGGGGCCACGTTCATCTCACGGAGTGACACGATGTAAATCCCCTCAATGCATGGGATGGCCTTGTCTTGGATCACCAGTTCCTTCACATTAGGCATGTTCTTCAAGACGAATGTCTTGAGTTGAGCAAAGCACCCTGCAGGAATAACCAATATTGCTGCATTGCTCACCCGGTTAAGGCTGAAATAAACGAGAGCTGGCAAATGAATTGCCATCAACATCAGCGGATCTTCCGTGCCAAGATTGCACCAGCTTAGGGCCAGATACTTGAGGTACCTCGTATGGCCTTGGAATATCGGGCACTTGAGTATCCCATGGGCCCAGTTGCCTCTGATGATCAGTCTGTACAGCATCGTTGAGATTGGCTTGAGTGCTTGGAAAGAAAGTGCCTCCGTCTCATCACTTGCAGAGAGGAGCACGCTTGACAGCTGTGGCATTTTTGAGAGGGCATCAAAAAGCTCTTCACAGTTAGATGCATTGAGGTTATCAATCCAAACAGTCTTCAGCTTACTCATTTTCCTCAGCTGCTGGGACAAGTCTTTGCTGGCACAAACGGTCTCGAGAGTTTGCATCTCTTGAAAGTTGGAAATCATCTTCGGCGCTTCCACTCCAACAAAGTATCGGAACTCCGTCTGCCTCTCATCAGCAAACCTGTCAGCAAAAAGGTGTCGCAGATTCTCAACCTTCACAATCCCTGGGGGTAGCTTCTCTATTCTTGTTTGCTTCATGTCCAACGTCTCGAGGTTTGAGAGTTTTTCAATACTGTCTGGCAGCGACTGGATATTGGTGCGCCTTAAGCCGATGTAGCGTAGACTGAAAAGATTCCCGATGGTTGCTGGCACGTGGCTGATTGCAGAGTCTTGGAGCTCAAGGACAGTAAGGTTGCTGGATCTAGACAAAATTGAGGAAATCATGGTTGAGGAGGCAATCGACATGAAAGTTCTGAGTCCCGGGAATTCCACTCCAGCAGGAGCTGGCCTACTGCCCTCACTCTTCCAACTACTTGTCGAGAGCCGGCGAACCTCTGGATCCATAACCATTATCTCACCCTCATCATGCGCGTAGCCAAACATCTCTTCTCTTGCGATATCAAGAGCCATGACTCGCACAATGTCATGCATCTTACAGTTAGTCACCCTATAGAGCTCATCCCTCTCCACCACTTCCAACATATTCCGTCCGATGAGTTCCATGAGATTCTCCTCCGCCACTTCCTCTGCCGTGCTGTAGTTTTTCTTGATCGCAAATCCCTCGGCAACCCACATTCGCACAAGGGCCTCCCGTGACATCGGATAGTCTTCAGGGAACAAAGTGCAGTACAGGAAGCAGTTCATGAGAGTACCTGGCAAGTCATAGTAGCTCAGAAGAAGTATAGCTTGCACATGGTTTTTTTCCCGCAGCTCGCTCCGGAGATGATTGTGCATCTGGTTCCAGGCATGCTCTGTTGGTTGCTTCGTGGAAAGTAGGCTACCACAAGATATAATGGCCAATGGAAGGCCATGGCACATCTCAGCGATAGCAGCAGCCACTGTCTTGAGCTTTGGAGGGCACTTGCGGTACGGGTTGTTGTTGTGGAAAGCCCTTGAGCAGAAGAGCTTGAATGATTCATCCTTACCCAGTGGCTGGAGTTCCATGCGACGACCCTTATGAGCAAGAGCTGCAACATCTTCCTTCCGGGTTGTTATCATAACACGGTTCCCTTGGAGACTTTGGAATGCATTGCACATCTGAGTATATGCTTCTTTATCCCACACATCATCAAGAACGATCAAGCATTTCCTGTCTTGTAGTGTCCTATGTATTGCCTCTGTTAACTCGTAGACATCAGGTTTGGCACCCACGTCAAAAGTTTGCCCTAGCTTTCTGAGCAGTCTTGCCAGCAGATCTACTACATCATACGACTGTGACACCACAATCCAAGCATGAGCACCAGGAAAGTTAAATTTTTCCCGTTCATACACATTTTTCACAAGGGTTGTTTTGCCCAAACCTCCCATTCCAGAAACTGTTATCACCGTGCATTCTTTCTCATCGGTGCTCAGCCATTCAGTCAACTTGCTCCTATTTTCTTCAATTCCCACCAGATCCTCATCACCAACAAGCACCGGAAAGCAGGCTCCAGGCGGCGTCCTATAAATATTTTCACGCTCATTTTTTATGGGCACGAATGTATTACTCCAGTTATTTTGCATTTCTTTGACATGCTTGATCTCCTCTTCTATCTCTACTAGATCATCGACAATCTTACTAAAAACGATTATGTGGCGTGAACCTCCCAAGAGGTATCGATGTATGAAGTCTTCTTTGGTGAGCTTAAGAGCCTCACACAAGTACATGTCAATTACATCTTCAACATGGTAGGCCAGCTTCCTCACATTTGAAATCCAATCCTTGACAACATTGTTGCTGAGATGTGTGGTGCCAATATCCACAATTACATTATTCAACATCTGTAGCTCGTCATCAATCTTTTTGATCTTTCCCGGCAATTCACTTACACCAGCAACCTTCTTTGACAACATCTCTATGACATTTGAGACCGCTTTGCTTAAAACAACTATCTCAATCTTTGACACGGCAGTGAGTATTGCCTCCGCCATTCACTTCTGAAAAAACACCAACATTGAACAAGTTAGGCAGTTAGCTATGCATCAAAAAAATAATCTTGGATACAATGTGGCATATTGAATATATAAATGATGTCAAAACATATCTATATTGTTTCTTAATATTTCAAATTGTACTAGAAGTGAAACGCTACTTTACGGGGAGCACTACTAGTTATCCGTCGGACCTCTCCTTGACCATCCGATTAGAAACATTAGAAGCGTCTGATTTGGGTAAAACATGAACATGCCATAAT
The DNA here is from genome assembly GCF_022539505.1 of Lolium rigidum. Taxonomy (NCBI): domain Eukaryota; kingdom Viridiplantae; phylum Streptophyta; class Magnoliopsida; order Poales; family Poaceae; genus Lolium; species Lolium rigidum. Next base: position 30,963,117 of record NC_061509.1, read on the forward strand.
TACGGATAATATATATCTAGGGAAACTAATTAGTACAAAATTTTAGGAAACATAATAGTTGTACTGAAAATAATAATTATGTTAGAAAAAAATCCGTATCTGTAACTAATTAATCTGGAAAAAATGTTCTCAGATTGTGCAGTTTGCTTCCTAGCTAATTATAATTTGTTTTCAGTAATACACAATTTTGCTTCCACTAGAACTGAAATATGCTTTGGCTGAAAAATAATTTTTTTAACGTGTTGTTTGTTTAAGAAGCAGCATAGTATGTTTCCATACTCTAAATAATTTGCTTCTACTGTGACAAGAACTAGCTTGGGGTGTACATTTTACTACAATCCTTGTTTATATGGATTTGAACTATTGCTAGAGCCTGTTTCATTATGTGCTTCGTCTCCTTGTATTATGATTGCATGTGTTTTCTTATCTTTTGCAGTTAGTTGCTACATATGTACCTTATTAACACTTCATATATATCACCTGATGCATCAGCGCCAAAAAATCTAAGAGACATACACGTATGTAGTAGACCGTCCGGTCCATAATATAAGCCTTTTTAACTAACTATTTTAGTTTGTTAAAACATCTTATATTATGAAACTGAGTGATACCATATTAGTTCTCCCAGGTTCTATTAATATTGTTTCCTTGCTCGCTACTAGATGCTTCAAAAGTTCAGGTATGTATTATCTTCACTAGAAGCATTGTTGTGGAGGAACCTTGGAGGCATACGCGAAGGGTATGTACAACAAAGAAGCAGAGTAGTCGATCTTTGCTTGTCATAGGCCTCGCTGATTGTGCCAACAACGAAAAATAGATGGCGCTCATAGGCCTCGCAGATCCCTTTGAATATTGGTCCCTTCGATGATTTCATATCATGTCACGGTAACAGATCAGGGATGTTTTCTGTCTGGTCAGAGTACCACATTGAGTGGAAACACCAGTATAGTGTCCAGACATGCAGAAATCTTGTGCAAGGTACATCGATCCCTGAACAACCCTATTTGGAAAATCCTTTGGAATCACTGTTCTCGCGAAGGTAAAAATATTTTGTTGGCGTGCCATGCATGGTATTCTGCCCCTAAAATATATGCTTGCAAATAGACATATTGGAGATAGTGGTCAATGTCCCGTGTGCAACTTATTCCAGGAGGACGTTTTGCAAATGATTTTCAAATGCCAAGTCGGCAGATATTTAGAAAGCTTTGAGACTGGATAATATCATTACTGATGCTACCAGAGCTGGCCGGTCAGGTTTCGGTAGTTGTTGAAGAATTACTGCGAGCGACACCTTCTACTCTCCCAGGGTATCAACCACTAATGGTCCATGAAGTGATAGCGGTAGCTGCGTGGTATATCTGGTGGCTACGTCGGAGAGAAAAGCATGCAGAACAAATTCCTCCAATCCGACGTTGTGTTTTGTCAATCCGGGCGATTGCAGCAAATGCGGCAAGATGAATATGTCAAACTACTTGGAGGAAAACAAAGGTATGGTCAAAGCCTATAGCTAATTTTATGAAATTAAATGCAGATGCAGCTTTGAATGTTGACGAACAATCTGGTGCCTCTGGCACAATTATTCGAGACTGCCTGTTAGCACTAATCTTGATAAGAATTTCTAGTGTAGAGTAAATTAGGAAAATATGAGTCGGTTTGTGTAGTTTCCTAAGTCTTGTTGTCCTAGTTCTATTTTTACTAGTTTTCATTGCATAGCAAGTTGAAGAAAGCTGCCATGTACTCCTGGGTGGTGAGTCCGTGTAGGTCTAGGAGTTCTATTTGGGTTAGTAAGTGTCTGGGTCGGCCCAATGGCGGAGCCAAGATTAGATCAAGCCTCGGGCCAAAAATGAAGCCCATAAAAACTACTCTAGAAAAACTCATCTGATAGCACAAAATATTTAGTACGATTTAAAAATGAACGTATTGTTTCAATTGGATCCAACAACCCACAAACAAAAGATCAGAAAAGACTAAAAAATTAGAATATGGGATAAAAAACATAATACTCTCTGTCCCCATAAATACTTGTCGTAGATGTAGAATAGATATTGGAGATTGCACAACACCAATAGGGCCGACTGCTCATATATATATATAGGCGGACACATGTATAATTACAAGAACAATCCTAAGAAAACACGGGGACCTATACCTATACACAATATGTTACTCAACAGTAGATAAATCTAAACACACTTGAGTCTATATTTTGACTAAACTTACTATAAGTATTTAGGCCGGAGGGATTAAAAAACAAAGGTTCATTTTTGGACAGTCATTAATAAATTTTAAAAATAATGGAGGGATTAAAAAATAACCGTTCTCATGATGATGCTTGCTGATATGTACATTGTGAAATAAAATTGAGGCTTACTATTGTGTATCATATGACCAAAAAATCATCAAGTTGTTTATCTCATATTGTTAGCAACCATGTTGTTTCATCGGCCATTTACAATTCTTAAGTTGGCATGCTGGAAAGGGAAATTACTATCCTATGGTGATATGTTAGTCCTTATCAATTCAGTTTTAACTAGCTTACCGATATTCATGTTGTCTTTCTTAAAAATACCTGTTGGGGTGAGAAAATGTTTGGACTTTTATAGATCTAGATTTTTTGGCAATCTGATGAACAGAAAAGGAAATATAGACTTCCGAAATGGATTATTGTCTGTAGACCGAAAGATCAAGGGGGTTTAGGTATTGAGGTGCTTGAAATTAAGAATATAGGTTTATTGAGAAAATGGCTTTTTAAACTTCTTAATGAAGGAGTATGGCAAGAATTGCTACAGGCCAAATATTTGAGACAAAAAACCCTTTCTGAGGTCCAGGCTAATCCTACCGATTCGCCCTTCTGGAAGGGGCTGATGGGGGTTAAGGATGATGTCCTTTCTAGATGTTTTTTCAAAGTGGGTGAAGGAAAGAGTACACGTTTCTGGAAAGATATATGGTGGCTCATTGGGTTCAGCAATATCCGTCCTTGTATAATATTGTGCATCATAAAAATGTAATAGTAGCTCATTTGTTAGCTCAAACTCCGCTCAATATTAGTTTTAGACGGGTGTTGAATGGTAACAAGCGATCCTTATAGTTACAATTGTGTCGCAAATTAATGATGGTAAACTTGAATTAAGACAAGGATGTTTTTATCTGGAATCTCATACCTAATGGTTGTTTACGGTCAAATCTATGTATTAGAATCTTATGAGTGACCATACCCCTTTTTTGAGAAAGTATCTTTGGAAGGTTAAAATTCTCATCAAGATAAAGATTTTCATGTGGTTTTAGAGTAATAAGGTTCTATTAACTAAAGATAATTTAGCTAAACGACACTGAAATGGGTGCACGAAATGTGTTTTTTGCGGTGACGAGGAAACTATTCAGCATTTGTTCTTTGAGTGTCCTTTAGCCAAGCTTCTTTGGCGTATCGTTAATTTCACATATGATCATCCACCTCCAACCAAGACTAATAATATGTTTGGTAATTGGTTGAATGGAGTAGATAGACAATCTAAGGCTTTCATCCGGATTGGGGTCTCTGCCTTATGTTGGTCTATATGGAAAGTCAAAAACGATATTATCTTTAACAAAAATCAAACTTTTCATTTCTTGTAGGCTATCCATATGGTGTCTCATTGGGTTCAGCTTTGGGCCCTCCTGTCGCCGGAGGGACAAAGGGATGCTATGGTTTCTGAATGCACACGGCTCCAGATGGTCGCTCAGTATATTTGGTGCCTGGCTGGCTGGCGTTCTACTAGGAGACTACTTTGATGTGTGCTCGAAGTAGTTCATGCTTTTTTTGCTGGTTTATTTTTGTATCATCTCTTGGCGATGCTTGAGTTATAATAACAATATTGTACTTGAATCTTTTAATAAAAGCCGTGTGCATCATCATGATGCAGAAGCCGGGGTCATATCCCCATTTCGAAAAAAAAATCTCAATATCACCTAGTAGTTATGTATTAGTGTATACGATCTGAAATAGGTTTAGAGCAACATGCTTAGGTTGCTTTCTAATTAAATTAAGTTGCCTTGTAAACATGGTTAAATGGGCTACTAAATTTAACTAAATTGACTTTACCATTATTGCCTAAGTTGTGTTCAACAATCTACATATGTTTCTATTTTACCAACAACCGTAAGTTGGAACCTCGATCTAACTAAGTTGATTTTTCCAACATGTTTAAGGCCCTGGTGCATGATGGAGGGGCAAGCAGATTTTTTTTTCCCTCGTTGGCGGGCTGACAGGAGGGGAACTTTCTTATTTTGGGAGTGCTAGTTTTGTACTTTCACTATTTGGACGGGTGCTGGAACGGACTAACCAGCGCTGGATGCTACATAGCCGTGTCCCTTATGTTGCAGATTGTAGATAGCTAGCCTAACATGTACTGTATGTAATCGACACTACTATCAAAGCTATATAATTATATTAGAGTTGGTCGTTAGTCCTCAAAACGGGTTAGATGAAGGAGATTGGAACAATCTTAACCTTCAAGTCATCTGAAGCCAAAAAAGCACCGACCGATCTTGATGAGCCCGCTCATGGAAAATTGGCATTGACGCCACATATCTGTATCGAATTACTGGTGTGGTGATGCCCTAGCATTACCCGCACTCGTCTCTCCTATGGCGATGCCCTACCATGGCCGCCACTGCACCTGCCCCGTTCTCTCTCACCGTGTCCTTGTTGAAGCCACCGCCTCCTCCCTTCCTTAAGCGCGGCGTTCCCTATCACCATACACCGTCTTGTTTGGGTGTCACCGCTACTATCTCCATGAAGCCTATCGTCTACGACGACAGCCGCCACCTTCCCCTGCATACGCACGAAAGGCATACCTGACCCGCTCACGATTGGGTACTCCATATCCGCCCCCTCCCCCAAAACCCTCTCTTTTGGCCGTCTATCTACCCTCTCGTGGTGTGGCGGAGCTTGCAAATACAACGTGTTTCTGCAGAAATGGCACCGGCCCGCTCTCTCTCTCTCTCTATCTCTCTGTGTGATCTGTTTATCGAGATATTTTTAAGATTATATTATAGTCAATTTGACTACCTCTGAAGTTGCAAAGTTTACATTTTCATCTCTATGTTCTTTTGTGGTTTGTTTGATTTCCTTTTAGTTCTCATGAATATAGCTCCAGTTGTTTTCAAGCGAGGGGAATTTATTTTTTATTTTTTCGATGAAGGGTAGACACTGATACTTTTGCACTAATTAACTTACTTTCAATCCATCTGGATTAGCTTTTCAATATGGCTCTTGTTATTGTATTATGTACCTGGATCGCACTAACATATACCACTCTATTACTTTCAATTTAGACCTATCATGCAGGTATACATAATCCCGTTGGCATCCGTCCTATTAGTAACTACATATCCTTTCAGATTGTTCAAGGAAATTTTTAGTTAAGCAAGAAAATAAAGGACCTTGGTAAGAATTAATGAATTACCCAACTGCATGTGAACTGCCTGTGTTTTTTTTTATGAACTGATATTGTTGATTGTCCACTCTGCAATTGTTACTTCCACATTGATGAATAGCTACTCGTACTTTCATTATTGACCTCACTACAGGAAAACGTCAATGTGCCGACGGCCAAAACCTGAGCCGATGGTTTTTTATCGGGGCTGTCGGCACAAGTCTCGAACAGGGCAGGTCACGAAGATGTCCGTCGGCACAACAGAGCCGTCGACTTCCTCCCCCAAGCTCGATTTGCTCGCACGGACATTTCCCAAGTTCCTCCCACCTAAAGTGGAATCGACATGGGTCGAGCCCCTAAGCCCTCGCGTCGCGGCGTGAGGAAAATTAACCGCCACCACCACTTTAGTTCCCTCTTCTTTGTCGTCGCATCGGTAGACTCACCTGCGGCTGCTGACGGTTGTTGTTGTTGTTGTGCCGCCTCCCCATTCCTGCCTGAGCCGCCATCTCCATCGGCCCGTCAGCCCTACCTCTCCCTCTAAACCTTCTCCATCTTCGGAGAACCCTCCCACACCCACCTGAGCCCTCAACCCTAACACCGTCGGTCACCAGACTATAAGATGAAGCTCACATTGCACCTGCACCCACCCTACCCTGAGAGTAGTCCTAGCCTCTGCCGCCGGCAAAACCACAGCGAGCCGCATTGTCCCCGTCTCCATCAAAATCCATGTGTTAATTAGATTTGTCCGAAAAAAATTACTTGCCTTGCGGTGTGCCCAGGCTTCGATAAATTCCTGGGTCCGCCACTAAGGCCAGCCCACGATCATGTGCTTGATGTGCAATACTTCCCTTATCGATCTCTTTCAGCAACATGTTTGTATAAGATTAAGGAATTACTCCTCCAACATTGAAAACAAAAGAGATGGTTACTACGGAGTGCCTTAATGTTAGCACATACACAAGAACTCTTATCACTTTTAAGACCGATATATTTTTTTCCAGTTTTCCTTAAAAAGCCAAGTGGGTGTGGGTGTGGGTGTGTGTGTGTGTGTAAAAGACGATGAAAACACACGCATACTATAGCTGGATAATCTTCGCTGTGCAGATACGTACAAAACTAACCTCGGCCGGAAGCAGCTTTGTAATAAAAATACAAATTCCTGGTAAAATCTAGGTGGACATCGATCAAAGGCAACGAGAGTAGCACTGAGAAGAAACGCCAACCTGTTAGAGACGGCTGATGTGCAAGCTCCTGTCAGGAAATGCGACAGTTGAACGATGCGGGACTTAATCCTTCTGTGTATGTGGTCAAAAGTACTGAACATGTTCTCTCTTGTTTAGCTCACCTTTATTTAATCTGTAGTACACCATCTTACAACTAAAGGCTCCTTTGATTTAAAGGATAGGAAAAGCATAGGAATAGGAAAGGTATAGGATTGGAATGGCATGACTACTTGAAACCTATAGGAAGATGAAGTTTGTTTGATTGTAGCAAAGGAATTTTTCCAGGAGGTATGAGCTAATGCTTTTTTCCTATAGGAATTACACTACAAGATTCCTATAGGAATTTTTCCTATAGGATATGTTCCTATGAATCAAACAACATGTATAGGAATTTTTCCCATAGGAACCAAATCCTACACAATTCCTATGCAAATCCTTTGAATCAAAGGAGCCCTAAGATTGAAACGATTCGATTAATTTACCATGAAGATAGTGAATACAACTTCTATTTGAGTATCCAACAAGAAAAAGCCGTACCTAGCTAGTGGACATCCTCGAACCCTGTAGGCATTCTACAAACCACGGACAAGAACATCTAGCGAGGTCGATGTCCACTGATGTGATTTAATGTTAACCCTGGATAAAAAAGTACATAAAACACTTTAAGTATCTGGGCAAAAAACTTCGGTAAGGGGGGGGGGGGGAGACGATGTAAACACACAGTCAGACTAGCTATAGCTGGATGAAGTCCGATGTGTAGGGCTGAACAAAGCTGGCCTCGGAGGAATCATTGAAATTAAAATACAAATTTACAAGAAAGATCTAAATAGAACTCTATATCGATCAATAGATCTTGGAACAGATCGGAGGAGCACGAAGAAGCACCAACCTGTCCGAGACGGCCGGAGAGCAAGCAAGCGCCTGTGAGGGAGGAGACTTTTGATCCTTGTGTATATGTGCGCAGCATAGAACCAATTATTCTCGCTTGTCGAGCTCAGCTTTGTTTAGCTTTACCACGCCATCTCCCATGTGTGCACTCCACTTATCGATGTGCCCTCAGGTCTTCAACTAAACAGCTAGTAGATATTAACCATTAATAAATTATATAGGGCGGAATCTTTTTATTGTAGGAAGGTGACTTCTTCAATTTCGATACTTGTCAGATAAGTCTACCCGAATTATTTCTCGAAGGCTCATAGCGTGTAGGATGTGCCTGCGTTCAAGCGGATGAGTGCATGTACTTATTTGTTATATCGTCTGTTTTTTGCAAAACAAAGTGTTGTTTACACATTATCCCTACTAGCACAAAATCCGTGCGTTGCTACGGTAATTTTAGCGTGAACGGAAAACTTAAACAAGAAAAAATAATTAACAAAGGAAAAAAAGTTAATTTGCACATATGTGCCTACTAAATGCATAGAAAGCTAACGCAGGCACCCAACAAAGGAGTTACCATTTTCTTCTGATATATTGCGATAAGATTACACTACCACATCAGTGTCCTGATGCTGAAATCTCTCCATGTCCTGATTCCGACCAGAGGTGAAGAAAAAGAAAGGAGGTTAGGGACGCCAGGAATTGGTCGCTTTGCTGACCCAAACTAGGGCGCTTGAGCATGTGCGGCAGCCAAAAGATCTGAATGTATGTAGTTCATCTGATCAAACCTGCATAGCAAACAAATCACGATCAACGTTCATGATGTATATTTCGACACGGGTTTATCGTGGCCTGAATAACAATTCGGGATGGGTTGTATCCTGGTCGATGGAGAGGCGTTGGCGGTGATGGCGGTGATGATCTCCTCCAATTCCCCGTCCCGGCGGAGTGCCACAACGGAGACTTCTGGCTCCCGAGACGGAGTTTCGCGATGTGGTGGCTCTCTGGAGGGTTTCTGGCGACTTCGACTTCTCCCCGTGCGTTTTTAGGTCGAACCCGATAAGTAGTCCAAAGGAGGGCGTC
>NC_061509.1:30971812-31020740 GCF_022539505.1 Lolium rigidum
CTTTAAGAGACTTCTTGGCTTCCCTCATATCTTCATCATTTAATTTAATCATACCCCTCTTCTTCAATATCGGTGTCGGGGTTGGTTCAGGTGTAGACCTGTTACCCTCCAAAACCCCCCGACGGGCTTTGGTTAAGCAACACGAAGAGCCGGGAGGCTCCTAGGGCCGCTTAGTGGATCCCTGGCACCTCGCGTCGTCCCGCAAATCTTCTGGCACGCGTCCTGGCGGTTGCCTGGGCGTGCCACCTGACCTAGACCTGGTCAGGAAGGTGTTAGTGCTTCGATTGTTCCTGCATGGTAGACACGTGCACATTAAATACGAGCCTTATCAGCTCTCAGGTTTCCCTGTGGATCGGCTCAAAGAGCCGATCGCCCCATGGTCCTTGATGGATTAGCAATGGCATGGGGATCCTGCTTGATCAGGACAAAGCTGAAGCGATCCACGACAGTTTAGGGTTTTCACCGCATAATCGGAACATCCTACGTGCGATCGGGCCTAGCAGCTACGAGAGACAATGCAAACTACCCCTACGAGAGGCCTAAAAACCAACATAACGTTGATCCCGGAACATCCCTCGCAGGGACGGTAAACAAGCATCTAACGCACCACCGGATCGTCCGACCCCAAGCATAAGGCCTAACTATGCAGATATTAAACTAATCCGTGCAGATGCAAGGAGCAACTATAACGGATCGGATCTACTAAGCATGATCAAGCAAGATGCTGCCCTTACGTCTAGATCGACGTAAGGGCAGCAAGGTGTCTAGGGACGGCATTGCCACGCAGATATGCACGTGAAAGCACCAATGCGAGCCCCTAAACACCTAAGGATAAATAGTACCGCTCGCCATCAACAAGGCTTCAGCACGAGCGGTACAAGGATAACGAATAAACTTACGCTGCCTAGATCGCTAGATGCGATCTAGGCAGCATGGTGCTTACCCGGGAGAAACCCTCGAAGAGAAGGGGTGGCGATGCGCCGTATTTTGTGTTTGTTTGAACGATGATTGTCCTCCTTTTCCGATAACCCTAGATACATATTTATAGTCCAAGGGACTTTCTAATTGAGGCGTGCACCTAACCGTGCACGGGCCGGACTCTATCTCTTTAATCTAAATTACAATGCGATCTAATATATTACAGATACATGGGCCACTTAGCCCAAACTATCAGCGCAAGGCCGCTTCGAAGATGCTTCACGTGTACGTCCTTCAAGCCCATCTTCACTTACGGCCCGTCTCCTGATTTGGCCAAAATCAGGTGATAACACATGCCCCCCTGGTTTTGGTAATGATAATATCAAAACCATCTGTTTTTTCCTCGAGGGGTCATGTCGTGGCAGAGCAGAACCGTCGCAGTATTCTTCATCATGACTCTTGCTTCTCCGCCTTCTCTGCATGATCTGACAGCTCTGGCAACTCCCGAGTAATCGGCTCTTCTTTTCGTCCTTTCCCTTTTAAACTATCGGCTTCTACTTAACTTGGTCAACGGCCGAAGTCAAACAACCTCTAAAAAAGAGCCGATGGTGTCGCATCGGCCTCTACCATAAAACGAGCGAGGGCAGACCTTATTTTGTCTCTCTCAAACGGTAACTTGTAGCCTCCATCTCAGATCCCCAAAACCCGCGACCTGAGCAGCTCCACAAGCTTCAGATCTCAACAGCGCCGCCCTACCTCCGCAACGCATCCAATGGCGGAATCGTCCAACGCCAACGCCATGGTCTCGGGTCTGCAGGTAATACTCCGCTGCTTCTTCGCCATTAGGATTAAACTCAGGATTGAACGGAGGAACACCTGAATTAATGTTTCTGTCACGTTATTAATTTTAGGTCTCCGATATCCTGTTGCCGCATCCTTCTCTCCCAAACTCCATGTGTCTTGGCCCTCGTTCTTCCGAGAGCCCTGCCCATTTAATCTCCTGTGAGGCCAACAGAATCCCCTTCGCGAACCAGAACTTAGATCTGACTTCCTGGGCCGACTGCCTGCGAGCCTGGCCTAATCCCCCTGAAGGTTGGGTAGCATGGTACAATAGAGTATCTAAGACCCATAACGCCACCTGGGAAACGTCAGGGATAGCCGATGCATTGTCATTATCACTGTCTCCTCTTGAAAAGAATGAGAACATTCTGAAAACCATCGGCTATTTTTGGTCCGACGCACTAAACTGTTTTATGTTTGGCCATGGCCCTATGACGCCAACTCTGCTGGATGTAACCATGATCACATGCCTTGATATTGCATCTCCCAGCCCCTCTGCTTTCAAATTGCCAAAAGTCCCGTTCACCCTCTCTTCCAAAAAAGAGTGCACAAGCTGGGGAGCCTATCTGAAGCGTTACATGAAAACCAAAGGCCCTGTAACCGAAAGAGAACACACGGCCTTCTTAAACTTCTGGCTGGAGCACTTCATATTCTGCGGTCCTTCTCTCGCTCCAACTAAGAATTACCTCTCTCTGGCCTACGAACTTGCTAAAGGCACTCGTCTTGGCCTTGGCAAACTGTTCCTTGGGGAGGTTTATCGATCTCTCCAGCTGATGTCGGTCAAGCTGTTTTCTCAAAGAACAGTAAAGACAGGGGGTCCCTGGTGGTTTATTCAATTATGGGCTCAGCTATACTTTCAGAACCAAATCCCAGACTTTCCACCTCTGACCACCTGCACCTTCCCAGATACCGACGGGAGGGAGATCCGCTGCACCAGTTATGGTCAAGCCCTGTATGGCCTCCCAGGCAGCAGGCTAATTCCTAAAGAAGCAGCAGGGTGGTTCCAGATCTTCTTCCAAGGCTCAGAGGACCCCCTGTTCTTCCCCTACACTGAATCGGAGAACTTCGAGAACCCAGTCTCCTTCCGATTAGACAGCTTTGCCGATGACGCTGGCACCCGGCACTTATACTCCATCATGATCCGTCCTTGCTTCCTCCCAGTCGGCATGAGTACCTCCAACCGGATCATCAAGCCTGGTTACGAGTCTTACCAACCAGTGGTGGTAGCTCGTCAGCTCGGTCTTGGGCAAGTGCCTCCACACTTCTTTCTTCATCACCTGACAGCAAGCAGAGCTGAACTGCCTGATATCCTTACTGGCCAAAGATGCTACACCTTCTTTGACGCTTTGGCCATCCCAATTCCCCACAACCTCCGTTTCACCACCACTACCGATGGATTTGATACCTGGTGGTCTATGTGGAAGACCCATGCTTCCAGAAGAGCTCTAGGACCGTTGCTGAGGCAACTCGATGCTGAGTATAGCATCCCTGCACATCAGGTACCACTGCGTTGATATTTCTTGCAATTGCCCGTGAGAATTGTCTAGAAACCTGATTTTACTTCTTGGCAGGAACAAGACGGCCCAGAGCCCACGCAAATTGACGGCTCTCCCTTCACATTCTTTCCGCCAGCTCCGGTAGTTCTCTTCTGCCAGAACTCGCCGGCCTTGAAGAAGGTCATAATGCAAGGCCAGCCGATTTCACCAAAATCGGCTCCCCAGAGCAAAGCATCTTCGGGGCCTGTTGCCCCCCGAGCTTCTACCCAAGCGAGGAAGGCGGTGAGGAAAGTAGCCGCCAGGAAGACCCTAAAGCGCAAAGCTCCTATCCAAGAACGCTTGCATGTAAGTTAACCCAAACCCTGATTGCCATCTATCCTCCCAGTCCTTTTACATGCATCTACCTCCTTTTGCAGACTTCCACTGAAGAAAACTCCAGCGAAGAGGCACATTCTAACCAGGGAGACTCGAGCCCAGGTAATTCTGAGAGATCCACCACGCAGAGCCATACAGACTCACCTGCGTCAGTTTCTAGGAAGAAATCGACTCCCGAGCCTGTTGCCCCTCAAGCTCCAGCCCAAGCAAGATCCCGTGTGAAGCGTCGATGCATCAAAAGGGTTCGCAGAAACTCACAAACTCCATCCTCAAGCCAAGAGGTCCCGGATGTAACCATTCCATCAATTCATTTCTCCTGCCGTCTTGATGTTACTTGGATCGGCTCACCATTCCTTTTGCAGATTAATGAGATATCTAGCGGGGATGATGAAGAGGTTCCGATGCCCTTGGACACACTAGGTCTGGCCGCCTCGACAAGTACGGCTGGCCCAGTTGCTACCGTGGCCAAGCCTACGGCTCAGCCGATTGTTCCTACATCGGCCGCTCCCCCTTCTTTAGGAGAGGTATACCCCATCCCCTCGTCTCTACGCTTTTATGTGCCGTATGCTCACGTTGCTCTTGTCTGTCTGCCAGGGATGTGATCCTTCGAGCTTACTGACGTTCGATCCGGAATCCATCGAGCCAGCTGCACCCAAAGCAAGTGGGGAGCCGAGCTTTGACCTGGTTCATGGTCCCCTTCAGCGTCTCAAGGCTTTGCTCTCCTCCCCAGTTGAGATCTTGGTTGAAAATCCCGAGGCAATCAAGGGTATCCTTGATGACATCCAGCCCCATCTCCCTATGACACTGCAGGTGAAGCTTTGGCCAGCTGCGACCCTGTCGGCTTTCAAGTCAGGAGTGCAATCAGCTCGCCAAAGAATTACCCTTCGTCGCGCTCAGCTCCCGTTGAGAGCCGATATTGCAGAGAAATGTCAGCGGCTTAACGAGAAAAAGACTGTCATAGACGCCAAGACTGATACTTCTGCCAATAATGCTGAACTCGAAACCCTGCGCAAGGAACTGGAGAGCCTCGAAGAGAAGGTGAGGGTGACCAAGCAGCTTATCCAAGAGAAGGAAACCTTCATTGCCCGCTCTCGAGAGGAAGCACAAGGCCTTACAGCCGATCTGAAAACTGATCTGGCGGAGATTCGTGCTCTGAGCGGTCAGCTGGTGACAGGCAAAGATGAAGACGACGAGGCTGAGATCGCCGAAGTGGATCGTATCCGTGCTGACGCCCTTCGCGCTCTTGATGAATTCCTTCAGAAGAAACTCTCCGTGTAAGCTACTGAATGTTGTACTGAACTCGTGCCTTTGATTGCGGATAACCGCTTGTGCCTCTTGCGTCGAAATTTGAATTTTTTTTTTATTATTAGCCGATCGATCTCACGAATCGGCTCCACAAAACTCCGTGGCCTTAGCCCTTCGATCTCACGAATCGGCTCCACAAAACTCCGTGGCCTTAGCCCTTCTCTGTGTGTATGCCCCCCCAAGCCGAATCCTTCAAGTGATTGAGGATATCGGCTTTTCAGCCAGTTCGAGACTGTCTCATGACTCCCCATGATCAACAGTACAACAGTGGATCCACTTAGCGGGAATAACGTTAGCCGATCGCTGGAACCGGCTCCCCTTGCCGTTGTCGATCCGACTATTCACCCGGTAGGGCAGCGCCGTCGAGGTTCCGGACATCTATAACAACGCGCCACCGGCCATCCTTTTTCTTCGTGAGTGCGACCCCGGACGTCCATTCCGTGTACCTGCACGGCCTGAGGTATTCGGCGTTCAACATCTTCTCGATGTCCTTTTTGACTTCATTAATCTCTTCTGGCTTGTCAGCTGGCGTAAACCCATACACCAACTTTCCATCGCTTGCCAGATCGACGTTGAACACAGGCAAAGCGTATATGGAGGATAATGCTGGCCGATCGCTGAAATCGGCCTCCTTTTCCATTGTGATGCTTAATGAGGGCCCACAACTTCTTGGCCTCTTATTGTGGTGACGTGGCTCGATGGAAGCATGCTCACCACGTCTTGGGTCATGAATCTCTGACGAGATCCTGAACACTGAATTTGTACCAGCCGACGTCTCTGCATCGGCATCAGCCGATGCCTGTGCATCGGCTTTCGCCTGTTTTGGGCGCCATACTTTCTTTGGCGGGCGCGCCTTCGTCTCTACTGTTTCCTGGATTTTCGCGGCCAGATCGGGCCGCGCTCTTCTCAACGTGTACAGGTACTGTGCCTCGGCTTCTTCCAAGTTTCGCAGCCGCTGCACCCGCCGCTTCTTAGAATGGCTGAGTCCATCAGGGCACCACCTTGGTCGGTGATACCTATCTTCTTCTCCATCTGACTCCTCGAAGTCTTCTTCTTGAGATGACTCAGCTCGTTTACTCTGATGTGGGAGAGGTCCTAGACGCTCGAACACTGAAACTTCGTTCGTCCTTCTCCTTTGCTGTGTGCATGCTGGGCAGTTCTCGATCGTTGGCAATCGGCTCATTCCTGAGTCCCAGCAATGTTTGAAGAAGGGACAGTCCCAGTGCTTGTCCACGTTGCCCTGCTCCTTTGACTTCTCGCTGGCGTGACGCTCGTACCCGTCGTTCTGACGATACCCCCTGTTTGTATTAGACCGACGATATCCTTCATCGTCGTCGTCGTAGCGGCGACGTCGGTCGTACTGCTGTTCATATTTGTTGAGGAGACGCACGGATAATGGGCGTGGATACCGTATGTTTTTCACCTCCTCCTCGGTCAGGTACCGTCTATCGTTGTCTTGGGGCCGGTCACGTGGAACGGCCTCCTCTTTATCCTTGCCACGAGAGTGGCTGCTCTCTGCTTTGTCTGCGCCATGGCGAATCACAAACCCTGCCATATTGACATCGAAAGAGAACCCTGGTTCTCTTATGGAGTGGCTGAGATCTACCGTTTTGACGCCATGCGACAGACACGTGTTTCCTCTGAGCTTGATGTCGCGAGAACGGGTTGTCTCAGAGGAGCCGATGA
This sequence comes from Lolium rigidum, assembly GCF_022539505.1. Classification (NCBI taxonomy): domain Eukaryota; kingdom Viridiplantae; phylum Streptophyta; class Magnoliopsida; order Poales; family Poaceae; genus Lolium; species Lolium rigidum. The sequence continues at coordinate 30,978,433 of NC_061509.1, forward strand.
GTTCGGCTTCACAGATGGCCTTCAGCTCATCGTATTTCTTCTTGTGCTCCGCAGGGAGATCCTTGTACGTGATCTGCTCCTCTGCCATCTCGGATGCCGATGTTGACGTGGATGTTGCAGAAGATGTCCCACCGGGCGTGCCAGAATGTGTTACCCTCCAAAACCCCCCGACGGGCTTTGGTTAAGCAACACGAAGAGCCGGGAGGCTCCTAGGGCCGCTTAGTGGATCCCTGGCACCTCGCGTCGTCCCGCAAATCTTCTGGCGCGCGTCCTGGCGGTTGCCTGGGCGTGCCACCTGACCTAGACCTGGTCAGGGAAGGTGTTAGTGCTTCGATTGTTCCTGCATGGTAGACACGTGCACATTAAATACGAGCCTTATCGGCTCTCAGGTTTCCCTGTGGATCGGCTCAAAGAGCCGATCGCCCCATGGTCCTTGATGGATTAGCAATGGCATGGGGATCCTGCTTGATCAGGACAAAGCTGAAGCGATCCACGACAGTTTAGGGTTTTCACCGCATAATCGGAACATCCTACGTGCGATCGGGCCTAGCAGCTACGAGAGACAATGCAAACTACCCCTACGAGAGGCCTAAAAACCAACATAACGTTGATCCCCGGAACATCCCTCGCAGGGACGGTAAACAGCATCTAACGCACCACCGGATCGTCCGACCCCAGCATAAGGCCTAACTATGCAGATATTAAACTAATCCCTGCAGATGCAGGGAGCAACTATAACGGATCGGATCTACTAAGCATGATCAAGCAAGATGCTGCCCTTACGTCTAGATCGACGTAAGGGCAGCAAGGTGTCTAGGGACGGCATTGCCACGCAGATATGCACGTTGAAACTAAAATGAACCCTCCTCGGCTAAGGTTGAATCAGATATAGAAGAAGCGGAAGCAGGAAGCTGAAGGATATCCGTAGCGAATGAGGAATAGGACATGCATGTGAGCTAGCGAAAAGGGAATAGCACATTCTCTAGGGTTCGTATCAAGCGCTAGCAAATGGAGATTTCTCGGGTCAATCGAATCCGTATCCTCGAGCGAAAGGTCTGTCCTCTAATGAGGAGCTCCTTGCTTTTTTTTTTTGATCCGTGAATCCAAAGCTTTGGGAGAAGAGGGGATCCAATGCGAGCCCCTAAACACCTAAGGATAAATAGTACCGCTCGCCATCAACAAGGCTTCAGCACGAGCGGTACAAGGATAACGAATAAACTTACGCTGCCTAGATCGCTAGATGCGATCTAGGCAGCATGGTGCTTACCCGGGAGAAACCCTCGAAGAGAAGGGGTGGCGATGCACCGTATTTTGTGTTTGTTTGAACGATGATTGTCCTCCTTTTCCGATAACCCTAGATACATATTTATAGTCCAAGGGACTTTCTAATTGAGGCGTGCACCTAACCGTGCACGGGCCGGACTCTATCTCTTTAATCTAAATTACAATTCGATCTAATATATTACAGATACATGGGCCACTTAGCCCAAACTATCAGCGCAAGGCCGCTTCGAAGATGCTTCACGTGTACGTCCTTCAAGCCCATCTTCACTTACGGCCCGTCTCCTGATTTGGCCAAAATCAGGTGATAACAAGACCAATCATCATGATTCCGGCCTATTTTAGCCAATAATTCTTCAGCGTCGTCTGGAGTTCTTTTCCTAAAAACACAACCAGCACAACTATCCAGGTATGCCCTAGACTCAATGGTTAGTCCACTATAAAATATATCAAGTAAATCATGCTTTTCCAAATCATGGTCAGGCAGAGCTCTAATAAGCGAGCAAAATCTCGCCCAAGCCTCAGGCAATTTCTCTCCATCTTCCTGGTCAAAATTATAAATTCTCTGCAAAGCAGCATGTTGAGCACTAGCAGGAAAGTATTTCCGGAAGAAAACATCAAGCAATTCTTTTGGGCTTTTAATAGAACCAGGAGGCAAATTATTATACCAAGTTTTAGCATCATCCTTTAATGAGAAAGGAAAAATTTTAGCGACAAAATAAGTACGCATCTTAATATCATCAGAAAACAAGCCACTAAGAGTAGATAACTCAGTCATGTGTTCAACAGCACTTTATTTTTCAGTACCACAAAAGGGTGTTTTCTCAACAATAGCTATATGAGATAGTTCAAGAGAAAAATCATAATCTTTATCCCTAATGTTTATAGGAGATGTGGCAAATTTAGGATCAGGAGATAGTTTATATCTAACGAGCATGTTCTCGCAAGCAACTTTTTAATTTTTCTTGCATCGGTAGTAGCATTGCATTTTTCAATAAAATCATCATCAAGCTCTACATAATCTTCATCAAGATCATCACTAGAATATTCAACAAACTCGGGTGAATTAACGAGTGTAGCAGCATTTTCATTAGGAGTTTCAGTATTTTCAATTTGTCTAGACTTAGCAATTGTAGCATCTAGAAAAGATCCTAACGAACCATCATTATCAACCACGACAGAAGCATCATCACAATTATGAGAGGAATTTTCAGATTCAGCGAGAGGTACCAGCATTTGAAGCTTGTGGTGGTGAAACAAGTTTACTTATCACGGATGGTGAATCAAGAGCAGCAGAGGTACTAAGAGTTGTACCTTTTCTTGTAGTGGATGGTAATATGGCGATCTTAGTATCGCGAGGTTTACCCATGATGGAGAATTTGCAGCGAACAATATCAATCCAAGTGAACTTCCAAATAAAGCTATGCTCCCCGGCAACGGCGCCGAGAAAATAGTCTTGATGACCCACAAGTATAGGGGATCGCAACGGTCTTCGAGGGAAGTATTACCCAATTTATTGATTCGACACAAGGGGAGTCAAAGAATACTTGTAAGCCTTAACGAGCGGAGTTGTCAATTCAGCTGCACACTGGAAACGGACTTGCGCGCAAGAGTTTATCGGTAGCAACGGTTTTATAGCGGTAGGAATAGTGAAATAACGGCGGCGGTGAAATAAAGACAGCGAGTAGTGATTATAGTAAACAGCAGGATTAAAATACTGTAGGCACGGGGACGGATTTAACGGGCGTTGCATGGATGAGAGAAACTCATGTAACAATCAAAGCAGGGGCATTTGCGAGATAATAATAAAACGGTATCCAAGTACTAATCAATCAATAGGCATGTGTTCCATATATAGTCGTACGTGCTCGCAATGAGAAACTTGCACAACATCTTTTGTCCTACGTGCCGGTGGCAGCCGGGCCTCTAGGGAAACTACTGGAAATTAAGGTACTCCTTTTAATAGAGTACCGGAGCAAAGCATTAACACTCCGTGAACACATGTGATCCTCACATCACTACCATCCCCTCCGGTTGTCCCGATTTCTGTCACTTCGGGGCCATTGGTTCCGGACAGCGACATGTGTATACAACTTGCAGGTAAGATCATAAACAACGAATATCTTCATGAATCAATAACATGTTCAGATCTGAGATCATGGCACTCGGGCCCTAGTGACAAGCATTAAGCATAACAAGTTGCAATAATATCATAAAAGTGACATCTACGGATACTAGGCACTATGCCCTAACAATCTTATGACTATTACATGACCAATCTCATCCAATCCCTACCATCCCCTTCAGCCTATAGCGGGGGAATTACTCACACATGGATGGGGGAAACATGGCTGGTCGATGGAGAGGCGTTGGCGGTGATGGCGGTGATGATCTCCTCCAATTCCCGTCCCGGCGGAGTGCCAGAACGGAGACTTCTGGCTCCCGAGACGGAGTTTCGCGATGTGGCGGCTCTCTGGAGGGTTTCTGGCGACTTCGACTTCTCCCCGTGCGTTTTTAGGTCGAACCCGATAAGTAGTCCAAAGGAGGGCGTCGGAGGCCGGCCGAGGGGGCCACACCATAGGGCCGCGCGCCCCCCCCTAGGCCGCGCCGCCTTATGGTGTGGGGCCCTCGGGCCTCCACCTCTCTTGCCCTTCTCGCTCCGTCAGTATTCTGGTAAAATAGGGCCTTCTGCATAAATTCCGAGGATTTTCCCGAAAGTTGGATTTCTGCACAAAAACGAGACACCAGAGCAATTCTGCTGAAAACAGCGTTAGTCCGTGTTAGTTGTATCCAAAATACACAAATTAGAGGCAAAACAATAGCAAAAGTGTTCGGGAAAGTAGATACGTTTTGGACGTATCATGCATCATAAACATGTTGAAGGGTGGAGGGCTCTTGCAGAGGAAAATTACCAGGTTGACAGGAGGAGTTTGAAGAAGGAGCCATCATCGTTGATCAGGCTCTAGACCAGTTCGTTGCTGCAAGGAAACAGAGCATCACAAGGGAAGTTGTGAGCAAATGGTACCTGTTATACAGGTGTATCAGCTTTGACGTCAAGGTATTTCAGCCATGGTCTTAGAAGCTTTCCTGGAGGCGTTAATTCAGGAGTTTTGCTATCAGGACGAACATCACGATCGGATGATTTTAAAGTCTAAAGATCTAGGGGTCTCAAGGCTGCGCGTTGGACCCGTTCGATTGGAAGTTTGGGTCTGAATTTCATGGATTGCAAGTTAACATCTGAGAAGGCGATTGGATCGGTCTGTCTTGCAATTTGTTATAAAAGCTGATGCATTACCATCGGCTCATCGAGTGTCAACAAAGGGGAGAATCGGCTAGTCTAATATGGAAGAGATCGACAAAGTCAAATTGGAGAAATTTCTTCATTGATAACCAGATTTCTTGCATAGAAGGAGCCGATTGCTCTCAAAAGGAAATTGCTAGGGGATACATTGCTCCGTCTACTACTCCTAGCTCTACCCTATCTAGGGGCCGCTGCTGCCCTCGTCGTCATCACCGCTGTCGGCGCTACTCCCGGCCGGCTCGTTGTCGCTGCTGTAGCGGCCGCCGGCAGGACCTTCGTCGTCCTCGTCTTCTTCGTCAGCGTCGTCGTCATCGCTGTCGAAGTCGCTGAGATTCCCGGGCCAGGGGCAGTGGCGCTTGGCCGGCGGCTCGTCGGAGGAGCTATCGTCCTCCTCCTCCTCCTCTTCCACCTCCTCGGAGGAGGTTACTCCCTCCCAGGGAAGGTCGTCGTCGTCGCTCTCCGCTGCCCCATTGACGAGGCTGCGGAGGACGCTCTCCCCGTCGGTCAGGGATTGGTCGTCCTCTGACCAGATGGAGAAGTTGTGGCTCGGCTCGTCCCCGGCCTCGATGGCGCGGCGGATGTTGGCCGCATGGGCTTCTTCGGGTTCCACTCCGGCGTCGGCTCGCGGAAGGGGGAGGACTGCGTGGAAAGACCCGATGAGGAGGAAGAAGAAGACATGTTGGCCGAGGAGGGCTTTTGGAAGTGCTAGTGCGAAGGAGATGAAGAAGGGAACTACAGAAAGTGGCCAAATAAAAAGGGGGATATAGTGGTTTAATGCCTAAGCAGTTCCCAAGGATGTGGTGCCAGAACCGTCAAATCGTGCAGGAAAGTTGAGAAGGCAAGACGTCATCATGAAGAAAACTGCAACGGTTCTGCCACGACATGACCCTTCGAAGGAGACAGATGGTTTTGCAATTATCATTATCAAAACCAGGGGGCATGTGTTATCACCGGATTTTGGCCAAATCAGGAGATGGGCCGTAAGTGATAATGGGCTTGAAGGACGTACACGTGGAGCATCTTCGAAGCGGCCTTGTGCTAAGAGTTTGGGCTAAATCGCCCGTGTATCTGTAATTTAGTAGATCGTGTTGTGTTTAGAATTAACAGATAGAGTCTGGCCCGTGCACGGTTAGGTGCACGCCTCAATTAGAAAGTCCCTTGGACTATAAATATGTATCTAGGGTTATCGGAAAAGGAGGACAATCATCGTTCAACAAACACAAATCAGGCGCATCGCCACCCCTTTCTTCGAGGGTTTCTCCCGGGTAAGCACCATGCTGCCTAGATCGCATCTCGCGATCTAGGCAGTATACGTTTATTCGTCTACCTTGTACTGCTCGTGCTGAAGCATTGTTGATGGCGAGCAGTACTACTTATCTTTAGGTGTTTAGGGGCTTGCATTGATGCTTTCTCGTGCATATCTGCGTGGCAATGCCGTCCCTCGATACCTAGCTGCCCTTACACCTATCTGGGTGTAAGGGCAGCATCTTGCTTGTTCGTTACTTAGTAGATCCGATCCGTTATAGTTGCTCCTTTCCCCGCAAGGATTAGTTTAATATCTGCATAGTTAGGCCTTATGCTGGGGTCGGACGATCCGGTAGTGCGTTAGGTGTTGTTTACCGTCCACGCAAGGGATGTTCGGGAATCAACGTCATGTTGGTTTTTAGGCCTCTCGTAGGGGTAGTTTGCATCATCTTCCGTAGCTGCTAGGCCCGATCACACGTAGGACGTTCCGGTTATGCGGTGAAAACCCTAAACTGTCGTAGATCGGTTTAGCTTTGTTTTGATCAAGCAGGATCCCCATGTCATTGTAAATCCAACGTGAACCATGGGGCGACCGGCTCCTTGAGCCGATCCACAGGGAAACCTGAGAGCCGATAGGGCTCGTATTTAATGTTTACGTGTCTACCATGCAGGAACAATCGAAGCACTCTAACACCTTCCTGATCGGGTCTAGGTCGGGTGGCACGCCCTAGCAACCGCCAGGACGTGGCTGGAAGATTTGCGGGACGACGCGAGGTGCCAGGGTCCACTAAGCGGCCTTGGGAGCCTCCCGGCTCTTCGTGTTGCTTAGCCATTGCCCGTCGGTGGGTTTTGGATGGTAACAATATCGAGGGACGGCATAGCTAAACAAATGTGCGTAAGAAAAGCATCAATGCAAGCCCCAAAACATCTAGGATAAGTAGTGTTACTCGCCATCAACAACGCTTCAGCACGAGCAGCACAAGATAAACGAATAAACGTACGATGCCTAGATCGCAAGATGCGATCTAGGCAGCATGATGCTTACCCGGAAGAAACCCTCGAAACAAGGGGTGGCGATGCGCCTGGTTTGTGTTTGTTGTGAACGTGATTGTCCTCATTTCTCGATAACCCTAGATACATATTTATAGTCCAAGGGACTTTCTAATTCGGGCGCGCACCTAACCGTGCACGGGTTAAACTCTATCTTTTAATTCTAAACTAAGATGCAATCTACTATATTTTACAGATACACGGGCAATCTAGCCCAAACTCTTCGCACAAGGCCGCTTCAGAGATACTCCACGTGTATATCCTTCAAGCCCATCTCCATTACGGCCCATCTCCTGATTTGGCCAAAATCTGGTGATAACAGCGGGTGCTTCGACTGCTTATCCTTCGTGGGCGACGTTTGCCTATAGCTCGTCGCGATGGCTCATGCCTCTTCCTCCTCCTCGTGCCGTTCGGATGAAACCCACGTTGTTCTTTATGTCACGTTCGGTTCATACGCCTGTGCTCCGGTGTCCCCCCCCTCGTTCGAGAAATGGTGGTGTTAAACACATTGACGGTCCGGATTGCGCGATGCCGGTTGGTTCGGATACGGTGGTCCCTGTATAAAGTTCGTACGTTGTATTATACGCGTTGTACGGGCAGGCGTGGCAAAGTACAAGTGATGACGTGTGATCTTGCGTGTCCCTTCCGTGAGCCTCCGTGTCCCTTCCGTGTCCCCTCCGAGTATAGAAAGGTCACTCCGCCGCATCGCCTTCTCCGTCCCCTTCCATTTCCCCCCAAACGCCCCCAAATTTGGCAAAGAGAAGAGGAGAGAGAGAGAGACAGAAAACCCTAGCCCCATTCGACCACATCCATCGCCGGCGATGGAGAAGGAGGGTAGCAAGGCGGCGTCGGCGTCGTCGGACGTGTCGTCCGCGTCGGCCGCGTTAGGGGTGCTGCTTGGGAGAAGGCGGAGGCCGAGGCGTCCGCGATGGCCTCGGAGGCTGAGCAGCTGGTGAAGGAGCCGGAGGTGGAGGATCTGAAGGAGGGCGGCGCGCAGGGTTTGGTCGCGGCGGCAGATGCGGAGAAGCCCGAGGCGAAGCGGCGGTTGTCGAGGAAGGAGGGGCGGGAGCGGCGGCGCCGGTGGCTGGCGGATATTGTGGACCGGAAGGCGGAGGCCGAGGAAGGCGTCGCCGTCCGGTGGGCCGGCGGATGCTTGGGAAGGGGAAGGAAGTGGTGGTTGTGCGGGAGGCGGAGGTGGAGGATCCCTACACGGCTTGGGTAAGCGCATGTTCATCCTCTTTTAATTTCATTTGCATGTGTGCTTAGGGTTTCAGAAATTTGTTGAATCTTGGTTTCACTGCATTCGTGGAGCGAATGAGCAAGTATGTAGAAAATGGTGATAGCATGCTTTGCATTCGTTGATGTCTGGTCTGGGAGGCAAGATAATTTGAAATGTTTTCACACAATATGTTCATATACACCCATGATCCGAGTAGGATTTTGTATATAAATATAACATACAATCCTATTGAAATGACATGCATGAACCCAAGCTAGTTTTGTTAGGATTATATGTAACCTACCAGCATTAAATAATGGAAAGCGCATGAATTTATCGTGCCCATGCTTAAGTTAATACTAGTATTTATACACACACATGCATCAAGTGGGTTCAATCGTTGATGATGATTAAACACCAGGACGTAGATGATATAAAACATTGTACTTTAGTTAAACCTTACTGATTTGATAATACTATAGTATTTGGAGTGGTCTAGCTAGAGCAGAGAACACAACAAAAGAGAGTGTGGCATTGATGATGATTAGGATGTATCATAGTAAGAATGTAGGTCTTGAAAATTAAAGGCATGAGTTGTGGCCAAGAGGATCCTAGTTATCATGTGTATGTAGCTGCCTTAAGATGTTTTAGGAGGATGCGTCATTGTTGTTCTGATTCATCATTTAGGTCATGCAAGTCTTGTGAAGATAACCTGCTAGGTGCAATGGTTGCATTGCTTCTGCTTCTCATTTCATAGTTACTAGCTTACTATGCTTGCTGTTTCGTTTAGCTCACGTTGCTCCAATGATGTTGCACATCACCTAATGGCTAAGTTGGAAAGCCTCCAAAGAGTTATCAGTAATTCTGTAAGATTCTAATTAATTATCAATAAATCACATGAAAATAATGACTACAAGTGATATAGTTACTTGCTTGTTCACTTATTCCAGTTCTGATGCATTCCATTTCGAAAAAAGTTCTGATGCATTGATTAACAGAGCAGCTGCATTATCCCCATTAGAGCATAGTATGTGCTGATTATATTGCAAAATTAAAATGTAAGCATCCAGATAATTTTGATGACCTAGCATAATGTGAGAATATTAACCTTTTGAGATTAATGTGAGGATTTTATCATGGGATTACTGTGCTATGATTGAAAGGATCCTGTAATGTATAGTATAATGAAAGAATGATCAGAGAAGGTGCTACCATAATGTAACTATAAATATAATGAAAGAATAACTAAGATGATCTGTTTGGTATGCATAGTATTTGGATGACGTTTTCCTATTGTGGATTAATGTGGGGACTTATGTTATTTGTATGAAGGGTGGTGAAGGGTCCAGGAAGCGGAAGCGCAAGGAGGATGAGCCTGTGCCTCCTCCAATCCACCAGGAGGTAGGACCTGTCCCTCCTTCAATCCAGGAGGAGGAAGTACCTATCCCTCCTCCAATCCAGGAGGAGGAAGAACCTATTCCTGGTCCAGCTGTGCCTGCTCCAGCATTTCCTGCTCCACCTGTCCCTGCTCCATATGAGGAGTTGGAGGATTCAGATGGCTCCCTGGAGGTGAGCTATACAACTTGTTCTCTACCCTTGCATGTATTTCATTCTGTTCGCTTTGTATCTTTAATTATAACTTGTACACTTTGTTGTTCTCCAGTATGACTCCCAGGATTGATCCGAGTCCGTGGACAGCAGGAACATAGGTTCCTTCAAGAGGAAGCTACTACAAAAGCTGGAGGCTGGGGACCTCCCTTTCAAGAAGAGGGGGAGGTACTTCTGTCCATGGCACGATGTGAAGCCTAAGGATGGCAAGCTTCGGAACCTGAGGCAGCACTGCGAGGAGCTAGCCCATACTGGCACCTCGAAGCAGATAAGGGCACAGCATCAAGGGCTGCCGATGGTGCTTGCTTTTGAGGATCTTGCCTAGTTCCCGTGGACTGCTGATGGTGCTTGCTATGCAAGATGTGCTAGCTTTGCTTTTGGTTAATGTTGTTTCAACTAGTGTTGTAAGGTGTCTTGAACAATGTTTGGTTTGGTGTTGAACATCTGCTTTTGGTTAATGTTGTCAGACCATCTATTATAGTGATGGTCTTAATTACTTAATGTGTGTGGAACTATGTTGTGTGATGAATTATTATGTAGGTGCTGATGCTTAGTTCTTTCTATCATTTGGAATGATGGTGTTTGCATGTATGTGCACATTGCATGGTGTTGGTTGCCGTCATCTCCAAAGTAGGTCGTAACTACAGGAAACATCCAACTTCTTCATGTCTTTATCTTTCTCAATGCCTATGTTACGACGGTGGAGATCATATTTTACATGATGTTTGTATGAAAAGAACTTTGATAGTTATAAATTTATCAATTTATTGTGTCCACATTAGCCGAGACAAGCATTGCACGTGCAAGCTTAGTACCAAGAGATCTTGGTTGAGATGAGATGGTTTGGTTAAATGTACCATGTTCTTCTATTGTTTGGGTTTGAATTTGGAAATTTTGTAATAAATGTACTTTAGTTAGTGGAAAGTAGAAGCATCACATTGATTATTTAGGTAGCTATTATAGGAAACTAGTCGGCATGAGCTGTTCTTGAGTGGGCGTGAAAGTGGCCGTACACACGAAACCTTGTATGTTTATACTAATTATTTGTACAATTTTGTTTTTATTATAATTATTGAAAGAACAAGAATTGATATAATTGTTTGTAATAGAATACAACATTACATGGCATGGGGTTTGATATTTTGTGGTTGCTAACATGGTGGGGATGTGTCATCACGGGGGTTTTCGGTGGAAAAGAGGGGGAAATGACCAAAAAATGACCAAAACCACCATGGATTGGGCCAAGATTTGGCACACTTGAGCACCTTGTGAAGTGACACCTTGCTTGCCACTAGTTTATCATTTTAGTAGTTGGTGGCATGGTGGCCCCATGGTTGGGGTGTGTCGAGACAGGGGTTTTCGCACGAAAACAGCGGGGAATGGCCAAAAACTGACCAAACCACCATGGATTGTGCCAATATTTAGCACCCTTGTGCACATTGTGATATCACACCTTTGTTGCTATGGGTTTTCCTATTTTTGAGTTGGTGGCATGGTGGCCCCATGCTAGAGGTGTGTCGAACGAGGGGGGTTTTCGATGTAAAAGAGGGGGGAATGGCCAAAAACTGAGCAAACCACCATGGATTGGTCCATGATTTGGCACCCTTGTGCACATTGTGATATCGGAACTTGGTTGCTATGGGTTTTCCTATTTTGGAGTTGGTGGCATGGTGGCCCCATGGTGGAGATGTGTCGAAAGAGGGGTTTTCGGTGGAAAAGAGGGGGGAATGGCAAAAAATTGACCAAACCACTATGGATTGGTCCATGATTTGGCACCCTTGTGCACATTGTGATATCACACCTTGGTTGCTATGGGTTCTCCTATTTTGGAGTTGGTGGCATGGTGGCCCCATGGTGGAGATGTGTCGAAAGAGAGGTTTTCGGTGGAAAAGAGGGGGGAATGGCCAAAAATTGAGCAAACCACCATGGATTGGGGCATGATTTGGCACCCTTGTGCACATTGTGATATCACACCTTGGTTGCTATGGGTTTTCCTATTTTGGAGTTGGTGGCATGGTGGCCCCATGGTGGAGATGTGTCGAAAGAGGGGGTTTCGGTGGAAAAGAGGGGGGGGAATGGACAAAAATTGAGCAAACCACCATGGATTGGGGCATGATTTGGCACCTTTGTGCACATTGTGATATCACACCTTGGTTGCTATGGGTTTTCCTATTTTCTAGTTGGTGGCATGGTGGCCCCATGGTGGAGATGTGTCGAAAGAGGGGTTTTCGGTGGAAAAGAGGGGGGAATGGCCAAAAATTGACCAAACCACCATGGATTGGTCCATGATTTTGCACCCTTGTGCACATTGTGATATCACACCTTGGTTGTTATGGGTTTTCCTATTTTGGAGTTGGTGGCATGGTGGCCCCATGGTGGAGATGTGTCGAAAGAGGGGTTTTTGTTGGAAAAGAGGGGGGAATGGCCAAAAATTGACCAAACCACCATGGATTGGGGCATGATTTGGCACCCTTGTGCACATTGTGATATCACACCTTGGTTGCTATGTGTTTTCCTATTTTTCAGTTGGTGGCATGGTGGCCCCATGGTGGAGATGTGTCGAAAGAGGGGTTTTCGGTGGAAAAGAGGGGGGAATGGCCAAAAAGTGAGCAAACCACCATGGATTGGGGCATGATTTGGCACCCTTGTGCACATTGTGATATCACACCTTGGTTGCTATGGTTTTTCCTATTTTGGAGTTGGTGGCATGGTGGCCCCATGGTGGAGATGTGTCGAAAGAGGGGTTTTCGGTGGAAAAGAGGGGGGAATGGCCAAATATTGAGCAAACCACCATGGATTGGGGCATGATTTGGAACCCTTGTGCACATTGTGATATCACACCTTGGTTGCTATGGGTTTTCCTATTTTGGAGTTGGTGGCATGGTGGCCCCATGGTGGAGATGTGTCGAAAGAGGGGTTTTCGGTTGAAAAGAGGGGGGAATGGCCAAAAATTGACCAAACCACCATGGATTGGTCCATGATTTGGCACCCTTGTGCACATTGTGATATCACACCTTGGTTGCTATGGGTTTTCCTATTTTGGGGTTGGTGGCATGGTGGCCACATGGTGGAGATGTGTCGAAAGAGGGGTTTTCGGTAGAAAAGAGGGGGGAATGGCCAAAAATTGACCAAACCACCATGGTAGAACTATTGTATGCACAAAATGTATAACAGCATCATAATTTTGTTTAATATTGTTTTTCTAATTTTGTATGAATCAATAAAATTGTAACTTTGATCATACATGATAATTCTAAGATTACAGAAGTAGATGTAATGTGCATGTCGTATAGTTTGGAAATTATAATTTTTAGAAACAAGTTTGAAGTATGAAACTTTGCATTTTGAAAAATGTTTACAAATATGGGTCGTTATTTGTGTAATTATGTGTTGGGACAACTTAATGGGCTTTCGGCCCATTAAATGTTTAACCCATGCGTTGACTGCCACATTACGTGCGACAAGGGCGGCGTCATGGGGTAGATATTGTGCAGGTCGTGGCCTCGTTGACCTACGTCCAAACCTCCATCTTCCCACGTCCGCGGCCCCCGACCTCAACCACCGTCCGCCGCCCCCGACCTGAACCACTGTCCGCCGCCCTGAACAGCACCCACCGTCAGACGCACACCTCTGCCGCGGCCACCGTCGTCTCAGCCTCGACAGCCTGAGCTCTTTCACACCCACCGTCGGTCTCGATCTTCCGCGGCCACCGACGTCTGTATGCCGGAGCCACCGTCATGTCCACCGTCATGTGTGCCGCCACCATAATCTCTGTCACGGTAGCCTCCTCCTCCGTAAACCCTAATTTGGTTAGCACATGCGCTAGAGAAACACCCCTTAATCTTGTCATCTTGACTCACATAATCTTTCACATGGAGCACCAGCAGCCAAGTCGCGAGCAGATTCACTAAGAACTAGTAACGGATTAGCATGTATGTGTGCCGTTGTGGACTAGTTCCCAGTGATTGACATGCAGACTTGGTAGTGCTCAATCGTGTGTACGTGTGTGTGTAGCTAGTGGAGAGAAAATAGGATCAAGTATTGTGTGTCTTATCCGTGGGCTTCTATACAAAGCCTTGTAATAACCAGGTTGTGAGTCGTGGAGTTTAGAACAAGAGAAAAGAAAGCACAAGTGTGTGTGCTGAAAACCTCTCTGTGTGTTCATTCTATCTAGTATGCGTGTGTGTTCTTCCTCCTTGGGCCAAAGCTATCATTTTGTTAGGTATTTAATCTTGTCATTTTAGTAGTGTTGAATCTACACGTGTGATCATGTGCACGTAGACAAGAAATATTAGTGTGTGTCAGTTTATTTCGTGCATAGCTAGAGGAGAAGAGATACACATGTGCCTGCGTCCCTGCGTGGATTAGCATTAGCTGATAGTATTACAATCTAAAATACTATGTGCTAACTTTATATGATTTAGCACTTCGGTGTTCACGGAAGCTGTAGTATTACAAGTTAAATTGTTTTCTTTGTTTCTATGTATTGTCTACATTACAATAATGAAACCTGATGTATGTTGTACTATTTCGTGTTAATCAAAATTGGTATACCAGGATGGAAGAGCCAGATGGGGAGATTTTCTATGACATTATTAGGTGGCAGAAGGTCGTAGCAGCAATGGTCGACGAGCAACGAGACAAATTACGCACTTGTGCTGTTGGCCGATGCATGATCCAAATTCCATCCAGAAATGTGCGGCCACTATTGGTGAAATACATGATGCAGGTTTATGACGCGGCAAAGAAGAGGTTCATCATTGAACCAAGGGTGGGTGAAATATCGGCAACAAATGAGGATGTGGAATGCTTGCTAGGATTAGAGGATGAAGGCTTGTCTTCTTCTGAAATATTGGAAGAGGAAGGAGAAGAATGGAAAACAAACATACCTTTTAGATTTCTTTGTAAAAAAATTGGCAATTTAGTCATGAAAGATATGATTGATCAAATAATTACTTCTAAAGCCACAGATGACGACTTCCTTCGAAGAGCTATCTTAAGTCTTATAGGGACTGTTCTAGCTCCTACTTCGACCTATACGGTTCATAAGTCGTTCTATGCATTTGTGGAAACAATGTACAAGTTACACAACTTGAATTGGAACCAATTCACGCTTGCATATGTCCTGGAGCAGATCAGCACTTGCCGGAGAGGAATATATGTTAGGCAGTGCCCGAAAGGCAATGTCGCAATTTTAGAGGTACATGTCCTTTAATGTTTTGGTTAATTTTATTTTTTACATATAGTAACTGTCATTTTTATTTTTTCATGTAGTACTTGTATTGGGAGAAAGTGCAACCTCTTGATGAGATAGCACTATATGCTCGTATCTCTTCACGCCCACTTATGATCAACTGGACAGAAGCTGCTGTAGCCTTGAGAGATAGCTATGATCAAGATAATGGTCGGGGCAAAGGTATCCTTAAGGTAATCATATGTAGCCCGCCATTTCATATATTGTAGTTGTTTTATGTTTAACTATGTAATGTAACATATCGTACTGAAATATTAAAATTGCGAATTGTAGATTGAAGATACCATCACAGAGGAATATAGGAGAAACTATGGGAAGAAAAATGATGGAAACAAAAACATTGGTGCGGACATTAAAAAACCGCCTAGTGGAAGGAGCAATGGAAAGGGCAATGGAAGGAGCAATGGGAAGCCAAGTAGCTCGAGAAAACCCGGCCCGTCGTGGGAAATAACGATGGAAACCACCATGAAGAGGATGATGCAGGATTTTAAAAGGGAGATAATGCAAGAACTACCAGAGAGATGCGCAAAGGTGAATTGGCGGAAATTTTTGTCAACCACAAAGTTCTACATGTACTTAATTATTATTGACATGCTAAAATTTCTTTCTTCTTGCAGGATGTTGTCAAATTATTAAAAAAATCAGGTGTTAGGTACAAGGCATTCGCGGAAACACTTTTAGATCAGTACTGTTATGAGGAAGGCTGCGGATCTTACCTCAACGGAGTACCTGAACGGAAAGAATTTGTTTACGACAAAAAAGTGACACCCGCAGTGTCTCATTACGTAAAGAAGATTTTGAAAAGGTTAGTTGTACAGCATTAATGGAGGTTAACATGGTTCCACTATTTTCATGCCTGCCATTGTTGAAGAACATTTACAATGTAGTGCTTACAATATACAATCTCTGTAATAGTTTCGATTTTTGACCTGTGTCATGTGCTTCTACGTTTCCATTCCATAGGTGTCCAAAGATGCCCATAAAGAAGAGGATTACATCACACCTGCAAGGACCAAGTGTGACTTCGTAGGGGATGGCACGCCAGACAATCCTTGGGAACTTCCTGAAGCTATTAAGGAGGTCTCTTCAACAGAGGTGCCATCAAATATATTTGAACCTGCGCTCCAAATGATGAACAAAGAGGACGAACATAAAGGGGCTGCCTGATACGTCTCCGACATATCGATAATTTCTTATGTTCCATGCTACATTATTGATGATATCTACATGTTTTATACACATTATATGTCGTATTTACGCATTTTCCGGCACTAACCTATTAACAAGATGCCGAAGAGCCAGTTGTTATTTTCTGCTGTTTTTGGTTTCAGAAATCCTAGTAAGGAAATATTCTCGGAATTGGACGAAATCAACGCCCAGGGTCCTATTTTTGCACGAAGCTTCCAGAAGACCGAGGGGGAAAGGAAGTGGGGCCACGAGGCGCCGCCACACTAGGGCGGCGCGGCCCAGGCCCTGGCCGCGCGGCCCTGGTGTGTGGGGCCCTCGTGTGGCCCCCCGCGTTGCCCTTCCTCCTACTTAAAGTCTTCGTCGTGAAACCATCTGTACCGAGAGCCACGATACGGAAAACCTTCCAGAGACGCCGCCGCCGCGAATCCCATCTCGGGGGATTCAGGAGATCGCCTCCGGCACCCTGCCGGAGAGGGGAATCATCTCCCGGAGGACTCTTCATCGCCATGATCGCCTCCGGAGTGATGAGTGAGTAGTTCACCCCTGGACTATGGGTCCATAGCAGTAGCTAGATGGTCGTCTTCTCCTAATTGTGCTTCATTGTTGGATCTTGTGAGCTGCCTAACATGATCAAGATCATCTATCCGTAATACTATATGTTGTGTTTGTCGGGATCCGATGGATAGAGAATACTATGTTATGTTGATTATCAATCTATTACCTATGTGTTGTTTATGATCTTGCATGCTCTCCGTTATTAGTAGAGGCTCCGGCCAAATTTTTGCTCTTAACTCCAAGAGGGAGTATTTATGCTCGATAGTGGGTTCATGCCTCCATTAAATCTGGGAGAGTGACAGAAAGTTCTAAGGTTGTGGATGTGCTGTTGCCACTAGGGATAAAACATTGATGCTATGTCTAAGGATGTAGTTGTTGATTAAATTACGCACCATACTTAATGCAATTGTCTGTTGCTTGCAACTTAATATCGGAAGGGGTTCGGATGATAACCTCGAAGGTGGACTTTTTAGGCATAGATGCATGTCTGGATAGCGGTCTATGTACTTTGTCGTAATGCCCTGATTAAATCTCACTATATTTATCATATCATGTATGTGAATTGTTATGCCCTCTCTATTTGTCAATTGCCCGACTCGTAATTTGTTCACCCAACATGCTTTAATCTTATGGGAGAGACACCTCTAGTGAACTGTGGACCCCGGTCCTATTCTTTACATCGCATACAATCTACTCGCAATACTTGTTTTATCGTTTTCTTCGCAAACAATCATCTTCCACACAATACGGTTAATCCTTTGTTACAGCAAGCTCGGTGAGATTGACAACCTCACCGTTTCGTTGGGGCAAAGTACTTTGGTTGTGTTGTGCAGGTTCCACGTTGGCGCCGGAATCCCTGGTGTTGCGCCGCATCACATTTCGCCACCATCAACCTTCAACGTGCTTCTTGGCTCCTCCTGGTTCGATAAACCTTGGTTTCTTTCTTAGAGAAAACTTGCTGCTGTGCGCATCATACCTTCCTCTTGGGGTTCCCAACGAACATGTGAGTTACACGCCATCAAGCTCTTTTTCTGGCGCCGTTGCCGGGGAGATCAAGACACGCTGCAAGGGGAGTCTCCACAATCCAATCTCTTTACTTTGTTTTTGTCTTTCTTTATTTTATTTACTACTTTGTTTGCTGCATCTAAACAAAACACAAAAAAATTAGTTGCTAGTTTTACTTACTGTCTTGCTCTCTATATCAAAAACACAAAAAAAAATAGTTACTTGCATTTAGTTTACTTTTGTTATCATGTCTAGCTCTGTACTTGTTACTTCTTCACCTGAGGAATTAGTTTTTACTTTTAAACAACGGGATGAGGAAAGTTTTAAAGATGCTTGGTCCAGGATTTGTACTTCTTATCGTAAAGCTGAACCTCAAATGACTCTAAGTTTGCTCCTTAGTAATTTTTATTTTGGTCTTATGATTCGCTATAGATATGCCTTGGATGCTGTAGTGGGGGGAGATTTCCTTCATTGTAATGGGGATCAAGCTTTTAATGCCATAAAGAAGTTGGTTGCATCACATGATTCAGCTAATAACTTTGATTCAGCCCTTATTAGCATTTATAATAGATTAAACACTCTTGAGACAAGTGCATCTCGCTTGAATGAAAATTATAGATATGTTCGTAACCGTCTTGATCAAGTTTTAGTGAACTCGAACCTTCATTATGGGATCCTACTGTTAAAATTGTTATCGGTGACCAAACTCTTCATGCCAATTGTGATATTATGTCCGAATTTTGCTTAATGCCTAAGAGTATTCATGAATCTTTGCAACTTTGGGGATTCGTTGAAGGGGGAGAAGGAATAACTCTTATTGATAACTCGTTATAATTCATAAAGGAATAGCTGCGGGTGTGCATACAACCATTCTTGGTAGAACAATATCCATTGATTATCTTGTTATTGAATGTGCAGGAACAGGACAAATCACACTCGGAAGATCCCTGCTGAAACTATTGGGAGCAGTCATAGATATGGGAGAAGGCACCCTAAAGTTCCCCTCTACACCCGGGGGTAGACATGTGTTCCCTAAACCAAAGAGTAAGAAAAAGAACAAGAAAGGTAAAGGTAAAGCCCAAGGTAATGTTGATGCTTCATCTCTTGATAATACTTGATTTACACTTTCTGCGCCTAGCTGAAAGGCGTTAAAGAAAAGCGCTTATGGGAGACAACCCATGTTTTTACTACAGTACTTTGTTTTATATTTGAGTCTTGGAAGTTGTTTACTACTGTAGCAACCTCTCCTTATCATGTTTTTGTGCCAAGTAAAGTTTCTATGTTAAAGTTGATGTTATATTTGGGATCGCTGCGCAGAAACAGCATTGCTGTCTGTCACGAATTCTGGCATAAGTCTCTGTAGAAAATTCGAAAAAAACTGCAAAATTACGAGCGTGATCCTCAGATATGTACGCCACTTTCATTAGTTTTGAGTTTTTCCATTTGAGCAAGTCTAGTGCCCCTTTCAGGTTCGTCTTTACGGACTGTTCTGTTTTTGACAGATTCTACCTTTTATTTCGCATTGCCGTATTTGCTATGTTGGATGAATTCTTTTGATCCATTAATGTCCAGTAGCTTTGTGCAATGTCCAGAAGTGTTAAGAATGATTGTGTCACCTCTGAATATGTGAAGTTTTAATTGTGCACTAACCCTCTAATGAATTTGCTTGAAGTTTGGTGTGAAGGAAGTTTTCAAGGGTCAAGAGAGGAGTATGATATACTATGATCAAGAGGAGTGAAAGCTCTAAGCTTGGGGATGCCCCCGTGGTTCATCCCTGCATATTTTAAGAAGACTCAAGCGTCTAAGCTTGGGGATGCCCAAGGCATCCCCTTCTTCATCAACAACATCATCGGGTTCCTCCCCCGGAACTATATTTTTATTCAGATCACATCTTATGTACTTTGCTTGGAGCGTCGGTTTGTTTTGTTTTTGTTTTTGTTTGAATAAAATGGATCCTAGCATTCACTGTATGGGAGAGAGACACACTCCGCTGTTGCATATGGACAAATATGTCCTTAGGCTTTACTCCAATTGTTCAATGTGAAGGTTGAAATTTCTTCGTTAAATTGTTATATGGTTGGAATCGGGAAATGCTACATGTAGTAATTCTAAAATGTCTTGGATAATGTGATACTTGGCAATTGTTGTGCTCATGTTTAAGCTCTTGCATCATATACTTTGCACCCATTAATGAAGAAATACATAGAGCTTGCTAAAATCTGGTTTGCATATTTGGTCTCTCTAAGGTCTAGATAATTTCTAGTATTGAGTTTTGAACAACAAGGAAGACGGTGTAGAGTCTTATAATGTTTACAATATGTCTTTTATGTGAGTTTTGCTGCACCGGTTCATCCTTGAGTTTGCTTCAAATAACCTTGCTAGCCTAAACCTTGTATCGAGAGGGAATACTTCTCATGCATCCAAAATCCTTGAGCCAACCACTATGCCATTTGTGTCCACCATACCTACCTACTACATGGTATTTCTCCGCCATTCCAAAGTAAATTGCTTGAGTGCTACCTTTAAAATTCCATCATTCGCCTTTGCAATATATAGCTCATGGGACAAAATAGCCTTAAAAACTATTGTGGTATTGAATATGTACTTATGCACTTTATCTCTTATTAAGTTGCTTGTTGTGCGATAACCATGCTTCGGGGACGCCATCAACTATTCTTTGTTGAATATCATGTGAGTTGTTATGCATGTCCGTCTTGTCCGAAGTAAGAGAGATCTACCACCTTAATGGTTGGAGCATGCATATTGTTAGAGAAGAACATTGGGCCGCTAACTAAAGCCATGAATCATGGTGGAAGTTTCAGTATTGGACATATATCCTCAATCTCATATGAAAACATTAACTGTTGCCACATGCTTATGCATTAAAGAGGAGTCCATTATCTGTTGTCCATGTTGTCCCGGTATGGATGTCTAAGTTGAGAATAATCAAAAGCGAGAAATCCAAAATGCGAGCTTTCTCCTTAGACCTTTGTACAAAGCGGGATGGAGGTACCCCTTTGTGACACTTGGTTGAAACATGTGTATTGCGATGATCCCGGTAGTCCAAGCTGATTAGGACAAGGTGCGGGCACTATTAGTATACTATGCATGAGGCTTGCAACTTGTAAGATATAATTTACATAACTCATATGCTTTATTACTACCGTTGACAAAATTGTTTCATGTTTTCAAAATAAAAGCTCTAGCACAAATATAGCAATCGATGCTTTCCTCTTTGAAGGATCTTTCTTTTACCTTTTTATTGTTGAGTCAGTTTACCTATTTCTCTCCATCTCAAGAAGCAAACACTTGTGTGAACTGTGCATTGATTCCTACATACTTGCATATTGCACTTGTTATATTACTTTATATTGACACTATCCATGAGATATACATGTTATAAGTTGAAAGCAACCGCTGAAACTTAATCTTCCTTTGTGTTGCTTCAACACCTTTACTTTGATTTATTGCTTTATGAGTTAACTCTTATGCAAGACTTATTGATGCTTGTCTTGAAGTACTATTCATGAAAAGTCTTTGCTTGATGATTGTCATATTACTGAAGTTATAAAGTTCTTACAAAAACTTGCTAGAAGTCCCAATGCTAGTGCTATAAATTTAGCCTTTACAAAACACATTACAAATGCTCTCATTAAAGCTAGGGAAGAGAAATTAAAACTTGAAGCTTCTATTCCAAGGAAGTTAGAAGATGGTTGGGAGCCCATCATTAAAATGAAATTCAATGACTTTGAGTGTAATGCTTTATGTGATCTTGGTGCAAGTATTTCTGTTATGCCTAAAAAGATTTATGATATGCTTGACTTGCCACCATTGAAGAATTGTTATTTGGATGTTAATCTTGCCGATAATGGTAAAAAGAAACCTTTGGGGAGGATTGATAATGTGCGTATTACGGTTAACAATAACCTTGTCCCCGTTGACTTTGTTGTCTTGGATATCGAATGCAATGCATCTTGTCCTATTGTGTTGGGAAGACCTTTTCTTCGAACCGTTGGTGCTGTTATTGATATGAGAGAAGGTAATATTAAATATCAATTTCCTCTCAAGAAAGGTATGGAACACTTCCCTAGAAAGAGAATGAAGTTGCCTTTTGATTCTATTATTAGAACAAGTTATGATGTTGATGCTTCTTCTCTTGATGTTACTTGATTTGCACTTTCTGCGCCTAGCTGAAAGGCGTTAAAGAAAAGCACTTCTTGGGAGATAACCCATGTTTCATTTTATTTACTATATTGTTGAGTCTTGGAAGTTGTTTACTACTGTAGCAACCTCTCCTTATCATGTTTTTGTGTCAAGTAAAGTTTTTATGCTAAAGTTGATGCTATATTTGGGATCGCTGCGCAGAAACAGCATTGCTGTCTGTCACGAATTCTCGCAGAAGTCTCTGTACAAAAATCGAAAAAATCTGAAAATTTACGAGTGTGATCCTCAGATATGTACGCAACTTTCATTAGTTTTGAGTTTTTCCATTTGAGCAAGTTAAGTGCCCCTTCCAGATGCATCTTTACGGACTGTTCTGTTTTTGACAGATTCTGTCTTTTATTTCGCATTGCCGCTTTTGCTATGTTGAATGAGTTTCTTTGTTCCATTAACTTTCAGAAGCTTTGTGCAATGTCCAGAAGTGTTAAGAATGATTGTGTCACCTCTGAATATGTGAATTTGTGGTTATGCACTAACCCTCTAATGAGTTTTCTTGAAGTTTGTGTGAAGGAAGTTTTCAAGGGTCAAGAGAAGAGGATGATATACTATGATCAAGAAGAGTGAAAGGTCTAAGCTTGGGGATGCCCCGGTGGTTCATCCCTGCATATTTTAAGAAGACTCAAGCATCTAAGCTTGGGGATGCCCAAGGCATCCCCTTCTTCATCGACAACATTATCAGGTCACTTCTAGTGAAACTATATTTTTATTCCGTCACATTCTTATGTTCTTTACTTGGAGCGTCGGTTTGTTTTTATTTTTGTTTTGTTTTGAATAAAATTGGATCCCGCCATTCTTATATTGGAGATATTACGCTCCGCTTTTTCTTATGGAACACTTGTGTTCTTAATTGTGCTTTAATGTTCATGGCGAAAGCTTATTGCTTCGTTAAATTGCTATTTGGTTGGAATTGGAAAGTGCTGCATATGGTTTGATAATTTGGCAATTGTTTGAGCTCTCATAGATCATGTTTATGCTCTTGCATCATGTAGTTTAATCTATTAATGAAGAACTACTGTAGAGCTTGTTTGATTTGGTTTGCATGATTGTTCTCTCTAAGTCTAGATATTTTCGGGTAAAGTGTTTGAACAACAAGGAAGACAAGTGTAGAGCCTTATAATGCTTGCAATATGTTCTTGTGTGAGTTTTGTCTGTACCTGTTCATACTTGTGTTTGCTTCAAACAACCTTGCTAGCCCAAACATTGTACTGAGAGGAAATGCTTCTCGTGCATCCAAACACCTTGAGCCAAACTCCATGCCATTTGTGTCCACCATATCTACCTACTATGTGGTATTTTTCTGCCATTCCAAAGTAAATTACTTGAGTGCTACCTTTAAAATTTCGTTCCTCTACCCTTACAATATATAGCTCATGGGACAAATAGCTTAAAAACTATTGCGGTGATGAATATGTAGTTATGTGTCTTAATTCTTATAAGTTGCTTGTTGAGCGGTAACCATGTTTTCTAGGGACGCCATCAACTTTATCTTTGTTGGATATCATGTGAGATGCTATGCATGTTCGTCTTGTCCAAGTAAGTGGACTTCATGATCAAATGGTTTGAGTATGCATATGTTAGAGAAGAACATTGGGCCGCTAACTAAAGCCATGTATCATGGTGGAAGTTTCAGTTTGGACATACAACCTCAATCTCTTATGAGAATATTAACTATTGTTGAATGCTTAAGCATTAAAAGAGGAGTCCATTATCTGTTGTCTATGTTGTCCCGGTATGGATGTCTAAGTTGAGAATAATCAAAAGCGAGAAATCCAATGTGTGCTTTCTCCTTAGACACTTGTACAGGAGGCATAGATGTACCCCTTTGTGACACTTGGTTGAAGCATATGTTATGCAATGATAATCCGCGTTTCCGAGCTAAGTAGGACAAGGTGCGAGCACTATTAGTACTCTATGCATGAGACATGCAACTTGTAGGAAGTATTATGCATAGCACATATGAATTATTACTACCGTTGACAAAATTGTTTCTATGTTTTCAAAACAAAAGCTCTAGCACCAAAAATAGTAATCCATGCTTCCCTCTGCGAAGGGCCATTCTTTTACTTTATTGTTGAGTCAGTTTACCCACTTCTTTCTATCTTATAAGAAAACACTTGTGTTAACTGTGTGCATTGATTCTTACATGTTTACTTATTGCACCTGTTATATTACTCTATGTTGACAAATATCCATGAGATATACATGTTACAAGTTGAAAGCAATTGCTGAAACTTAATCATCCTTTGTGTTGCTTCAATGCATTCTACTTAGAATTTATTGCTTATGAGTTAGCTCTTATGCAACTCTTATTAATACTTGTTTGAAAGTACTATTCATGAAAAGTTTTGCTATATGATTCATTTGCTTAGTCATTATCTTTGTTAGCAATCTTTTGTTCAGATCACTCCATTCATCTCATATGCTTTACAATAATGTTGATCAAGATTATGTTGGTAGCATGTCACTTCAGAAATTATTTGTGTTATCGTTTACCTACTCGAGGACGAGTAGGGACTAAGCTTGTGGATGCTTGATACGTCGCAAACGTATCTATAATTTCTTATGTTCCATGCTACTTTTATTACAATACTTGAATGTTTTATACATACTTTACAGCATTATTATACATTTTCCGGCACTAACCTATTAACAAGATGCCGAAGTGCCAGTTTGTCGTTTTCTGCTGTTTTGGTTTCATAAATCCTAGTAAGGAAATATTCTCGGAATTGGACGAAATCAACGCCCGTGGGCCTATTTTTACACGAAGCTTCCGGAAGTCCGAAGAGGAAACGAAGTGGGGCCACGAGGCGACGACACGCTAGGGCGGCGCGGCCTGTGTGCCGGCCGCGCGGCCCTCGTTGTGTCGCCACCTCGTGTGGCCCCCGACCTACCATTCCGCCTACTTAAAGCCTCCGTCGCGAAACCCCCGTACCGAGAGCCACAATACGGAAAACCTTCCGGAGACGCCGCCGTCGCGAATCCCATCTCGGGGGATTCAGGGAGATCGCCTCCGGCACCCTGCCGGAGAGGGGAATCATCACCGGAGGGGCTCTACATCATCATGCCCGCCTCCGGATTGATGTGTGAGTAGTTCATCCTTGGACTATGGGTCCATAGCAGTAGCTAGATAGTTGTCTTCTCCGCTTGTGCTATCATTGTTATAGATCTTGTGAGCTGCCTAACATGATCAAGATCATCTATTTGTAATGCTACATGTTGCGTTTGGCGAGATCCGATGAATATAGAATATTATGTTAAGTTGATTATCAATGTATCATATATGTGTTGTTTATGTTCTTGCATGCTCTCCGTTGCTAGTAGAGGCTCTGGCCAAGTTGATACTTGTAACTCCAAGAGGGGGTAATTATGCTCGATAGTGGGTTCATGCCTCCATTTAATCCGGGACGATGGATGAAAGTTCTAAGGTTGTGGATGTGTTGTTGCTACTAGGGATAAAACATTGATGCTTTGTCTAAGGATATTTGTGTTGATTACATTACGCGCCATACTTAATGCAATTATCTCGTTGTTTACAACTTAATACCGGAAGGGGTTCGGATGATAACCCGAAGGTGGATTATTTAGGCATAGATGCATGCTTGGATAGCGGTCTATGTACTTTGTCGTAATGCCACTGATTAAATCACATAGTAATCATCGTTGATATGTATTGAATCTTTATTTGTCAATTGCTCGCTTCGTAATTTGTTCACCCGAGCATGTTAGTTATCTTATTGGAGAGACACCACTAGTGAACTGTGGACCCCGGTCCATTCTTTTACATCTGAATACATTCTACTCGTTTTTACTTGTTCTTTGCAAACAAACACCATCTTCCACTCGATACGCTTAATCCTTTGTTTTCGGCAAGCCGGTGAGATTGACAACCTCATCGTTACGTTGGGACAAAGTACTTTGATTGTGTTGTGCAGGTTCCACGTTGGCGCCGGTTTCACCGGTGTTGCGCCGCACTACATTCCTCCACCAACAACCTTCACGTGCTTCTTGGCTCCTACTGGTTCGATAACCTTGGTTTCTTTCTGAGGGAAAACTTGTCACTGTGCGCATCATACCTTCCTCTTGGGGTTCCCAACGGACGTGTACATTTAGGCGCATCAGTGGCATAGAGGTACCCCTTTGTGACACTTGGTTGAAACATATGTAATGCAATGATAATCCATGGAAATCCGAGCTAATTAGGACAAGGTGCGGACACTATTAGTATTTGATGCATGAGGCTTGCAACTTATAGGAAGTTTTATGCATAACCCATATGAATTATTACTACCGTTGACACAATTGTTTCCATGTTTTCAAAATAAAAAGCTCTAGCACATGAGTAAATCCCTGCTTCCCTCTGCGAAGGGCCTTTGTTTTACTTTATGTTGAGTCAGTTTACCTACTTCTTTCTATCTTAGAAGAAAACACTTGTGTCAACTGTGTTCATTGATTCTTACATGCTTACTTATTGCACTTATTATATTACTTTGTGTTGACAATTATCCATGAGATATACATGTTGAAAGTTGAAAGCAACTCCTGAAACTTAAATCTTCTTTTGTGTTGCTTCAAAACCTCTTATTAAGAATCTATTGCTTTATGAGTTAACTCTTATGCAAGACTTTTTGATACTTGTCTTGAAAGTACTATTCATGAAAAGTTTTTTCTATATGATTCAGTTGTTTAGTCATTATCTTTTTGTTAGCAATATATATACCATTGCTTTGAATCACTTCATTCATCTCATATGCTTTACAATAATGTTGATCAAGATTATGTTGGTAGCATGTCACTTCAGAAATTATTATTTTTATCGTTTACCTACTCGAGGGCGAGTAGGAACTAAGCTTGGGGATGCTTGATACGTCTCCAACGTATCTATAATTTCTTATGTTCCATGCTTGTTTTATGACAATACCTACATGTTTTGTTCATACTTTATAATGTTTTTATGCATTTTCCGGGACTAACCTATTGACAAGATGCCGCAGTGCCAGTTCCAGTTTTCTGCTGTTTTTGATTTCAGAAAAGTTAGTTTACGAATATTCTCGGAATTGGACGAAACAAAAGCCCACGGTCTTATTTTCCACGGAGCCTTCCAGAACACCGAAGAGGAGACGGAGAGGGGACACGAGGCGGCCACGCCATAGGGCGGCGCGGCCCCACCTCTGGCCGCGCCGGCCTATGGGGTGGGCCCCTCGGGCGCCCCCCGACGGTGCCCGTTTGCCTATTTATTCCCTCCGTCGCGAAAACCCTAGTACCGAGAGCCACGATACGAAAAAAGTTACTGAGACGCCGCCGCCATCAACCCCATCTCGGGGGGTTCAGAAGATCGCCTCTGGCACCCTGCCGGAGAGGGGAATCATCACCGAAGGGCTCTACATCACCATGCCCGCCTCCGGACTGATGCATGAGTAGTTCATCCTTGGACTGTGGGTCCATAGCAGTAGCAAGATGGTTGTCTTCTCCTCTTGTGCTATCATGTTTAGATCTTGTGAGCTGCCTATCATGATCAGGATCATCTATTTGTAATGCTACATGTTGTGTTTGTTGGGATCCGATGAATATTGAATACTATGTCAAGTTGATTATTGATCTATCATATATGTGTTATTTATGTTCTTGCATGCTCTCCGTTGCTAGTAGAGGCTCTGGCCAAGTTGATACTTGTGACTCCAAGAGGGAGTATTTATGCTAGATAGTGGGTTCATGTCTCCATTCAATCTGGGGGAGTGACAAGGTATTAACTTATCAATGCCTACGTATTGTAGACTAGGGTTTTGCTGGAAGTAGAGGGCAAGTAGATCTCGAAGGTTTCAGCCGAAAAGTACTCGACGATTGTAAAACTAGGGTTATGTTGACAATGAATTCGATCCTCTCTTTGTCCCTCGACCCCCCCTTATATAGGAGGTGGAGCCGAGGGATTCATAATACACAGATTACAGAGTCCGGGAGGGTTTCTAACCCGTCTCGTAGAATTACAAGTTTCTATATTTCCTAATACAACTCTAACCTTCCTGGACATTAACTGGGCTTCCAAACTTCATATTCTTCGACTTGTGGGCCTTCAGTAAACCCCGGATACCATCTTCGGTAGGCCCATTGGGGATGCCTATGTCAGTAGCCCCCGAGATTTTACTTGAATCGCAGAATCAGGGAAATCTCCAACTTTATAAGCATCCAATAACTTTGTTGATTTTATTGCATATCCTTAGACACACAATTATATATTGTACAGGGATGATACGTCTCAAACGTATCTATAATTTCTTATGTTCCATGCTACTTTTATGACAATACTTGAATGTTTTATACATACTTTACATTATTATTATACATTTTCCGGCACTAACCTATTAACAAGATGCCGAAGTGCCAGTTGCTGATTTCTGCTGTTTTTGGTTTCAGAAATCCTAGTAAGGAACTATTCTCGGAATTGGACGAAATCAACGCCCAGGGTCCTATTTTTCCACGAAGCTTCCGGAAGACCGAAGGGATAACGAAGTGGGGCGACGAGGCGCTGCCACCATAGGGCCGCGCGGCCAGAGGGGGCCCGCGCCGCCCTATGGTGTGGGCCCCTCGTGCCGCCCCCTGACCTACCCTTTCGCCTACTTAAAACCTTCATCGCGAATACCCCTGTACCGAGAGCCACGATACGGAAAACCTTCCAGAGACGCCGCCGCCGCCAATCCCATCTCGGGGGATTCAGGAGATCGCCTCCGGCACCCTGCCGGAGAGGGGAATCATCACCGGAGGGGCTCTACATCATCATGCCCGCCTCCGGATTTATGCGTGAGTAGTTCATCCTTGGACTATGGGTCCATAGCAGTAGCTAGATGGTTGTCTTCTCCGCTTGTGCTATCATTGTTTAGATCTTGTGAGCTGCCTAACATGATCAAGATCATCTATTTGTAATGCTACATGTTGTGTTTGATGGGATCCGATGAATCTAGAATACTATGTCAAGTTGATTATCAATCTATCATATATGTGTTGTTTATGTTCTTGCATGCTCTCCGTTGCTAGTAGAGGCTCGGGCCAAGTTGATACTTGTAACTCCAAGAGGGAGTATTTATGCTCGATAGTGGGTTCATGCCTCCATTGAATCTGGGACAGTGAGAGAAAGTTCTAAGGTTGTGGATGTGTTGTTGCTACTAGGGATAAAACATCGATGCATTATCTAATGATATTTGTGTTGATTACATTACGCACCATACTTAATGAAATTATCTGTTGTTTACAACTTAATACTGGAGGGGGTGCGGACGCTAACCCGAAGGTGGATTATTTAGGCATAGATGCATGCTGGATAGAGGTCTATGTACTTTGTCGTAATGCCCTGATTAAATCTCATAGTAATCATCGTTGATATGTATTGAATCTTGATTTGTCAATTGCCCATCTGTAATTTGTTCACCCAGCATGTTAGTTATCTTATTGGAGAGACACCACTAGTGAACTGTGGACCCCGGTCCATTCTTTTACATCTGAATACATTCTACCGCAATTATTGTTCTTACTCGTTCTTTGCAAACAAACACCATCTTCCACTCGATACGCTTAATCCTTTGTTTTCAGCAAGCCGGTGAGATTGACAACCTCACTGTTATGTTGGGGCAAAGTATCTTGATTGTGTTGTGCAGGTTCCACGTTGGCGCCGGTTTCACTAGTGTTGTGCCGCACTACACTCCTCCACCAACAACCTTCACGTGCTTCTTGGCTCCTACTGGTTCGATAACCTTGGCTTCTTTCTGAGGGAAAACTTGCTGTTGTGCGCATCATACCTTCATCTTGGGGTTCCCAACGGACGTGTACATCTACGCGCATCAAGCACTTTTTCTGGCGCCGTTGCCGGGGAGATCAAGACATGCTGCAAGGGGAGTCTCCACATCCAATCTCTTTACTTTGTTTTTGTCTTGATTTACTTTATTTTATTTACTGTCTTGTTTGCTTCATATTAAAAACACAAAAAATTAGTTACTTTACTATCTGTTTTATTTACTAGCTCTATATCGAAAACACAAAAAAATTAGTCACTTTATTTACTGTCTTGTTTACTTGCTCTATATCAAAACACAAAAAAATTAGTTACTTGTCTTTATTCTACTTGCTTAGTTTACTTTTATTACTGCTACAATGGGTACTCCTGAAAATACTTAGTTGTGTGATTTCACTGGCACAAATAATAATGATTTTATAAGTACTCCTATTGCTCCACCTGCTACTACAGCGGAATTCTATGAAATTAAACCTGCTTTACTGAATCTTGTTATGAGAGAGCAATTTTCTAGTGTTAGTACTGATGATGCTGCTGCCCATCTTAATAATTTTGTTGAACTTTGTGAAATGCAAAAGTATAAGGATATAGATGGTGATATTATAAAATTGAAATTGTTTCCTTTCTCATTAAGAGGAAGAGCTAAAGATTGGTTGCTTTCTTTGCCTAAGAATAGTATTGATTCATGGACTAAATGTAAAGATGCTTTTATTGGTAAATATTATCCTCCTGCTAAGATTATATCTTTGAGAAGTAGCATTATGAATTTTAAACAATTTGATAATGAACATGTTGCTCAAGCATGGGAGAGAATGAAATCTTTGGTAAAGAATTGCCCAACCCATGGCTGACTACTTGGATGATCATCCAAACCTTTTATGCAGGATTGAATTTTTCCTCGAGAAACCTATTGGATTCAGCTGCTGGAGGTACTTTTATATCCATCACCTTGGGCGCCGCGACTAAACTTCTTGATGATATGATGATCAATTACTTTGAATGGCACACTGAAAGAACTCCTCAAGGTAAGAAGGTAAATTCTGTTGAAGAAACCTCTTCTTTGGGTGATAAGATTGATGCTATTATGTCTATGCTTGCAAATGATAGATCTCATATTGATCATAATAATGTTCCTTTAGCTTCATTGGTTGCTCAAGAAGAAAATGTTGATGTGAATTTCATTAAGAGTAATAATTTCAACAACAATGCTTATAGGAATAATTATAGTAACAACAACTATAGGCCATATCCTTCTAATAATGGTAGTGGTTATGGTAATTCTTATGGTAATTCTTACAACAATAATAAGAGTGTACCCTCTGGTCTTGAAGTGATGCTTAAAGAATTTATTAGTACACAAACTGCTTTTAATAAAACTGTTGAAGAAAAGCTTGGTAAAATTGATGTTCTTGCTTCTAAGGTTGATAGTCTTGCTCTTGATGTTGATCTTTTAAAACTTAAAGTTATGCCTGAGGAAGTTAAAGATTCTAGGTTTGCTAAAACAAATGCCATCCAAGTTCGAATTAATGACAATATTAGAATGTTGGCTGAATTGCATGCTAGGTGGGATAAAGAAGAAAAAGAAAAACTTGCTAAAGAGAATAATGTAGCTAAAGTTTGGACTATTACCACAACTAGTAATGTTGATTCTACACATGTTGCTACACCTCCTACTATCAATGGTAAAATAATTGGTGTTGGCAATGTTTCTACTCCTAGTACAAAGCGTGCAAAATTGCCTGAAACTGCTGAAACTGCTTGTGATAAAACTGCTGAAATTTTTCAAAATATTAGTGACAATGATTCCATTGCTGTAGAACATAATGGTTTAGATTTTGCTGATTGTCATATTACTGAAGTTACAAAGTTCTTACAAAAACTTGCTAGAAGTCCTAATGCTAGTGCTATAAAATTGGCCTTTACAAAACATATTACAAATGCTCTCATTAAAGCTAGGGAAGAGAAATTAAAACTTGAAGCTTCTATTCCAAGGAAGTTAGAAGATGGTTGGGAGCCCATCATTAAAATGAAATTCAATGACTTTGAGTGTAATGCTTTATGTGATCTTGGTGCAAGTATCTCTGTTATGCCTAAGAAAATTTATGATATGCTTGACTTGCCACCATTGAAGAATTGTTATTTGGATGTTAATCTTGCTGATAATGTTAAAAAGAAACCTTTGGGGAGGATTGATAATGTTCGTATTACGGTTAACAATAACCTTGTCCCCGTTGATTTTGTTGTCTTCGATATTGAATGCAATGCATCTTGTCCTATTGTGTTGGGAAGACCTTTTCTTCGAACTATTGGTGTTGTTATTGATATGAAGGAAGGTAATATTAAGTATCAATTTCCTCTCACGAAAGGTATGGAACACTTCCCTAGAAATAGAATAAAGTTACCTTTTGATTCTATTATTAGAACAAGTTATGAAGTTGATGCTTCTTCTCTTGATGTTACTTGATTTGCACTTTCTGCGCCTAGCTGAAAGGCGTTAAAGAAAAGCACTTCTTGGGAGATAACCCATGTTTCATTTTATTTACTGTTTTGTTGAGTCTTGGAAGTTGTTTACTACTGTAGCAACCTCTCCTTATCATGTTTTTGTGCCAAGTAAAGTCTCTATGGTAAAGTTGATGCTAGATTTGGATTGCTGCGCAGAAAGATAATTGTTGTCTGTAACGAATTCGCGCAGAACTCTCTGTAGAAGAGTCAAAAAAATCTGAAAATTTACGTGTGTGATCCACAGATATGTACGCAACTTTCATTAGTTATGAGTTTTTCCGTTTGAGCAAGTTAAGTGCCCCTGCAAAATTCGTCTTTACGAACTGTTCTGTTTTTGACAGATTCTGCCTTTTATTTCGCATTGCCGCTTTTTCTATGTTGAATGAGTTATTTGTTCCATTAACTCTCAGAAGCTTTGTGCAATGTCCAGAAGTGTTAAGAATGATTGTGTCACCTCTGAATGTGTGAATTTTTTATTATGCACTAACCCTCTAATGAGTTTGCTTGAAGTTTGGTGTGGAGGAAGTTTTCAAGGGTCAAGAGAAGAGGATGATATACTATTATCAAGAAGAGTGAAAGGTCTAAGCTTGGGGATGCCCCGGTGGTTCATCCCTGCATATTTTAAGAAGACTCAAGCATCTAAGCTTGGGGATGCCCAAGGCATCCCCTTCTTCATCGACAACTTATCAGGTCACTTCTAGTGAAACTATATTTTTATTCCATCAAATCTTATGTTCTTTACTTGGAGCGTCGGTTTGCTTTTATTTATTTTTTGGTTTGAATAAAGTTGGATCCCATCATCCTTATATTGGAGATATTACGCTCCGCTTTTTCATATGGAACACTTGTGTTCTTAACTATGCTTTAATGCTCATGGCGAAGGCTGAAAATTGCTTCGTTAGATTGCTATTTGGTTGGAATCATAAAATGTTGCATATGGTTTGGAAATTTGGCAATTGTTTTGAGCTCTCATAGATCATGTTTAAGCTCTTGCATCATGTAGTTTAATCTATTAATGAAGAACTACCGTAGAGCTTGTTAAAATTTGGTTTGCATGATTGGTCTCTCTAAGTCTAGATAATTTCTGGTAAAGTGTTTGAACAACAAGGAAGACAGTGTAGAGTCTTATAATGCTTGCAATATGTTCTTGTGTAAATTTTGCTGTACCTGTTCATACTTGTGTTTGCTTCGAACAACCTTGCTAGCCCAAACCTTGTACTGAGAGGAAATGCTTCTCGTGCATCCAAACACCTTGAGCCAAAATCCATGCCATTTGTGTCCACCATATCTACCTACTATGTGGTATTTTTCTGCCATTCCAAAGTAAATTACTTGAGTGCTACCTTTAAAATTTCATTCCTTTATCTTTGCAATATATAGCTCATGGGACAAATAGCCCAAAAACTATTGTGCTGATGAATATGTAGTTATGTGTTTTAGTTCTTATAAGTTGCTTGTTGAGCGGTAACCATGTTTCTGGGGACGCCATCAACTTTTTACCTTTGTTGGATATCATGTGAGATGCTATGCATGTTCGTCTTGTCTGAAGTAAGTGCGATTTCATGATCAAATGGTTTGAGTATGCATATTGTTAGAGAAGAACATTGGGCCGCTAACTAAAGCCATGTATCATGGTGGAAGTTTCAGTTTGGACATACAACCTCAATCTCTTATGAGAATATTATTTGTTGTTGAATGCTTAAGCATTAAAAAAGGAGTCCATTATCTGTTGTCTATGTTGTCCCGGTATGGATGTTTAAGTTGGGAATAATCAAAAGCGAGAAATCCAATGCGTGCTTTCTCCTTAGACCTTTGTACAGGCGGCATAGAGGTACCCCTTTGTGACACTTGGTTGAAACATATGTCATGCAATGATAATCCGTGTTATCCGAGCTGATTAGGACAAGGTGCGAGCACTATTAGTGCTTTTGGTTTATATCCTAGTAAAGAAATATTTTGAATCTGAGTCAATCAAGACGAGGGCCTTATAATTCCTTTAATCCTTCCATGATAACCGAGAGAAGAGTCGGAGGGGTGCTAGGGGGGCCCACACCACCTGGCCGCGCGGCCCAAGGGGTGGGCGCGCCCCCCTATGGTGGCACCACTCCGTGGCCCCTCCGACTCCGATTCTTCGCCTATTTAAGCCGTCGTGACCTAAAAACATCGACAAGAAAGACGAACCTCCAGAAAGACTCCAGGGGCGCCGCCACATCGCGAAACTCCAATTCGGGGGACAGAACTCTCTGTTCCGGCACCCTGCCGGGACGGGGATTGCCCCGGAGCCGTCTCCACCGCCGTCTTCACCGCCATCTTCACCGCCATCGCTGCCTCCATGATGAGGAGGGAGTAATCCACCCCGAGGCTGAGGGCTTCGCTGTAGCTATGTGGTTCATCTCTCTCCCATGTACCTCAATACAATAATCTCATGAGCTGCTTTACATGATTGAGATTCATATGAGTTTTGTATCACAATTCATCTATGTGCTACTCTAGTGATGTTATTAAAGTAGTTTTATTCCTCCTGCACGTGTGCAAAGGCGACAGTGTGTGCACCGTGTTAGTACTTGGTTTATGCTATGATCATGATCTCTTGTAGATTGCGAAGTTAACTATTGCTATGATAATATTGATGTGATCTATTCCTCCTACATATGCATGAAGGTTATAGTGTGCATGCTATGCTAGTACTTGGTTTAGTCTGTTGATCTATCTTACACTAAAGGTTACTAAAACATGAGCATTATTGTGGAGCTTGTTAACTCCGGCATTGAGGGTTCGTGTAATCCTACGCAATGTGTTCATCATCCAACAAAAGTGTAGAGTATGCATTTATCTATTCTGTTATGTGATCAATGTTGAGAGTGTCCACTAGTGAAAGTGTAATCCCTAGGCCTTGTTCCTAAATACTGCTATCGCTACTTGCTTACTTGTTTTACTGCGTTACTACTGCTGCAATACTACCACCATCAACTACACGCCAGCAAGCTATTTTCTGGCACCGTTGCTACTTATTCATACCACCTGTATTTCACTATCTCTTCGCCGAACTAGTACACCTATTTGGTGTGTTGGGGACACAAGAGACTTCTTGCTTTGTGGTTGCGGGGTTGCATGAGAGGGATATCTTTGACCTCTTCCTCCCTGAGTTCGATAAACCTTGGGTGATCCACTTAAGGGAAAACTTGCTGCTGTCCTACAAACCTCTGCTCTTGGGGGCCCAACACTGTCTACAGGAAAGGAGGGGGAACGTAGACATCACAACCCATGTTTTTACTTCTGCACTTTTATTTTTATATTTGAGTCTTGGAAGTTGTTTACTACTGTAGCAATCTCTCCTTATCTTAGTTTTGTGCATTGTTGTGCCAAGTAAAGTCGTTGATAGTAAGGTTCATATTAGATTTGGATTACTGCGCAGAAACAGATTTCTTTGCTGTCACGAATTTCGACCTGCCTCTCTGTAGGTAGCTCAGAAAAATATGAAAATTTACGTGCGTGATCCTCAGATATGTACGCAACTTTCATTCAATTTGAGAATTTTCATTTGAGCAAGTCTGGTGCCTCAATAAAATCCATCTTTACGGACTGTTCTGTTTTGACAGATTCTGCCTTTTATTTCGCATTGCCTCTTTTACTATGATGGATGAATTTCTTTCCTTCATTAATGTCCAGTAGCTTTGTGCAATGTCCAGAAGTGTTAAGAATGATTATGTCACCTCTGAACATGTGAATTTTTATTATGCACTAACCCTCTAATGAGTTGTTTCGAGTTTGGTGTGGAGGAAGTTTTCAAGGATCAAGAGAGGAGGATGATACAATATGATCAAGGAGAGTGAAAGCTCTAAGCTTGGGGATGCCCCGGTGGTTCACCCCTGCATATTCTAAGAAGACTCAAGCGTCTAAGCTTGGGGATGCCCAAGGCATCCCCTTCTTCATCGACAACATTATCAGGTTCCTCCCCTGAAACTATATTTTTATTCCATCACATCTTATGTGCTTTACTTGGAGCGTCTGTTTGTTTTGGTTTTGTTTTTGTTTGAATAAAATGGATCCTAGCATTCATTGTGTGGGAGAGAGACACGCTCCGCTGTTGCATATGAAAAAATATGTCCTTAGGCTTTACTCATAGTATTCATGGCGAAGGTTGAATCTTCTTCGTTAAATTGTTATATGGTTGGAATCGGGAAATGCTACATGTAGTAATTCTAAAATGTCTTGAATAATTTTATACTTGGCAATTGTTGTGCTCATGTTTAAGCTCTTGCATCATATACTTTGCACCTATTAATGAAGAAATACATAGAGCTTGCTAAATTTTGGTTTGCATATTTGGTCTCTCTAAAGTCTAGATAATTTCTAGTATTGAGTTTGAACAACAAGGAAGACGGTGTAGAGTCTTATAATGTTTACAATATGTCTTTTATGTGAGTTTTGCTGCATTGGTTCATCCTTGTGTTTGTTTCAAATAACCTTGCTAGCCTAAACCTTGTCGAGAGGGAATACTTCTCATGCATCCAAAATCCTTGAGCCAACCACTATGCCATTTGTGTCCACCATACCTACCTACTACATGGTATTTCTCCGCCATTCCAAAGTAAATTGCTTGAGTGCTACCTTTAAAATTTCCATTCTTTACCTTTGCAATATATAGCTCATGGGACAAATAGCTTAAAAACTATTGTGGTATTGAATATGTACTTATGCACTTTATCTCTTATTAAGTTGCTTGTTGTGCGATAACCATGTTCCTGGGAACGCCATCAACTACTCTTTGTTGAATATCATGTGAGTTGCTATGCATGTTCGTCTTGTCTGAAGTAAGGGAGATTTACCACTCATTTAATGGTTAGAGCATGCATAATGTTAGAGAAGAACATTGGTGTTGCGGTCAA
The DNA here is from genome assembly GCF_022539505.1 of Lolium rigidum. Lineage (NCBI taxonomy): Eukaryota > Viridiplantae > Streptophyta > Magnoliopsida > Poales > Poaceae > Lolium > Lolium rigidum. The sequence continues at coordinate 31,015,528 of NC_061509.1, forward strand.
AAACCCACCGGCGAGCAGCGACGGGCAACACAGTAGAGCCGGGAGGCTCCCAGGATTGCGGTGGACCCTGGTCCCTCGGGCGACGGCCCGCAATGCCTTCGGCACACGTCCCGGTGCTTACGAGGGCGTGCCACCTGACCTATACCTGGTCAGGAAGGTGATGGATTGCTTCGACTAGTTTCCTGCATGGCAAACACGTAAACATTAAATACGAGCCTCGATCGGCTCTTAAGTTGTTCTGTGGATCGGCTCAAAGAGCCGATTGCCCCATGGTTCATGTTAGATTTATAAGGACATGGGGATCATGCTCTATCAATATCAAGCTAAGCTAATCTACGATAGTCTAGGGTTTCCACCGTATAATCGGAACATCCTATGCGTAATTGAGCCTAACAGATACGTAAGATGATGGAAAACCAGCCCTAAAGAGGCCTAAAAACCAACGTGAAGTTGATCCCGGAACAATCCCTCTAGAGCTTAATAAACCACACCTTACGCACTACCGGATCCTTCAACCCGTTTATAAGGCCTAACCATACGGATATCAAACCAATCCTTGAAGAACAAGGAGCAACTATAACGGATTAGATCTACTAAATAACGAACAAGCAAGATGCTGCCCTTACACCTAAAATAGGTGTAAGGGCAGCTAGATATCGAGGGGTAGCGTAGCTAAACAAGTACATCGTGAAAGCATTGTGATCAACCCCAAAACACCTAAGATAAGGGTGTTGCTCGCCATCAAAAAGGCTTCAGCACGAGCAACACCATAACGACAAATAAACTGATACTTCCTAGATCGCAAGATGCGATCTAGGCAGCATGTTGCTTACCCGGGAGAAACCCTCGAAACACGGGGTGGCGATGCGCCTAGATTGATTTGTTGTGAACGTGATCGTCCTCCTTCTCAATAACCCTAGATACATATTTATAGTCCGTTGACTTTCTAACTTGGGAATAAACCCAATCGTGCACGAGCTAAACTCTATCTCTTAATTCTAACTAAATCTACCATAATATACAGATACACGGGCCATCTAGCCCAAACTCTCGTACAAGGCCGATTCAGAGACGCTCCACGTGTATATCCTCCAAGCCCATCTCCATCGCGGCCCATCTCCTGATTTGGCCTAAATCTGGTGATAACACATGCCCCCTGGTTTTGGCAATGATAATTTCAAAACCACTGCTGTTTTCTTCGTAGGGTCACGTCGTGGCGAGAGCGGAACCGTCGCGGTATCCTTTCATCATGATGCCTTGCCTTCTCAACTTCTCTGCACGATTTGACAGTTTTGACACCATGTCCTCGGGAACCGTCGTAACATTAAATCCCCACTATATCCCCTTTATTTAACCGCGTCGAGCAGTTCGCTTCTTCATCCCCAGTAGCCATCGGAAAACCCTCCTTCGCACCATGGATTCCTCCTCCTCCTCCTCTACCTCATCGGATCTCTCCTCTCTATCCTCTTCTTCTCGTGAGCCGACGCCAGAGTGGGGCTCGTTGGCGGCGCACGACATCCTCGCCCCAACGACATGGGACAAGGAGGATCACGATTCCTCTGTCTGGTCCGAGGATGACAAGTCCTTGACCGACGGAGAAGACGACCTCCACTTCCTCGTAGATGGGGAGGAGGAGGCGGAGAGCGAGGACGACCGCTTCTCCTGGGACAACTTCACCTCCTCCGACGAGGAGGAGGAAGAGGAGGATGACACCTCCTCCGACGAGCCGCCGGCGAAGCGCTTCCGCGCAGGGTCGGATGACGACGACGACGACGAGGAGGAGGAGGAAGAGGCCCCTGCCGAGGGCTACGGCAGCAGCGACGAGGAGCTCGCCGGTAGCAGCGCCGACGGCAGCCACGACAGCGCCGACGAGGGCAGCGACGGCCCTTAGGCTAGGACTAGTAGCATAGGACTAGTAGTGGTAATCGGCTCTTTTGTTCTTCTTCTCCTGAGCAATCGGCTCCTCCTTGTAAGAAATCCTCTTTATTAATGAAGAAAATGTTTCCATGTCGATTTTGCCTTCATACCAATTCTGCCGATTGTCAAAGCAAGTCAACGCGCAAAGAACCGATAGCAGCATATCGGTCTTTCACCATCAAACGCCCATAAGGCCAAACTCAATTACCAAATTAGACAGGGTCAAGCAAACATTCCTCAAATTCAGATGGTAACTTGATACCTGATCATGATACTTTGTACCCCTAAAGTCGATGGCTGTGCATCGGCTGTTTTGTTCTCAAGTCGATGTCCGTGCTTCGTACATATATTTCTTTTTACCGGCCGATTCCATACATCGGCCCCCATATTCCACTGATCATCATCCCCATAATTGGGAAGAGAATTTTTTTTTACTGGCCGATTTCACGCATCGGCCTCCATATTTTACTGCCCATCATCCCACATACTTGGGAAATACCTCTTGAGATGCTGGCCATTGACGGCCACTGGGAACTTCACACCATCCAACTGCTCGAGCATGTATGCATTGCCCTTTAGGACCTGGTCAACCATGTACGGTCCGTGCCAATTTGGAGACCATTTACCATACGCCTTGTCCTTAGTCCCCAACGGCAATACAGCTTCCCATACCAGATCACCAACGTGGAACTCCTTTGGCTTCACCTTCTTATTATATGCACGAGCCACCTTGGCCTTGTTCTCCTTAATTTTCTCAAGTGACCAAAGTATGAGTTCTGTCAGATCCTCAACGCTATCACTCATCAGGGCTGCATACTCTTCAGTTGTCAAGTCATTCTGAAACGTGACACGTCTCGACCCAGCCGTGATCTCCCAAGGTAACACGGCTTCTTGTCCATAGACCAGATGGTACGGCGAGGTCTTTACCGCCCCATGACATGACATGCGATAAGCCCATAAAGCCTCCGACAAAACCTCGTGCCAACGCCTAGGGTACTCGTCGATTTTTCTCTTAATCAGCTTGATAAGGCTCTTGTTGGACGCTTCAGCCTGCCCATTTGCTTGAGCATAGTATGGGGATGATCGGATCAACTTAATTCCCATGCCCTCGCAGAAATCTACGAACTCGCGAGAAACGAAAACCGAACCTCCATCGGTCGTGATGGTGCGGGGTATCCCAAATGCTGTGGATGACATGCTCTTTCACGAAGCCGATAACGTCCTTCGATGCCACGAGACTTCATAGGGACGGCCTCCACCCATTTAGTGAAATAATCTGTAATGGCCAAGATCCACTCGTGGCCTTTGCTCGATGCGGGATGGATTTTGCCGATCATGTCCATGCCCCATCCTCGAAATGGCCAAGGCTTGATGATGGGGTTCATTGCTGATCTTGGTACCATCCGAATGCTCCCAAACTTCGACATGCTTGACACCCTTTATAGTAATTGAAACAGTCCTCAAGCATGGTGGGCCAATAAAACCACGATCGCTCGATCAACCACTTCATCTTATGAGCCGATTGATGAGTTCCACAGGCGCCTTCATGTACCTCGTGTAAGAGCTGATTTGCCTCGGCTGTTCCCAAACATTTGAGAAGTAACCCTTCCAAGGTCCTATAGAACATGTCATCTCCAATCAGGACATACTTCATGGCTTTGTACCTTATCCGTTTAGGTGCCCCCCAAGCAGGATCTTTCAAGTAATTGAAGATATCGGCTCTCCAATCATCCGGCTCCATGAAATGTATCCGGACATCGGCTCCTTCCACTTGTTTCCTTATAGCTGACGCCATACGTGCGAGATCGTTCGCCTCCGTATTACGCGTCCTCGGGACCCGGTTGAAGTTTATGTACCTGAAGCTGTGTCATCGGCTCGCGGCAATGCATCCATAACGGGAAGAGTGACTCGCTCTCACACTTGTATTCGTCGACGTGAGCTGGGAGATCACCAACTTTGAGTCTCCAAAGAGTTCCACTTGCTTCGGCCCCGGCTTCAATTAGCAACTCCATCCCCTTACGTCTTGCTTCATACTCGGCAACATTATTGGTGCAAGGGGTAGATAGCTCTGATGGAGAAGGTGTAGGTTGCCCCGGGGCGACACGAGTAGGATGCCGATGCCGCAACCATCATCGCAAACTGACCCATCGAAGAACATGGCCCATGCACGTATAGACAGTGCTGCTATGTTAGTGTTGATTCGCTCAGCGATCAGATCGGCCAAGGCCTGTCCTTTGACTGCTTTCGCAGGTTGATATCAGAGATCCAATTCCGATAGGGCAAACATCCATTTACCGATTCGGCCCTTCAAAACAGGAGCCGACAGCATGTGCTTGATGACGTCTGATTTGCAAATGATGACGATTTCTGCCGTCAGAAAGATGTGACGAAGCTTGGTGCAGGTAAAAAATAGGCAGAGGCACAACTTCTCGATCTCCGGGTACCTCGTCTACGCATCCAACATCCTTCTGCTGAGGTAGAAAGCAACCCTTTCCATGCCATCATAGATTTGCACTACCACCGAGGCGATAGAAGTATCGGCTGCTGGCGGTAAATATAGAACGGCTCTGTCTTGCTTGAGGCGGAACCAACACGGGCGGCTTCGTTAGATACTCTTTAATCTCATCAAACGCTTGCTGTTGCTCCGCCCCGAGTGAAACTCCTCATCAGGTTTGATTTTTACCAATCCCATGAACGGCTCAATTCGTCTGACAGATTAGAGATGAACCTTCGACGAAATTGATTTTGCCGATGAGACTTTGGAGTTCCTTCTTGGTCGTCGGTGGCTTCATTGTTCGCACTGCCTCTTGACTTTTCAGGCCAATCTCAATTCCACGTTCATGAACTAGGAAGCCCAGGAATTGACCGGCCGTCACACCAAAAGCACACTTCTTTGGATTCATTTGAAGTCCGAACTTTCTAGTTCGGTCCAGGATGCGTCGCAAATCCTCCAGGTGTCCTTCCACTGAGACAGACTTGATCACCACGTCATCAATGTAGATCTCCACCAACTTGCCGATTAGATCATGAAAGATGTAATTCATGGCTCGTTGGTACGTTGCACCGGCATTCTTCAGCCCAAATGTCATGACCACATACTCGAACAAGCCCACCGAACCCGGTACTCTGAAGGCAGTCTTGTGTATATCTTCTGGAGCCATGAAAATCTGGTTGTAACCGGCATTGCCATCCATGAAGCTTAAAACCTTATGACCCGCCGCTGCATTGATCAACTTCTCAGCTACCGGCATAGGGTACTCATCCTTCGGAGTGGCTCTGTTGAGATCGCGAAAATC
>NC_061509.1:31020840-31046348 GCF_022539505.1 Lolium rigidum
AAAGTAGCATGGAACATAAGAAATTATAGATACGTTTGAGACGTATCGATAATCCTTATATCATTGATTATAAAGAGAGACTCATTAATGCACAAGAATGCACTCACAATTTGCAGGAACCGGTGAAAGAAGAAATTGATGAACCTGAAAGCTCATTGGATGAAAAAGAGGAGGAAATTGATGAACCTGAAAGCTCATTGGATGAAAAAGAAGAGGAGAGTGATGGGAGGAAGAATGGATTAGCTACCCATGCCAACCTTCTAATGAGAGTAACTCTTTATCTCTTACACTATTTGATTGTCCTCCATGCTTACCGAAAGAGGATGAATGTTATGTTCCCGTGGATTCTCTTGAAATATTCCCTATGAGTAAAACTTGTGAGAATAATTATGCTACTGTTATCTATGACAATCCATGCTACTTTTATAAATATTATGGTAATGCTTTGTTTGTGCCTGATGTCGAAATGCATGGTACTAAAGAGTTTTGCTTGGCAAATGTTTATGATAAATCTCTAGATGATGGTCCTATGTTACTTGATAATATTAATTGTACTACTAATGAAAATGGGATTGGAGAGTTCTTGACTTTATCTATGAGTCCCATATCTTTTGAGATTGATCAATCATCTTGTTATATTATTGATAAAAGTGTGTTTGAAAGTTTTAATCCTATTATTTCTAAGCTTGATAAAAATTACGTGTTTGTGAATCATGAAAAGCATGCTTTATGTGATAGTTATATTGTTGAGTTTATCCATGAAGCTACTGAAAATTATTATGAGAGAGGAAAATATGGTTGTAGAAATTTGCATGGTACTAAAACACCTCTCTATATGCTGAAAATTTTGAAGTTACTCTTGTTTTATCTTCTTATGCTTGTTACTTTGTTCTTCATGAATTTATTTGTGTACAAGATTCCTATGCATAGGAAGTGGGTGAGACTTAAATTTGTTTCATACTTGCTTTTTGATGCTCTCTTTGCTTCAACTCTCATCCTTATGTGAGCATCATTAAAATTGCTGAGCCCATCTTAATGGCTATAAAGAAACCATTTCTTGGGAGATAATCCATGTCTTTATTTTGCTACTGTTTTGTTGTGCCTTGGAAGTTGTTACTACTGTAGCAACCTCTTCTTATCATGTTTTTGTGCCAAGTAAAGTCTCTATGGTAAAGTTGATGCTAGATTTGGATTTCTGCGCAGAAACAGATTTCTATCTGTCACGAATCTGGGCAGATCTCTCTGTAGGAAACTCATAAAAATCTGCAAATTTACGTGCGTGATCCTCAGATATGTGCGCAACTTTCATTAGTTTTAAGTTTTCTGATTTGAGCAACGGAAGTACCTCGTAAAAATTCGTGTTTACTGGCTGTTCTATTTTGGCAGATTCTGTCTCTGTTTTTTTGCATTGTCTCTTGTGGACTTTAAGTGAGGCTTTCTAGACGTGGAGAGCTGGAGCTAATGTTTTATTGAGTTCTTGCAACGTGTCACTACAGGGCTAAAGTGGATTAATGTTTTTTGAGTACTAACCCCTCTAATGAAGTTTATGAGAAGTTTGGTGTGAATGAAGTTTTCAAGGGTCAAGCGAGGAGGATGATATATGATCAAGAAGAGTGAAAAGTCTAAGCTTGGGGATGTCCCCGTGGTTCATCCCTGCATATTTCAAGGAGACTCAAGCGTCTAAGCTTGGGGATGCCCAAGGCATCCCCTTCTTCATCAACTTATCAGGTTTCTTCTATTGAAACTATATTTTTATTCGGTCACATCTTATGTTCTTTACTTGGAGCGTCTGTGTGTTTTTATTTTTGTTTGTGTTTGAATAAATTCGGACCCTAGCAATCCTTGTGTGGGAGAGATACACGCTCCGCTTTTTCATATGAACACTGGTGTTCTTCGTTTTATTTTTAATGTTCACGGCGGAGTTGAAAACCGTTGCACTTATTAATATTTGGTTGGAAATAGAAAATGCTTCATATTGTATTGAATAATTTGATACTTGGCAATTGTTTTGAGCTCTCAAGTAGATCATGTTTAAGTTCATGCACCATGTAGTTTAAACCTATTAGTGGAGAACTACCGTAGAACTTGTTGAAATTGGTTTGCATGATTGGTCTCTCTAAGGTCTAGATATTTTCTGGTAAAAGTGTTTGAGCAACAAGGAAGACAGTGCATAGTTTTATAATGCTTGCAATATGTTCTTATGTAAGTTTTGCTGTACCGGTTCATACTTTTGTTTGCTTCAAACAACCTTGCTAGCCAAAGCCTTGTACTCGAGAGGGAATGCTTCTCGTGCATCCAAAACCTTGAGCCAAAACCTATGCCATTTGTGTCCACCATATCTACCTACTATGTGGTATTTTCTCGCCATTCCAAGTAAATACTTCATGTGCTACCTTTAAACAATTCAAAAGCTATTATCTCTTATTTGTGTCAATGTTTTATAGCTCATGAGGAAGTATGTGGTGTTTTATCTTTCGATCTTGTCATTTACTTCTGACAGACTCTCACCAATGGACTAGTGGCTCATCCGCTTATCCAATAATTTTGCAAAAAGAGCTGGCAATGGGGTTCCCAGCCCCAATTAATTAAGTTTCATTAATAATTCTCTTCATGTGTTTTGCCGTGATCTATCAGTAAGCAACTTAATTTTGCAAATAGACACTCCTCCATGGTATGTGAAATGTTGGAAGGCACTCGAGGATTCGGTTAGCCATGGCTTGTGTAAGCAAAAGGTTGGGGGGAGTGTCATCCATAATGAAACTAAAATGCATGTGTAAACAAAAGAGAAGAGGGATGATCTACCTTGCTGGTAGATATAACGTCCTTCATGGGAGCCGCTCTTGAGAGTCTGGTTGGCGAGGTAGTTAGAGTACCCACTATCATTCGTTGACAACAACAAACACCTCTCAAAACTTTACTTTTATGCTCTCTATATGATTTCAAAACTTGAAAAACTCTAGCACATGATTTTATCCCTGCTTCCCTCTGCGAAGGGCCATTCTTTTACTTTTATGTTGAGTCAGTCTACCTACTTCTTTCTATCTTAGAAGCAAACACTTGTGTCAACTGTGCATTGATTCTTACATACTTGCTTATTTGCATTCATCATATTACTTTGTATTGACAATTATCCATGAGATATGCATGTTGAGAGTTGAAAGCAACTGCTGAAACTTATATCTTCCTTTGTGTTGCTTCGATGCCTTTACTTTGAATTTATTGCTTTATGAGTTAACTCTTATGCAAGACTTTTGATGCTTGTCTTGAAAGTACTATTGATGAAAAGTTTTGCTATATGTTATCTATTTGTTAGCAACTATAGATCATTGCCTTGAGTCACTTCATTCATCTCATATGCTTTGCAATAGTATGATTAAGATTATGTTGGTAGCATGTCACTTCAGAAATTATTCTTTTTTATCGTTTACCTACTCGAGGGCGAGTAGGAACTAAGCTTGGGGATGTTGATACGTCTCCAACGTATCCATAATTTCTGATGTTCCATGCTTGTTTTATGACAATACCTACATGTTTTGCTCACACTTCCGGAACTAACCTATTAACAAGATGCCACAGTGCCAGTTCCTGTTTTCTGCTGTTTTTGGTTCCAGAAAGGCTGTTCGGGCAATATTCTCGGAATTCGACAAAACAAAGACCCAACATATTATTTTTCCCGGAAGACCCCAGAACACCGAAGGAGAGTCGGAGGCAGGCCAGAGGGCCACCAGACCATAAGGCGACGCGGCCCCAGGCCTGGCCGCGCCAGCCTATGGTGAGGAGGCCCCAGGTGCCCTCCTGCGTCGCCTCTTCGCCTATAAGACCCCTTTCGACCTAAAAACGTGATACGAATTGACGAAACTCCAGAAAGACTCCAGGGGCGCCGCCGCCATCGCGAAACTCCAATTCGGGGGACAAAATCTCTGTTCCGGCACGCCGTCGGGACGGGGAAGTGCCCCCGGAAGCCATCTCCATCGACGCCACCGCCTCCATCATGCTCCGTGAGTAGTTCCCCCATGGACTACGGGTTCTAGCTGTAGCTAGTTGGTATTCTCTCCCCCATGTACTTCAATACAATGATCTCATGAGCTGCCTTACATGATTGAGATTCATCTGATGTAATCGGTGTTATGTTTGTTGGGATCCGATGAATTGTTACATTATGATTAGTCTATCTATATAAGTTTGTGAAGTTATTGTTGCTGCAATCTTGTTGTGTTTAATGCTTGTCACTAGGGCCCGAGTGGCATGATCTCAGATTTAAGCTCTATACTTATTGCTTAGATTGTATCTACAAGTTGTTTGCACATGTCTATGTCCGAAACCCGAGGCCCCAAAGTGACAGAAATTGGGACAACCGGAGGGGAAGGCGTAGGTATGAGGATCACATGTTTTCACGGAGTGTTAATGCTTTGCTCCGGTGCTCTATTAAAAGGAGTACCTTAATTTCCAGTAGTTTCCCTTGAGGCCCGGCTGCCACCGGCTGGTAGGACAAAAGATGTTGTACAAGTTTCTCATTGCGAACACGTATGACTATATATGGAAAACATGCATACATGATTAATAATCTTGATGTTTTGTCTTAATGCTATTTCAATCCTATCAATTGCCCAACTGTAATTTGTTCACCCAACTCTTGTTATTGGAGAGTTACCACTAGTGTAGATAGCTGGGAACCCCGGTCCATCTCGCATCATCATATACTCGTTCTATATGTCATTGGAAGTAGTATCAACTATTTTCTGGTGCCATTGCTCTCATATTACTGCTCATCGCTGCCGTGTTATCTTGTTACTATTGCTCTCATATTACTTGTTGCTTTCACATCACCCCTGTTACTAGTGCTTTTCCAGTGTGCAGCTGAATTGACAACTCAGTTGTTAAGGCTTATAAGTATTCTTTACCTCCCCTTGTGTCGAATCAATATATTTGGGTTTTACTTCCCTCGAAGACTGTTGCGATCCCCTATACTTGTGGGTTATCACCTATCAGGGCCTTCTTCTGGGCTGGTGATGCAAACAAAAGAAAATACCACTTTATCAAGTGGAGATGGATATGTAAGCCCAAAAGTAAAGGAGGTCTGGGTGTGAAGGATCTGCACAAATTCAATATTAGCCTGATGTGTAAGTGGTGGTGGAAGCTGGAGAATGAGGAGGGACCTTTGCAGCATTTCGTGAGGAAAAATCTGGGTGATGCAGGGATTCAATGGGCTAGACATAGAAACAATGATTCTCCCCCTGTGGAAGGATATGATGCATGTCAGAGATATATATCTCTGTGGTAGGAGGATGGCAGTGGGGAATGGCTGTAGAACCAGTTTTTGGAAGGATGCTTGGTGTGGTCATACACCACTGATGCACAAATTCCCTGATATATACAATATCTGTAATGAACAAACAGTTTCTGTGGTTGATGCTGCTCATGTGGGCTGGAGACTTTCATTCAGGAGATGGCTATCTGAAGATTTGCAAAGACAATGGTGTGGTCTGGTGAACATTTTGAATCAGAGGAGCCTGTCTGATAACATAGATAAACCAAAGTGGAAATGGACAAAAAGTAGGCAGTTCACTGTGAAAAGTGTGTACAAACAGATCTGTAGAAATGGAATTGATAGATCCTTCAAGCATCTTTGGAAATGCAAAATCCCACTGAAAATCAAGATCTGGCTCTGGCTGATTTGGCATAATGCCATTGCCACTAAACAAAATTTGCTGAAAAGAAATTGGAATGGTGATCCTCTTTGTCAATTCTGCTCCACACATGAATCTATTCTACACCTTTTCTTCTCTTGCCCTGCAGCTCAATACATTTGGAGTCTGGTGGGAATGGCTGTGGGTGCTCCTACTCGTCCTAGATCCTTTGCACAATTCTTCTGGTGGATGCCACAGTTTTCCAGTGCAAGTCGCAACGTCCAGATTGCTGGCATAGCTGCCATTTGCTGGGCAATTTGGAAAACGCGTAACAGTTCATGTTTTGAGAAGAAATTCCTGAAAAATCCCGCTGACTTAATTTTCCTTGCTACCTCTTTTATGAATTACTGGGAAGGTGCTCATTCTGACACGGAGACGTCTCAACTCCAGCACGGAGCTGCAGCTCTCATCAATCTGGCCCTGGGTGCTGGAGGAAGAAGGGAGGCTGGGAGTGCTGCGATGGCCAATCCACAGCTGAGACTTGAGCAAGCACTAGTAGGAAAAGCCTCATGAGTGGCGCACCAAAAATTGATTCTGTGGCGCATGGGCGGTGCGCCACAGAATTCTCGCCACAAAAATAAGCTTTCTGTGGCGCACCGGCCCATGCGCCACAGAAATAAGATTTCTGTGGCGCACCTGCGGTGGTGCGCCACAGAAACTTATTTCTGTGGCGCACCGACGGTGGTGCGCCACAGAATTTTTTTTTGAAATTCAAAAAAATGGCGGCCAGATCTAGATCTAGATCTAGATCTCGGGGCCGCCGATTTTTTTATTTTTTTTATATTTCTCTGGAAAGGAGGAGGGCGGCCGGAGGAGGAGGAGAAGGTGGTAGTGGTGGTGGTGGTGGTGGTGGTGGAGGAGGTGGTGGAGGTGGTGGTGGTGGTGGAGGAGGTGGTGGAGGTGGTGGTGGTGGAGGAGGTGGTGGAGGTGGAGGTGGTGGAGGTGGTGGTGGTGGAGGAGGTGGTGGTGGTCACCGGAGGAGGAGGAGAAGGTGGTCGTCGCCGGAGTAGGTCGCCGGAGTAGGAGGAGGAGGAGGTCGGCCGGAGGAGGAGGTCGCCGGAGTAGGAGGCCGGCCCCGGAGGAGGTGGTGGTGGTGGTGGAGGAGGCCGGCCGGAGGAGGAGGTGCTGGTGGTGGTGGTGGTGTAGGAGGAGGAGGAGAAGGTGGTCGTCGCCGGAGTAGGTCGCCGGAGTAGGAGGAGGAGGAGGTCGGCCGGAGGAGGAGGTCGCCGGAGTAGGAGGCCGGCCCCGGAGGAGGTGGTGGTGGTGGTGGAGGAGGCCGGCCGGAGGAGGAGGTGCTGGTGGTGGTGGTGGTGTAGGAGGAGGAGGAGAAGTGGAGGAGAAGTCCAAGGAGGAGAAGTGAGGAGAAGTGGAGGAGAAGTGGAGGAGAAGTGAGGAGAAGTGGAGGAGAAGTGGAGGAGGGCGGCAGAAATTTCAAATTTCGGAGCTTAATTCTGTGGCGCATGGGCAATTGGGTGCGCCACAGAATTTTTTTTTCTTTTTTTGTATTTTGCAGCAAAAAATCTTTAACTGCCCGTAACTTTTTACTCTTTTCGAATTTGGGGATTCTAAAAATTGTCCAACCGGGCAAGCCCGGTGAATTCGGATGTAGAATTTTCGTGGGAATATTTTGATATATTATGCGTCTTTTTTCGAGTTCGTATGCAACCAGAAATCCAGTTTGATGATTTTGCAACGCAAATTTGCAAAAAAAGTTGAAATTCATGTTTGTTAATTTTTAGTGGTGCTAGATGACATAGTACATGGGCATCTTGATGGAATTTATTTTTTGAAATTTCTATCTATTTCTTTTATTTTTTACAGAGGTCAAAAAGGCGATCCACGGGGGGGGGTGGAGTTGCGTGGGGAGCCAAAAAATGTTCTGTGGCGCATGGAACTCATGTGCGCCACAGAAATGTGTAGTTTCTGTGGCGCACCATCCCACATGCGCCATAGAATGACTTAATTTTGTGGCACACTGGTCCTATGCGCCACAGAATGTCTTATTTCTGTGGCGCACATGGTACCGTGCGCCACAAAAATAGCGAAACCAATGATTGGGTGTGGTCCCCACCTTCTTTCTGTGGCGCATTAGCTTGTGGTGCGCCACAGAAATAAGCTATTTTTGTGGTGCACCGGGTCTGGTGCGCCACAGAAACAATTTCTGTGGCGCATTTTTGGTGGTGCGCCACAGAAATAAGATCCGCCTATAAGGCTTTTCCTACTAGTGAAGGTGGTGATGCTATGGATACTGATGCCCAAGACAATGCAGATGCTGATGCTGATAACATGCAAACCTGAAGGAACCTCTCTTCGCTCGGTCGCCATGCTGATCCAGGAAGAAGTTCTTCGTAACTGCTTAGTGCTTTTGATCATCTTCCGGAGAGATAAATCACTCTCTGTGCGCTGTTGCTTATCTACTCTTTTGCCTAGACTGTTAGTTCGTGGCTTGTCAGCTCGATGTTACTGGCGTAGTTTACCTAGACTGTTGGTGTGTGCTGTAAATATAAACAGACAAAAAACCTGACGATGTATTTTCGTTATCCCATGATAATGAAAATTCGATCCCGGTGGGGGATTGCTTGGAAAAAAAAACAAATGTAGCCAGCCACAGTTTTTTTTCCGATAAAGGATCCTTTATCTTTACCTTACCTACTAATAAAAAAAGTAAGGTTTCTCCTTTTTCGTCCGTTTTAAATTTGCCCATGTGTGCTAATCTAAATGGAAAATAATCCTATTCCGTCGGAGGATCCATCGCTCCAAACCTCCGCCTCGCGCTGTTGACACACGTCCGTTGGGCCCCACCGACGTCTGCTGCCTTATCTCTTCCCAATCCCCTTTTCTCTTCTCCCCTTTCGCGTGACCCCATGGAGAGAACCAGCCATGGAGAAATCCCACACCACCACCAGTAATTGACGTGCCTCCGTAGCCTACGCCATGGTCGCCGCCGTCATCCGCGTCCTCCGCGCCGCCGCGAGACGCATCCTCCCTGGCCTTCTCTGGTTCCTCCACTCCGTCCGTTCTCCCGTAGCCTCTACACGCTACAGATCCCCTAGCTCCGACGAGCACCTTCCCATTCTCACCGCGCGTCGGGGGTATGCTCGCGGTGTGCGGCGGCGGTGGCTACGGCAGCCAAGCTTCCTAAGATGGCCCCGCACCTGGCGAAGGTTGGAGGGAACACCGGAGGCAGCGACACGGCAAACGAACCCGGCCGGGCGGCGCTGCAAGGCCATGCGGTGGTGTTATAAAGGAACCACTGAGATGCGGTGGCGCTGCTAGGCCGGGCTGGCGGTGCTGCGAGGCAGGCCGGAATTGCTGAAGTATTGGCCGCCGGAGCTGCGAGCAGGCATGGCTGCAAGCGATTGTCATCGGAGCTACAAACGTCGGATGGTGGTGCTACAAGCGATGGTTACCGGAGCTGCGAACAAAGAACAGCGGTGCTGCAAAGTCTGCCCGCCGGAGTTGTGAACAAAGGACGGCGAGCTACAAATGAAGCAAGGTAGTGCTACAAAAGCATCTCGCTGGAGCTGCCAAAGAAGTACCGCGGTGCTGCAAAGGCTGTCCGCCGGAGCTCCAAACAAAGGTAGACGGTGCTACAAAGGGTGCTCGCCAGAGCTGCCAAAGAAGTACCGCGGTGCTGCAAAGCTTGTCCGCCGGAGCTCCAAACGAAGGTAGGCAGTGCTTCAAAGGCTTCGCCGGAGCTGCGATCGAAGGGCGGCGGTGCTACAAAGGGTGCTCGCCGGAGCTGCATAGGCCGGTAGCGGCTGCTGCAAAGCACGGTCATGCCTGCTGCAAGGGGGGACGAGCTTCTCCGATGGCGGCGGTTGCTGCTCCAGCGACGTGCGGCGGAGGTGACTAGCAGCGCGACGGGCGGCGGAGGTGACTAGCAGTTGTTCGGTGGTGTGAGCCGTACTCATCGTCTCTGCGTGCTGAAAGTTTGACCTTCCTGCCTTTGTTTCACGGGAGTGAGTGTCCAGGGAAAGAAAAAAGGCACATGGGTGGACCACGGACACGTGTCACTCTCGGGAGGCGGAGGTTCGGCCGTTCGGGGCCTCCGAAGGATCCTCAGCACGATCCAATCTAAATTAGTATTAGAAACGGGTTAAAGGAAAGAAGGATACCCTGAAGAAGAAAGGAATTGGAGAGCGGAGCACCGTGGTCGTACATGTACAGCTGCTCGGGCGCCGCCTAGTTACAGTCTATATTTGTGATACAACATTTTTGATAAGTATGGTAAAAATTGACCTTTGCCTTTTTTTTTTACTCTGGAAGGCAGTTGCAATCTTAGGATTTCGTAATGAAATTGGTAATTTGATCTCTTTTATAAAAAAGGAATACCAATGTCAATTGTCACTGCGATACTAGAGGTATAATATGGGGACGGCAACCATATATTCACAAGCACAGAACCTTCACGGAGCAGGTGCGAGATACATAAACGCGATGAAGTGCAAAACCCACAGCAGGGATGATCCCATCTGTTATCGAAGTGCTGATTATTGATTATTGAGCGTGATCGCGTATCCCTGACGGGCATGGCACTGGTGAGGTGATATACTGACAGGGATCCATCATCAGGAACTCTCAAGCATTTCCATGTCAGCGCTGCCTGCAGTTTAGCCTTTTCGCCTCGTTATATTAATATACATGATACAACAAGCATGCTAAAGTTGCAGCACAACCAAGTCTAAAATAGAAGAAAACGTAAGAAGAGAGAAACAAATGCTGACATGATACATCGATGAAAACGAATATGACCCGCAACCGCCAGGCGCTCCGGAAATAAGCATCGGAGTCAGGTTCCTGGCGGAAACCCAACAGGACAAGTCATTCTAATAGTTTTGGTCTATATATCTCTGGCAATTCAGAAAACAAAAGGCCTCTGGTAGTGTATGAACACCCTCGCCTAACAGGCTAACAGCAACCTTCCATAATATACGGGTCAACTCTTACACATGACAAGGTACATTTACCAAAGAGTTGGGTATCAAGACTTGGTATCCTATGCCAAGTCTTTCTATCATATCCAGTCAAGTCAAACCAAGTCCATAGAAATAAGAGCAACTTGCTTAGGATGACCAAATCAAATACCGGTTGCGGGCATCTATGTAATGTCTACTGACTAGAAAAGATAAAAATATAAGGCTCTAATTTAACTACTCCATTGATATAACTTCATTAGGCTCACCAGAAACCCCCTTCTCTCTCCCTCGCGTCGCCCCTCCAGGCGACCGAGGGGGAAACCCTAAATCGAGCGCCGCCGCCTCCTCCCCTCAGCCTCCCTCCCCTTCTCGTCGCCCCTGGAGGCGGCCGCCGGCAAGGCCGTGTGGCGCCGGTGATGGGGGCGGCGGGGAGCTGCTCTCTGGCCCCCACGCGCGGCTGAAGGGAGGAAGGCGGCCGGGTGGTGGGGGATGGCCTTCGCCCGAGGACTCGGCGCTGGTCCTCCTCCCGTCTCTCCCCTCTCCGGCTCGGCCTCGCCGGCGTCTCGGAGTGGTGGTTGGTAGCCGGGCTGTGCGCCACGAATCGGGCGGATCCCATGGATGCAGGGCGGCGGCCCTGGGCGCGGGGTGGGGCTTCGCCAACCTGGCGGCGGGTGGCGGCGCCGGTGCTGCGTTTTGCGCTCTTCGGCCGTGTGGACGGCGAAGGGGCGGCGGGCGCAGGCCTGGTGCGGAGGTCGCCCCGTCGGGCCTCCGGCATCAGATCTGGACACGAGTTCTTCCTCCCTGTGGTGCTCCTCCCATCTCCCAGGCCCCAGATCCTCCGGCGGTTTGGTGAGGTTGGTCGGCGGTGGGATCTAAACCGGGGGAAAACCCTTGGCTGACGGTGGCGGCCACGAGGTCGACGACGCTGGCGACGGCGCCATGCTCCTTCTTGAAGGCGACATCGAGGTTGTATCCCCTCCCTCCCCTGCTCTGCTTATCTCGGGCGAAAGCCCAAAACTTCGGTTTGGACGGCGGCGGCGCTCTGGCATCGTTCCCTCGATGGAGGCGCTGGTCGGAGATAGCGGATATGGGTGGACGAGCTCGGCGGCGGTTGGTAGGCTCTGTCTGTGCCTGCTCCTGGCAGCTTGGTCTTGTGTGTTGTGGTGTGGGCTGCGGGTGGCGGTGATGTGCGTGGGTGGCGGCGCGGCGAGGCGAGTGCTTGGAGTCCTCCTCCCCGGCAGTGACCTCCGATATCCATGCGTGCTCAGGGAGAGCGGTCTACCTCGGACAGGTCCGGCGCCCTTCGATCCAGGGCGAGAAAGCAGGGAGCTTTCTGCGGAGGTAGAAGCGGATGGTGCTTGGGTGTGTGCTTGGCCTCTGGAGGTTGACTAGGGCGAGAGCTCTCAACGGCGGTCCTCTTCACCAGCTACGGCGCCTCTTCAGACGGATCGCAAGGCCGGACAACAGACACGAAGCTCAAGCTGTGTTTCTTTTCTTTCTTGTATGCTTGTTGTTTCTTCGTCTCCTGTTAGCTGTTTTTCAGCACCATGTAACATCTTGCCGGCAATGGCCTTATTAATTTAAGGTTGGGCTATGGCCTTCTGTTTAAAATATAACTTCATTATTGATACTACTTCATCGATGTAGCATCTAATTAGTCCATTATACTACCCTGCTGACAGTTCGGCACGTTAGAGTTAGCTATTAGCTGTTGGCCTGTTGTATGTTGTCGTGTCGAGCATATTATCTGTATGTATTTTCAAGTTTAAAAAAATCATAACTTAATTTCAGGGTCAGGCGGGGGGTGCATGCCCAAGGTAATGGCTGGGGCAGAAACACAGATCGAGGAGGAGGTTCCCATACCACTCACTTAATGCTAAATATCATATAGTAGTATCATCGTATGATATTTGTGTATGATATTATTTTTATAATGGATGGTATGATGGAGTAGTATCATTGTCATGCTATATTTATTTCTTTTTAGAACCTCAATGCAAATTTGTTTACACGATTTGTTTGGCATTAACTTTTCTCGTAATATACGCTATGGTACGGTACCCACCTATGTTACTCCCTCCATACCGGATTATAGAGCAATTACGTTTTTCAAGAAAAAAATTTGACTAACAATTTGGTCAATAAAATGTAAGATATATATTACAAAAATTATACATTTGGAAACTTCTTTTGGATATGAATCCAATGATATAATTTTTTTTACTAGCATATATCTTATATTTTGTTGATTAAATTTGTAGTTAAACTTTTTTCTCAAAATGTGTAATTGCCTTGTAAACCGGTATGGAGGTAGTACTTTAATCTCCTCTCTCCTCCTTAATTAGCTGCCACATCAGCATTTTTATGGGACCAATGTGCATGATACTAGCTAAGATACTAGCACTATAGCTAGCCCTCGTAGTGAGAATAACATAGATAGTAACATCACACATTCCAATACATTTTGGTGACATGGCATGATAATAAAAAAAGAGTGATGTGGTAACTAGCTATGTTACCATAACATCACACACCTCAAGATAAGATGAGTCTACAACAAGTTCTATGTTACTACACTTATGATACTACCCAATATGAAGGTAGTAACATAGAGTAGTAACATGTTCATGTTACTACTCAATCTTACTTCCCACTATGACTAGTCTCACGCACCTCTTGGGGCGCGAAAGCGTCTCAACCTACGACATGCCGAGAGTGTGTGCGTAGTCTAGCGTGGAGATGGTGTATGTCTCGTGGCGCACTCAATTTGTCTAGCAGCTAGAGCAAGTTCCAACTATTGGCTATAAGCCAACTGTCATATCATATATAACTAATTTAGAGCTAATATGTAATACCTCCGTTTGGATTTATAAGTCCTGAGAGCCAATTTACAAATACTAGTACCAAGAAAATTCATAACTTCTCTTATTAATTCACCACGTATAAAAGAAGAGAGAGAAAAGAGAGAGCATGCATTGGGGGAAAGGAGATAATAAATGAAACATGACTTATAATTCCTAACATTTCAAAAAAGCTCTCATGACTAATAATCTCAAATAGAGGGAGTACAATAGTGAGTTCTAAAAGTGTAGTAATTTATTAATGTATGACCCACCTTTCAATCTTACAAAATGTCTAGAATCACGTGATAGAGTTGGCTCTTGCATGAGAGCTCATTCCTCTTGTCTCCCCTCTTCTCTCTCTTCCAACTAAACATCAATAAATTATTTTAATCTTTATAGCCAGCTGATTAGTATTTAGTGTACTTGCTCTTAACTTGCATCGCCGATGTAAATGCGGTCGCGAGGAGTCAATCGAGCGCCGCCTTGATTATTCTTGGGTGGCCCGCCATGGATGGTGGAGAGAAGAAGGCCAGCCGAACTGGAGTAGGAGTCGAGAACATCTCAACTCGGGGGGGGGGGGCTAAAGGCGCAAAAAAAAACATGCCCAGTCGACGCCCCCATATTTGTTTTTCCGCCGGTGCGGTCCAACTAGTTATCTGACGCTCCCACACCGAACTAACATACGGGGAGGCTAGCGGGGGTGCCGGTGCTAAGCGTCTTGGCGGGAAGTAAACGGTGAGAAGGCGTGTGACATGGGTATGCCTAATTGAACCTGCGGCTTGTGTAACCCCGGCACATATTTGGGAGACGCCCACGATTCGAGAAGATAAAGCCCAGAAGACGAAGGATGTTGAATAAGGAACAAACATAAGTATAGTTAGGCAAGAAAACAGATGTAAATCAACCCGGACTAGACTCTGAGACCTAGCCTCTTATATAAAGGCTAGGAGATGCCACCGGGAGGATCTATCGAATCATTGTTGTAACCCTAGACTCGTTCTAGCTTACGGCGATCTAGCCTGATATTCAATATATAGTCGGATAATCCTTGTTTGTCTGAGCAATCGAAGAAACCACTAGCGCACCACTTTCCCCCAAATCCCTAAGTCTATCATCCATGGACATTGCCGAGGTTACCCATCCCTAATTGGCGCCGTCTGTGAGAAACTTGGGCGCTAGAGTCATGGATTCGGCGGTTTTTTCAACTTCACCAAGTAGCAGCTCGACGATCATCGGCGGCTAGATCAGGTTTGGGCTCCTTCGAGTTTATTCCACACCCACCCACCCTTCTCCCGGTCTTTGACAACCTTGATCAGGAGATGTATCTAAACAATCAGAAGTCTAAACTTCCACGTTGGGTCGAGAGGTTCAACTCGTCTATCGGATCCGACCTGTTCGGGTCCTTCGGAGGCAACTGCAACACCAATAAGGATGATGTCATATGTCGGCTCATCCAGCGAGGTAAACTTGTCTGTTGAGGAATCCGGCAACATCAACCCTACCTCAAGCTGGGGGATCTCGCCGATCTGTTCAACGGCGTCTCTTCTGACGAGGAAAGCGAAGCGCCATTGGATCGACCACCACGGGATTCCAACTCGGTGGATGTCACCAACCATGATCTTCGTGATTACGTCGGCTCTAGTAACAGGGAAGACAATCTGAACTCAGAAGTTTTTACTAACGATGTTTATCGAGCACATCATCAGATGTATACAATCATCACGGGTGACTCTGGGGAAGACTCCGAGGAATTCGACTCCCTTGGCAACCCCCTCGACAACACCGGTAACCTCACCCGCTGCAGCAAGTACCAAGCACCACCTGAAGAAAATCAAGGCGATCAAGATAATGGTCAAAATGGCCAAACCCAAATGATAGTTCGGATCGCAGGAGCTTCATGGGATTGAGTAAGGCAAGCCATGCACAGAGGGATCCCTACGCCCACCGATGTGACTTAGGTGGATCTCATGGCATACAACTACTTGATCGACCGTCAGCAGAAAGAACTGCTCAAGGCGTAGTGACAACTCGATGAGCGAAGGAGACGAGTCGATGAATCAAGTTGGAAACTCGATGAACGGAGGAAGGCAAGCCGATTTGTCGAGCGCATGTCATGCAAACCTAAGTTCAACTGGATGTGCAAGCGCTGGAGCCGGAGCGCGCCGAAACAGAACTAGTTCCAGGTTAATTCGTATTCCTTCGAAAAACAGAAATAACATTAGACGAGACCTTGATTTGTCCTTCATGTAAGTGGATTCAAGAGGAAATATAAGACCCAAAACACCAGAGGCTTCCCTCGTTGCAGCGCAAACCTATCTGGTGGTGATAACCCCCAAGTGCAGGGGATCACCGTAGCACAATTCGATAAGTATTTGAGTGACAAACCCACGAGGAGCTAAAGGTAAACTATCTATTCTCTAAAGCCCTATAACCCATTTATATGCCCTTCTGTGCAAAGCTAGGAACTATAGTGTGTATGTGTGGAAATGGTTTCTACTAGGAACTAGAAAACTATAGAGTTCTAAAAGTAAAACTAGTGGAAGTAAAGTAAAGGATGTGAGGTGAATGGATTAACTCAAGGAGTAAGTGTGCATGAAAATTGCTATTTCATTTATGGGGTTGTCATAATTAGTGAAGTTCAGTATAGTTCTTTTAGTATTTCTTCTAAGAAGGAGCCATTAATAGGTGCAGCCATATATATGAGCAAATACATCACTAGTGATTGATCCCAAGGACAAATAAGAGCAAACATGAGAATTACGAAGACATAAAGTCCAACCACTGTCGTGAGTGGAACACGACAGATGCCTATGTAGGCTTAAGTTAGGGGCCAATTGACACTGGAGGATCCGTGGAGGGAAGATGTGCTAAAGGGCACACACGGATGAGTGATGAGTGCAGAGCACACCGTTGGGGAACCCCAAGAGGAAGTTATGATAAGCATAGTAGAAAGTTTTCCCTCAGTAAGAAACCAAGGTTTAATCGACCAGCAGGAGAAAGAAATCACTTCAGAAGTGTTGCTAGCTGAATTTTGGCAGGGCTCACTACCGGTGCCAGCAACAACGTGGAACCTGCACACAACACAACCAAAATACTTTGCCCCAACTTACAGTGAGGTTTTCAATCTCACCAGTTTTGCTGAAAACAAAGGATTAACCGTATAGTGTGGAATGAAATATTTGTTTGCAGTGGAATTAAAGAGAACAGTGGTTGCAGTAAGTAAACAGAACATGTGTTTGCAGTAGATGATTTTATCAGTGTAAAGGAAAGGACCGGGTCCATAGTTCACTAGAGGTGTCTCTGCATAAAGATAAATAACATGCTGGGTGAACAAATTACAGCTAGGCAATTGACAGAATAAAGACCATACATGACAAGATGATTGCTATGAGATTCATTTGGGCATTACAACATAATACATATGTCGTAATCCAACTGTGTCTATGACTAATAATCCATCTTCCGGTTAGTGTCCGCACCCCATTCAGTATTAAGTTGCAAGCAACAGATTATCGCACTAAGCAATGTGTGTAAAGTAAACAATAGAATTATCCTTAGACAAAGCATTCTTGTTTTCTCCCTAGTAGCAACAGCACATCTACAAACTTAGAAGTTATTGTCACTCTTCCAGATTACTAGAGGCATGAACCCACTATCGAGCATAAATACTCCCACTTGGAGTCACAAGCACATACTTGGCCAGAGCATCTACTAGCAACGAAGAGCATGAAAGATCACAAATAACATATGATAAGTATATAATCAATCTCAACCATAGTATTCAATATTCATCAGATCCCAATAAACACAACACGTAGCATTACATAAAGAAGATCTTGATCATGATAGGCAGCTCACAAGATCTAAACATGAATCATAAATTGGAGAAGACAACCATCTAGCTAGTGCTATGGACCCGTAGTCCAGAGATGAACTACTCACACATCACTTCGGAGGAGCGCATGGCGATGTAGAGGCCTCCGTGATGATCTCCCTCTCCGGCAGGGTGTCGAGAAGTGCTTCAGAACCCTCCCGAGCTAGGTTCGGCGATGGCAGCCGCGACGGAACTTTTCATTGATGGAGGCTCGGGTATTTTGGTTTTTCCCGAACAAGTGAATAAATAGGCGGAACGACGAGGTCGGTGGGTGCCCGAGGGGCCCACACCACCCCTACGCGCGGCCAGGGGTGGGCCGCACCCAGGCCTGGCGTGGCCGCCTCGTGGCACCTCTTTGTCTCTACTCCGGACTCCATCTTTATTAGAGTAAAATAGGAACTTTGGCTTTTGTTTCGTCCAATTCCGATAATATTTCCTGTACAACTTTTCTGAAATACAAAACAACAGAAAATAGAGAACTGACACTGTGGCATCTTGTCAATAGGTTAGTGCAAAATTTATAAAAGTGCAACGAAGTGTAAACAAAACATATAGAAATTGGTGTAAAACAAGCATGGAGCATCAAAAATTACAGATACGTTTGCAACGTATCAATGAACACCGATGTACCCAGGTTTAGGGCCCTCGTGAGGAGGTAAATCCCCTACTCCTGCATGTCTGATTGTATATGGAGTTGTATATGAGAGCTACAATGGTGCTCCTTGAGTTGTATCATCTATGCATGTATGAGGCCTCTACTATGAGCTGAATAACTAGAGGAAGGAGGAGCTCGTTCATGAGCAGGGGTAAAATGAGCCCCCAAGGGGGTGAGGTGAGTGTTTCCCCTGGTGACGAGGCGGTTCCTCGGCAATGCCTACATATTGTAGACTTGGGTTTCGGGAGAGAGCGACGATGGAGATTCCGGGAGCGAGATTAGGCACACGACGTACCCAGCTTCGGGTCCCCTCGGTGGAGGATCCCTACGTGTTGCTAGCAATCTACTATATGATCATAAGTATCTTTACAGGGTGCCGCCGTAGGCGGAGCGATGTTGTCTATCTCCTCTCCTCTCTATCGGGTGCCCTGGCTAGCTTTATATATACAACCAGCCTAGGGTTTTACAAGAGTCCTAGTCAACTATTTCTTCGGGTTGCCTTGTTGGGCCTTCTCCATACTAGGTCGAACCGAGCTAGGTATACTAATAATGGGTACCCGAAGGGTATGCCCATGACTGTAGCCCCCGAGTGTCTAGGGAAGTCGAAGACTTGCGTAGAGACTCCAAGCATAATTATCTCCGAAGTCGAATAAATACAAGGCGAGGTCCATGTTGTAGATCATGTGTAGCGTAGATGATGTCTCGAAATTGTTTTTCTATCGGGTGCGTGGCCAGCGCTCCCGATGGGAGTAGCCCCCGAGTCTATGGGCAAGTACTTGCACTTGGGCATAGACTCAATTTGTACTACTCGATGAAGAACTTGACTATATTTCTGGGCGCAGCCCCTCTATTTATCGACTCCTGTTGGAGGACTTAATGAAATCCATGTGCTTCCGATGGGAGTAGGCTCTACTCGAGTCGTAGAGTCGATTTGAGTCTACAAACATTTATATATTTACATAATCGAATGAAATTTCCATGCCTTTTCTCGTTTTCAAATTCTTCGAGACCAAAGAAACACTATTTTCTTCGTCAAATATATTGTGCAGGGATAGCGGTAATTGGGGCTAGTTCATCTGACGGATCAGGTACCAGTTAACTGCTCTTGTGGCAATCCGCAAAAACCTACTTCAAGATCACGTCCCCGGACATGATCTCGGGATACTGGCGTAATTCAACATGTGCCGCTTCAGGACTTACCGGATGCCGAATTCCAGTCATGTTTTATCGGGTACCTAACGCGTCCGTTAGGATTTTTCTTCGCATCTGTTGATACGGAAAAAAGTAGCAGAACGCCGTCAGAGGCGGTGCCACGCTGCGCAGGACAGATCCTGGGGACTTACCTTCGTGACCTTTTTACGAGTCACGGCATTCGGAGTTTTTACCGCGGCGGACGCGCTCCGAGAATATATTGTCTAGTGCCTTGTTCGGCTGATGTAATGACCCATTTTTCGGGCTCTTCTATATTTTTCGGGCGTGATGGGATAGCTGAATATATTTGGTTCTTCTATATTGTCGCCAGGCACATCGCCGATGCTCTTGATCGGAACAAATGACGAGTCAATGGACCCGAAAATTTGTCCACCCTTTTTTTTGGGTTCCTCCTTGATGAAAATTTCGTCGAGTTCCTCCTTGAGGAAAATTCTTCGGGTCCTCCTCGAGGAAAATTCTTCGGGTTCTCCTTGAGGAAAAAATCTTCGGGTTCTTCTTAAGGAAAATTCTTCGGGTTATCCTTAAGGAAAATTCTTCGGGTGTGCGACCAGCGCTCCCGAGGGGAGTAGCCCCCGAGGCTATGGTCGGGTGCGCGCATCCGAACACAGGCTCAAGAACTTGCATACTTTGAAATTTGCTTTCTCCTGCACGGATAAACAAACTTTTTCTATCTTTTCCTTGACTCTCTTTTTCGCATGCGGTGTCAGATGCTCGGATTCGATGATATGTAAAGTGAATTTATGCCTCACAGCCCCCGAGTGTCGTGTGCGGAAAAAGTAAATGATAATCAATTTTGTGTAAATTAAAAGAACACTTAGCTTATTGGGTACGACGGAGTCGACGGAGACGTAAGTCGTGAAGTTGAGTAGATGAAGTCTTCGAGTGCAGCAAAGAAGTCGAGGCAAAGTAGAAACCACCAAATAGCAATGCCGCCAAATTGTTGATGAAGAAATAACCGAGCCCCCGAGCGCTGCTGGGGTAATGTCATGATTGTTGCTTAGGCGCCGTGTTGCAGTTGTGACCCGCGGCGAAGTCGTTGTCGATCCCCCGAGTATTAGCCGTGATGTTGGAAGAAGTTGATGGAGTCCCGGCATCATATAAGGTGAAGCCATTTAGGATGAAGCTATTGTCAACAATATAATATGAATCCAACCATTAAATATGAAGCATATATTGAAGATGAATCTGTCGATATCATAGAGGATGAATCTATTGACCCGAAGAAAATAAATCCAGTAATAACCATAGAAGATGAATCCATTGACCCGGAAGCTCATCGGGTAGTATTGTATAAGAGTAAACTTAGTAATATCCATATAGATGAATCCGGAGAAAATAAATTCACTTATAAGATGAATCCGAAGAAGACAAATCCAGTAAACCGAAGAAAATAATTCCACTGATCCGAAGAAGGTAAATGCACTAAGCCGAAGAAAATAAATTCACTGAATCGGGAAAGATATATCCAGAGCCGAAGAAAATAAATCCACTAAGCCGAAGAAGTCCAGAGCCGAGGAAATAAATTCAGTAAGCCGAAGAAAATAAATCCACTGAGTCGAGGAAGATATATCCACGAGTAATCTGGTGTATTTGCGGTAACAATGTAACGGCGCAGCCCCGAGTGTCGGGTGTATTTGCTGTAATGAGGTAATGACGCAGCCCCAGGTATTCGGGTGTGGTGAAAGTAAATAAATAATTAACTAAAAAATAACACTTAGCTTTATTATTGGATGCAGCCGAGTCGACGTGGAAGTAGGTTGTCCGTTAGACGGAGTCGATGAAGTGGACGTAGCCGATGCAGCGAAGCGAGCCCCCGAGCGAGGCGGGTACGCGTTATCGGGTTTACGCCGAGCAAACCTAATGTGCGCTGTCGAGTTCAAGGCGGGCGAGCCCCCGAGCATGCGACTGTACGCGGTGTAGTACTCGAAGCTTGTTCCGATCTGAAGTTATATTGAAGCACGGAAATATGCCATCGGCCGACGATGAGTCCATGATAGTGAATTCTCGGCAGCGAGTCCGTAAAGCTAACTCACGTCTTATTTCTATTATCATGGTGCTTGCTGTGACAGGCTGGTTAGCAAACCGATCTATGCAAAATGGAATAGCAACAAAGCAAACTAAAATATCTAACTAGGCTACGTATTGGACATGATTGCTTAGCTTTCTATTTTTGAAGGAGGCAAACCGATGGCTCTTGAAACTTGTGAAGGCCACGCCTTTGGCAGCTGGTGACCGCATTGACTGCTAGATCCTTGATTCCCTGACAACGAGGACAAGTGGATTTTCTTCGGTTCCGCGACCTGCTTCGATATCTAGCTTGCTTTTTCTTTCCCTGATGATTTGTCGGGTGGGTTGCGCACGCGCCAAGGCTTTGCGTTGTAGATCGGGATCTCACAAAATTTCGTGGCTGCGCATGACATAGGCATCCCCAATGGGCCTGCCGAAGATAGTACCCGGGGTTTACTGAAGGCCCAGGAGTCGAAGGATAACAAGATTCGGAAGCCCAATTAGTGTTAAGGAAAGATAGAGTTGTATTAGGAAATATAGATTTGTAATCTTGCGGGACGGGTACGTGTAACACCCCAAGTCTTATCTATAATGAAATCAAGGAGAGATCAAGTACTCAAATATTGCAACAAACAAAAACTTTTTATATGCATAGTGTGTCACATACAAGTGCATGCATATGAGTGATTATCTTTGGGCATTTGCCATGATGAGTGTTGATATGATTATCATTTGCTAATAAACCCTAACATATGATCACAATAACCCTCCTTGAAGAAATAAAAGAAAAATGCCAAGTGTGAGCCAAACCCTCACATACACATAGGTCAAAAATGCAAACCCTCACCAAAGGCCACCATGGCTTGATCTTTTGTTTCTAAAATGATTATATAACTCAAACAAACCTAAATGCATCAAAGAAACCAAAATTGAATCAATTTTGAACTCAAAACCATCTCACATATGATGATGGTCAATTGTGCACTTTATAGCATGATCCCCTCTTTACCCCTCTGGTTAAATCATTTCTTACACTAAACTTGCTCAACCAAAACCATGTCATCCAAGACCATGTCAAGGTGATGAACTTTCATGTTGACCACCATGGCTAGAGTTGACTAGGTTGACCAGCATAAGGGTGACAAGTGAGGACTTAATAGTAATGTGAAGATCATACCCAATTTGAATTTTTGCAAACAATCTTCATTTTGACCACCACCACCACCACTCTACTGCAAATAATATATAAATCAAACCCTACAAATTTCATTCAAAAATTCCAAGTTTGAGTTCTTGCGGGCATTGTGTCGAACACCTTGCCAGCAACATTCTGCCAACTCCATGCATTGTAAAACCCAGTGGTTTTTGACCTCCACCATCGACCTAGATCATCACCAGTACTCCATTGACCTCCTGGATCAGTGCCAAACACAAATGGACAAGCTTAGTACACGTTTGCATCATCAATTGTACCAGAACATGTCATGCCGTGGCATGACATGGGTGTGATCATACCATTCTCTCCTCTGGTCAACTTGAGCATGCACCACCGTGTCAATCACGTGCCACTCACTCCCCTGAACCTCCTCGACACCTTGCTCGACCAAGCCGTGCACCAGACGCGCCAGTAACACGACGCCCAGACGCGCCCAGGCATGCACACGCACGCCAGAGCGTGCATGGCGTGCGCCCCGAGCGCGCCCGGCCACGTCGACGCCCGAGCCGCTCCGTGGACGCCAGCATTGGTTCTCTGCGTCCCCAGCTCCATGACGACGCCAGCAACCACCAGGACACCCCCACGGGCCCGCGGGAACGCTGTAGCCGACGAGCTCGTCGACGACGTCCGCCACGGCCTGTGAGCCTCCGTCACGCGCATGTCCTCTCCCCTGCCTCGTTTTCACCACAATCAAGCGCGGCGTCACCGCCATGACGTCGCCAAGCGATGAGCGTCAGCACCAGTCCCTGAGCTTCCCTGTAGCCGCGTCGCCATGGTTGCCCCTTCACAGCACGCCGCGGCCACCACCGGCCGCTATAAATAGCGCTCCTCAGCTCTCCCTCCCTTCACACAAACTCTTCCCCTCTCTGCCCTGAACACTCTCCTCCATCCAATTTCACCTCTTCTCACCGGAGTAGCCCCAATTGCGAGCTCGACGCCGCCGCCAGTACACGGAGCCCGCCGGAGGAGGAGGCCACCCCTGGAGACGAGACTGCTTCCAGGCGCTTCCTCATCCACCACAACGTCGCCGCGCACCACTCAGCCGCTCGCCGGAGCTCCGACGCGCTCTCCGACCCCCTACCTGCGCCGCCCGTAAGAGCCCTTCTCGCCGGAGACGACGACGTCTGTCATTCGTCCGATCCGCATCTGATCCAACGGCCCCTGTCCCTCGTACCGTTTCGCGTTTTAAAACCCAATGACAGGTGGCCCCCACCTTGTCAGTTGGCCCGTGGCGTTGGATGCGTTACTGGGCCGGCCCACTTCTCCCTTTATCTGCTTAGCCCGTCAGCATTTCCCGCCAGCCCATTTAATTCAAAAATTAAATTTCGAATTTTGTTAATAACTCTCAGATGCTGATTTCAAATTTAAATAGAATAAAATCTACCCAACCAAATTTGACAAATTTTATATATTTGGAAACCTTGTAAAAATATCTACAAAACCACACTGGTCCCAACCCTAAATTCTTTGTCGAATAAATATGAGAAAATAAACAAGGCAGGGCCTTTTTCCACTTCAATTAATTATTAAAAATTGAATAAAAATGCTTTTAAGATGAAACCAACTCTCAAAAATCACATTTCAACATATCTATCAGAATATGTAAAAATATTGTATCATTGTTTTGCATGATCATGTCCTTGTTTAAAAATTGGCCCTAAGGCTATTTAAAGTACTTTTTAAATGAGCGTATTTCTTATTAATGTGTATGAGAGCATCTCTCTCATTTAAATCTTGTCTACACTAAGTTAATATAAGAAAGACACCATGGTCATGTTAAATTCATATTAAATTAGTTGATGATATTAAATCATTGATCATGAGTTATTAAAAGGCATGAGGTGATGAACCTCATTTAAATCTTTTCCCAAATAATAATTATGAAGAGGTTGACCTTGGTCAACCTAGGTCATATGACATTAATTGAGGAAATTAAATCTTAATAAGACTTAATGAGAGGAAATTATTTTCTCTCAAGAACTAAAAAGAAAACTAAATTAATATTTATAATGAGAGGAAATTACTTTTCTTAAGATTAATAATTAAATCAACTCCCATAATAAGCATGTTTTATGATAGCTTAGTAAGAGTGATTCATATGTGTGCTTAGTTTAGTATTTGAGTGGTGTGGTGATTGTGTGTATCATACTCGTATTTAGACGCTAGTACCGAGGAGTACGCCGAGGAGGAGGAGGTGTACACTCAAGGAGAGGAGGACCACTTTGACCAGTACAAAAATCAAGGCAAGCTAATACACTTGCAAGTGCAAAGCTCTCAAGGGCAAAGCACCTCACCATTTGTTTTATCTTTATTAAGCCTATCCCAGTTTTATTACAAGCTTTACTTTCAAGTTTTACTACTTTACTTTGTCAAAGTACTTTTTGATTCATGATTCACTTAATCTAGAGTAGGACAATATCATCTAAGTGAGTCTATGTCAATCAAGCTATGATAGCACCCCTCATGACTAGTGGCTAGTGCTAAATGCCTAAAATTGACTACTCTAGATGGGAACATGGTGATATGAGATGATGATGGTGAAATTATGAAAGGAATTTTGAAGGTGAATAAGACCAAGAGAAGATAGTGATTTTTGATTAAAAACTAATGTTGGTTTGGATGCGATACCTTTCCAATATTGAGTACCCCCACAATACCTGATTATGGGTAAGGCTTAACTAGAAGTTTATGTATCTTAGTATGGGTTCCCTCTGAACACACATCATAGGGGTTATGCCGAGGCTGCCTCCGTTGTTGAGAAATGATGTGAATTAAGGTGAACTGTCCGGCCAAGCCCTGTGCAGTTCCCAGGTTGACAGTTGGTCTTCACTGGGAGGCCAAGCTCATGGGGAGAGGTGCTCATACTAGGGTTAGTAAATGAAAGGTTATGGTTGATGATCCGCGTACTGTGATACGATAATTCGGGGAAATCCCGACGGATGGAATCAAATGTTGTGGCACAAGTGTGCAACCTCTGCAGAGTGTAAACCTATTCGAATAGCCGTGTCCACGGTTATGGACGGTTGGAAAGGCCATCTAGATTCCAGTATTAGAATTGGAATATGAATGGTGAATGATGAATTATGGTGAATGAT
>NC_061509.1:31046448-31106162 GCF_022539505.1 Lolium rigidum
CGTGATAAACTCGCTGAAATTTTTTCCAACCTTGGGGATGATAATCCCATTGCTTTAGATTGTAATGATTTAGATTTTGATGATTGCCACATCTCTGAAGTTATAAAGTTCTTACAAAAACTTGCTAAGAGTCCCAATGCTAGCGCTATAAACTTGGCTTTCACAAAACATATTACAAATGCTCTCATAAAAGCTAGAGAAGAGAAACTAAAACTTGAAACTTCTATTCCTAGAAAGCTAGAGGATGGTTGGGAGCCCATCATTAAAATGAGAGTCAAAGATTTTGATTGTAATGCTTTATGTGATCTTGGTGCAAGTATTTCTGTTATGCCTAAGAAAGTCTATGATATGCTTGACTTGCCACCATTGAAAAATCGTTATTTGGATGTTAATCTCGCCGATAATGCTAAAAGAAACCTTTGGGGAAAGTTGATAATGTTCATATTATGGTTAACAATAACCTTGTCCCCGTTGATTTTGTTGTCTTGGATATTGAATGCAATGCATCTTGCCCCATTATATTGGGAAGACCTTTTCTTCGAACCGTTGGTGCTACTATTGATATGAAGGAAGGTAATATTAAATATCAATTTCCTCTCAAGAAAGGTATGGAACACTTCCCTAGAAAGAGAATGAAGTTACCTTATGATTCTATTATTAGAACAAATTATGATGTTGATGCTTCATCTCTTGATGTTACTTGAGTATACACTTTTCGCGCCTAGCTGAAAGGCGTTAAAGAAAAGCGCTTATGGGAGACAACCCATGTTTTTACTACAAGTATTTTTGTTTTATATTTGAGTCTTGGAAGTTGTTTACTACTGTAGCAACCTCTCCTTATCTTAGTTTTGATGTTTTGTTGTGCCAAGTAAAGTCTTTGATAGTAAAGTAAGTACTAGATTTGGATTACTGCACAGTAACATGATTTCTTTGCCGTCACGAATCTGGGTCTACCTCCTCGTAGGTAGCTCAGAAAATTAAGCCAATTTACGTGCATGATCCTCAGATATGTACGCAACTTTCATTCAATTTGGGCATTTTCATTTGAGCAAGTCTGGTGGCCTAATAAAATCCATCTTTACGGACTGTTCTGTTTTGACAGATTCTGCCTTTTATTTCGCATTGCCTCTTTTGCTATGTTGGATGAATTTCTTTGATCCATTAATGTCCAAGTAGCTTTATGCAATGTCCAGAAGTGTTAAGAATGATTGTGTCACCTCTGAACATGTTAATTTTTATTGTGCACTAACCCTCTAATGAGTTGTTTCGAGTTTGTGTGGAGGAAGTTTTCAAGGATCAAGAGAGGAGTATGATGCAATATGATCAAGGAGAGTGAAAGCTCTAAGCTTGGGGATGCCCCGGTGGTTCACCCCTGCATATTCTAAGAAGACTCAAGCGTCTAAGCTTGGGGATGCCCAAGGCATCCCCTTCTTCATCGACAACATTATCAAAGTTCCTCCCCCGAAACTATATTTTTATTCCGTCACATCTTATGCACTTTGCTTGGAGCGTCGGTTTGTTTTTGTTTTTTGTTTTGTTTGAATAAAATGGATCCTAGCATTCACTTTATGGGAGAGAGACACGCTCCGCTGTAGCATATGGACAAGTATGTCCTTAGGCTCTACTCATAGTATTCATGGCGAAGTTTCTTCTTCGTTAAATTGTTATATGGTTGGAATTGGAAAATGCTACATGTAGTAACTCTAAAATGTCTTGGATAATTTGATACTTGGCAATTGTTGTGCTCATGTTTAAGCTCTTGCATCATATACTTTGCACCCATTAATGAAGAAACACTTAGAGCTTGCTAATTTGGTTTGCATATTTGGTTTCTCTAGAGTCTAGATAACATCTAGTATTGAGTTTTGAACAACAAGGAAGACGGTGTAGAGTCTTATAATGTTTACAATATGTCTTTTATGTGAGTTTTGCTGCACCGTTCATCCTTGTGTTTGTTTCAAATAACCTTGCTAGCCTAAACCTTGTATCGAGAGGGAATACTTCTCATGCATCCAAAATCCTTGAGCCAACCACTATGCCATTTGTGTCCACCATACCTACCTACTACATGGTATTTATCCGCCATTCCAAAGTAAATTGCTTGAGTGCTACCTTTAAAATTCCATCATTCACCTTTGCAATATATAGCTCATGGGACAAATAGCTTAAAAACTATTGTGGTATTGAATATGTACTTATGCACTTTATCTCTTATTAAGTTGCTTGTTGTGCGATAACCATGTTTCGGGGACGCCATCAACTATTCTTTGTTGAATATCATGTGAGTTGCTATGCATGTCCGTCTTGTCTGAAGTAAGAGAGATCTACCACCTTAATGGTTGGAGCATGCATATTGTTAGAGAAGAACATTGGGCCGCTAACTAAAGCCATGAATCATGGTGGAAGTTTCGGCTTTTGGACATATATCCTCAATCTCATATGAGAATAATAATTGTTGCCAGCATGCTTATGCATTAAAGAGGAGTCCATATTATCTCGTTGTCCATGTTGTCCCTGTGATGTGATGTCTAAGTTGAGAATAATCAAAAGCGAGAAATCCAAAATGCGAGCTTTCTCCTTATAGACCTCTATACATGTGCGGCATGTGGTAGGTGGCCTCAAAAACGAGAAAAAAAAAGTTTTGACATGCACCACGGAGGGACCAAAATCGTCGGCCATGGTACACCAGCAACCACGGCGCGACTTCAACTTCGTCGGCCATGGCAACTTTTCTTGTAGTGTACTCTATGCATGAGACTTGCAACTTGTAGGAAGTATTATGCATAGCACATATGAATTATTACTACCGTTGACAAAATTGTTTCTATGTTTTCAAAATAAAAGCTCTAGCACAAAAATAGTAACCATGCTTCCCTCTGCGAAGGGCCATTCTTTTACTTTATGTTGAGTCAGTTTACCCACTTCTTTCTATCTTAGAAGCAAACACTTGTGTTAACTGTGTGCATTGATTCTTACATGTTTACTTATTGCATTTGTTATACTACTCTATGTTGACAAATATCCATGAGATATACATGTTACAAGTTGAAAGCAATTGCTGAAACTTAATCATCCTTTGTGTTGCTTCAATGCATTCTACTTTGAGTTTATTGCTTATGAGTTAGCTCTTATGCAAATCTTATTGATGCTTGTCTTGAAAGTACTATTCATGAAAAGTTTTGCTATATGATTCATTTGTTTAGTCATTATCTTTGTTAGCAATCTTTTGCTTCAGATCACTCCATCCATCTCATATGCTTTA
This sequence comes from Lolium rigidum, assembly GCF_022539505.1. Classification (NCBI taxonomy): domain Eukaryota; kingdom Viridiplantae; phylum Streptophyta; class Magnoliopsida; order Poales; family Poaceae; genus Lolium; species Lolium rigidum. The sequence continues at coordinate 31,049,711 of NC_061509.1, forward strand.
CAATAATTTTGATCAAGGTTATGTTGGTAGCATGTCACTTCAGAAATTATTTGTGTTATCGTTTACCTACTCGAGGGCGAGTAGGAACTAAGCTTGGGGATGCTGATACGTCTCAAACGTATCTTTAATTACTTATGTTCCATGCTACTTTTATGACAATACTTGAATGTTTTATACACACTTTACATCATTATTATACATTTTCCGGCACTAACCTATTAACAAGATGCCGAAGCGCCAGTTGGTGTTTTCTGCTGTTTTTGGTTTCGGAAATCCTAGTAAGGAAATATTCTCGGAATTGGACGAAATCAACGCCCAGGGTCCTATTTTTCCACGAAGCTTCCGGAAGACCGAAGGGTTAACAAAGTGGGGCGACGAGGCGCCGCCACCATAGGGCCGCGTGGCCAGAGGGGGGCCCGCGCCGCCCTATGGTGTGGGCCCCTCGCGCCGCCCCCTGACCTACCCTTTCGCCTACTTAAAACCTTCGTCGCGAATACCCCTGTACCGAGAGCCACGATACGGAAAACCTTCCAGAGACGCCGCCGCCGCCAATCCCATCTCGGGGGATTCAGGAGATCGCCTCCGGCACCCTGCCGGAGAGGGGAATCATCACCGGAGGGGCTCTACATCATCATGCCCGCCTCCGGAGTGATGCGTGAGTAGTTCATCCTTGGACTATGGGTCCATAGCAGTAGCTAGATGGTTGTCTTCTTCGCTTGTGCTATCATTGTTTAGATCTTGTAAGCCGCCTAACATGATCAAGATCATCTATTTGTAATGCTACATGTTGTCTTTGATGGGATCCGATGAATCTAGAATACTATGTCAAGTTGATTATCAATCTATCATATATGTGTTGTTTATGTTCTTGCATGCTCTCCGTTGCTAGTAGAGGCTCTGGACAAGTTGATACTTGTAACTCAAAGAGGGAGTATTTATGCTCGATAGTGGGTTCATGCCTCCATTGAATCTGGGATAGTGAGAGAAAGTTCTAAGGTTGTGGATGTGTTGTTGCTACTAGGGATAAAACATCGATGCTTTGTCTAAGGATATTTGTGTTGATTACATTACGCACCATACTTAATGCAATTATCTGTTGTTTACAACTTAATACTGGAGGGGGTGCGGACGCTAACCCGAAGGTGGATTATTTAGGCATAGATGCATGCTGGATAGCGGTCTATGTACTTTGTCGTAATGCCCTGATTAAATCTCATAGTAATCATCGTTGATATGTATTGAATCTTGATTTGTCAATTGCCCATCTGTAATTTGTTCACCCATCATGTTAGTTATCTTATTGGAGAGACACCACTAGTGAACTGTGGACCCCGGTCCATTCTTTTACATCTGAATATATTCTACTGAAATTATTGTTCTTACTGTTCTTTGCAAACAAACACCATCTTCCACTCGATACGCTTAATCCTTTGTTTTCAGCAAGCCGGTGAGATTGACAACCTCACTGTTACGTTGGGGCAAAGTATCTTGATTGTGTTGTGCGAGGTTCCACGTTGGCGCCGGTTTCACCGGTGTTGCGCCACACTACACTCCTCCACCAACAACCTTCACGTGCTTCTTGGCTCCTATTGGTTCGATAACCTTGGTTTCTTTCTGAGGGAAAACTTGCCGCTGTGCGCATCATACCTTCCTCTTGGGGTTCCCAACGGACGTGTACATCTACGCGCATCAAGGGATAATGGTAGTTGGGGCTAGTTCATCTGACGGATCAGGTACTAGTTAACTGCTCTAGTGGCAATCCGCAAAAACCTACTTCAAGATCACGTCCCTGGACATGATCTCGGGATACTGGTGTAAACTTCGACATGTGCCGCTTAAGTAGCAAACCGACGTCAGAGACGGTGCCAAGCCGCTCAGAACGGATCTGGGGTCTTACCTTCACAAAGTTTTGCGGCATTCAGAGATTATTCGCGACTTTAGCGCTCTGAGAATATATTGTCGAGTGCTTTTTCGGTTGTTGGAATAGCACATTTTATTGAGTCAACGGATGACTTATCTTGACCTCCCGATGGGAGTATATGTAGAGTTATTTGTATAACTCGAAATATACTCACTTCTTTTTTATAATTTCATCGGGCACGCGAACAGCGTTCCCGATGGGAGTAGCCCCCGAGGCTACAGCCAAGGACTTGTACTTGGTTGTAGGCTCAACAGATTAGTACTTCTTGAGCTATATTATTATTCCTTCTCGAGCTTTGCATATCTATCGGGTGCGCGACCAGCGCTCCCGATGGGAGTAGCCCCCGAGGCTATGAACAAATGCTTGTATTTGATCATAGGCTCTCGCCATTTCTATTTTGTCATACCCGAAATTTCCTTTTTCAAAAGTAGCCCCCGAGCATTTGATCAAAAACTTGTATTTGGTCAAAGGCTCTCGAGATTATCAGTCGTTCATTCCTGTCGCCAATTTTCACATCCCCGCTGCCGATGTTTTTCCATTGGTAAAATGACATCAGTGCTGACGTTGGCCACGACCTCTATATTGGGAACATGCGAGCAACGCTCTCTCTGTGTCTTGCGGGCCCAGAACCCTCATTAATTTGACACGTCGTGCAAGTGGGGGACACACGTCCTCCGCTTTTACTGGCGCACGCACTGTAGCGCATGTTCCTTTCCTTCACAGTGAAAATACGTTTCCACCCCTCCTCCACGTGTACTGCATCCATATCACAATTTTTCCATCTAACGGTGCGTTGTTTCGTCGATTCTCTATTTAAGGTCATCTTCTTCCTCCGTTCGTCCTTTCGCTCACGCCGCACCTCTGCTCTGCTCTGCAAAAATCCCCATTGCGGCCAACACTTCCTGAGCTCAACCACCCTCACGCTTTTCGCCTACGCCATTGTTGATGCCACCTCGGAAACTCACCAGGCACAGCACTCCTGAATCCACGATGGCGACCGCGGATCTGGGAAGCACTGAATGGGAGAGATCTAAAATCTCCACTCAGGATATCAACTTGCTGAAGAAGTTGGGGATCAGCAAGAAGCAGGACTCGCTGCGCTTCCCCAAGGAGGAAAGCTATCCATCCCCTCCTATGGAATATCGGGTCAGTTTCGTCGACCACCTCATCCACGGCCTTTCTTCCCCCATTCATGATTTCCTGCGTGGGTTGCTTTTTGTGTACGGATTGCAACTTCACCATCTTACTCCCAACTCCATCCTCCACATCTCGATCTTTGTCACTCTTTGCGAATCTTTCCTTGGAGTCCAGCCTAACTGGGCTTTATGGAAACGCATTTTTCTCCTTCGCCGTAATGGCTCTTCCAACGTTGCCTATAACATAGGCGGCATTGTTATCTGCGTCCGCCCTGATGTCGAGTACTTCGACGTCCAATTTCCTGACTCAGTTCAAGGGTGGCACAAAAAATGGTTGTATATCCACGAAGAAAACCATGACTCAGTGGAGCACAACATTCCCCCTTTTGATGGCAACGCAAAAATCTGTCGCTGCCGGTCCTGGGATGCAGAGGCTAGCGACGAAAAAAAAGCGGCGACAGAGGCGCTGATGACACGCATCCACGAGCTTGAAAATACCCGTGGACAAGAATTATCGGGTATTCAAATCACGGCGTATTTCCTTAGGATTAGGGTGCAGCCTCTACAAGCTCACAAAAACCCCCTTTGGATGTATGCTGGCGATGATGATGTGGATCGCTTGTCGATAGATTTACCGGTCAAGGACTTGGAGAAGCTTGTCGATAGATTTACTGCTCTCGCTAAGTGCTTCAATTCTCAAGAAGATCTTGGGCTTAAACTTCGCCAAGAAGGTTTGAAAGTTGGTGTTGAAGGCACTATGGCTTTGATTGCTAACAGCCAACAAGATGTCGACTGGGCAAGAGTCGGCGACACGAAGGAGATGGAAACGAAGAAGTGGCAGTCGTTGATTAAGGCTGCCAAGCCAAACTCAAAGAAAATCCGCGCCTACCTCGGATACAAGCCAACTGCCGCTCCTAGTTCATCGAAGCCGGAGGTCAAGTAGACCACCTTGTCTTCTCTTTTTCTTTATTTCTCTTTTGATGTTGTCGCCATAGTAGTTTTGGCGACAACATAGCTTCAGTAGTTCATTAGGGACCTTCCTTCTGTATTATGTATGTAAACACTTTGAATCTCAATGGAAATCTATTTTTACTTGAGATGATTTGGCTCGGCGACTCTTGTCTTCTTGTCAACTCCTGTCTTCTTGATTTGGCTCGGCGACTCCTGTCTTCTTGTCCTTGATTCTGTATGCTCCTCCTTCGATTACCTCTGTGACGACGTAAGGGCCAAGCCACGGCGACTCGAGTTTTTCATGGCTTTTTTGAGTTAGCCGAAGAACTAAGTCACCTACCTGGAAGGATCTTGGTCGCAAACGTTGACTGTGGTAATTTTTCAGGTCCTGCTGGTACTTAGCGACTCGTGACAATACTTCGTCGCGATCTTCGACTGCGTCGACATCGTCCTCCAAAGCTTTTCTTGAAGCCTCTTCCTCATATTCCGCTACTCTTGGAGAGTTATATGCTCTATTTCTATCGGCAACACGACCTCAGCTCCATGGACCATAAAGAACGGAGTTTCCTGTGTTGCTGTATTTGGTGTTGTTCGAATACTCCATAACACGCTGGGCAACTCCTCTGGCCAGGTATGCCGAGCTTTCTCCAATGGTGCTAGCAGACGTTTCTTGATACCGTTGCATATGGTAACATTGGCTTTCTCGACTTGACAATTGGTCTGCGGGTGCGCCACGGAGGCATAGTGTAGTTTTATGCCTATCTCTGCACAATATGCCTTGAACTCATTGGATGTGAAATTACTGCCATTGTTTGTGACGATGCTGTTGGGGACGCCAAATCGAAAAACGATACTTTTCACGAACTTGACTGCTGATGCCGCGTCTGGTGAATTTATCGGCTTTGCTTCCATCCATTTTGTGAACTTGTCGACAGCTACGAGCATATACTCGTATCCTCCTGGCAAAGCCTTATGCAATTTTCCCACCATATCAAGACCCCATTGAGCAAAAGGCCATGACAGCGGTATTGGCATAAGCTCTGCTACCGGAGAATGAGGTTTTGCGGCAAACCTCTGGCACGCGTCACAAGTGCGGACTATGTCCTTTGAATCCTCAATTGTCGTTAACCAGTAGAACCCTGCTCTGAAAACCTTGGCTGCTATAGCTCGACTGTTGGCGTGGTGTCCACACACTCCTTCGTGAACATCCTTCAGAATTAACCTCCCTTGCTCAGGTGTAACGCAACGTTGTAATACTCCCGAGATACTTCGTTTATACAACTCTCCTTTTACCACGGTAAAGGCTTTGGATCGCCTGATAACTCGCCCTGCTTCGACTGGATCATCGGGTAGTTCCTTTTTCAAAATATATGCTATGTACGCCTGCATCCATGGAATCTGTATCATCATTACTACTTCAGGTTCCTCCTCTTCTCCTGATGGTATTTATTTAGCCCCCGAGAGATTCTTTTCCTTCTCCTTCTTCTGCTGTTTCTTCAGCTTGGTGGATCTCTTAGATATCTCTTCCCAAAACACACCAGGTGGTATTGCGAGACATTGCGACCTGATGTTTGCAAGAACACCGGCTTCATCATTACTTAGCCTGCTGATGTGATTTACCTCGCATCCATCAAACAACTTTTCGAGCTCATTATACACCTCCTTGTATGCTATCATGCTATCGTTGACTGCGTCGCATTGGTTCATGACTTGTTGGGCCACCAATTGCGAGTCGCCAAAGATTTTTAATCGAGCTGCACCACAAGCTTTCGCCATCTTCATCCCATGTATAAGAGCTTCATATTCCTCCTCGTTGTTAGACGCGTTTGGAAACGTCATCCGCAAAACATACTTCAATTTATCACCTTGCGGTGATATCAATATCACACCTGCTCCTGCTCCCTCTAATCTCTTCGACCCGTCGAAGTTCATAGTCCAGGTTCTCGATAAGTCCGGGGGTCCCGTGTTTTGCAGCTCCATCCATTCCGCAATAAAGTCAGGAAATATTTGCGACTTTATTGCCTTTATTTTTTCATACGTGATGTCCCGAGGGGAAAGCTCTATTCCCCAAAGGGAGACACGACCCGTAGCTTCTGGATTGTTTAGTATATTGGATAAGGGCGCCTCATTGACCACTATTATCGGGTGCGCCGAAAAATAGTGCCACAGTTTTCTTGCGGTTGTAAAAACTCCATATGCCAACTTCTGGTACTGAGGGTACCGTTGTTTGGAAGGCGATAAAACTTTGTTGACGAAATATACCGGCCGTTGCACTCCATGGAGTTTTCCTTCTTCTTCTCTTTCAACCACTAGCACTATGCTTACCACCTGAGGTGTGGCAGCGATATATAACAGGAGAGGCTCCTTCTCCTTTGGCGCCACCAAGATTGGTGATGTCGAGATTGTGCGCTTGAGATCCTCGAAGGCTCTGTCCGCTTCTTCGTTCCATTGAAATTTATAATCTTGCTTGATTAATGCGTAGAACGACAATGCCTTTTCTCCTAGCCTGGCGACGAATCTACTTAAAGCTGCGACTCGCCCAGTCAACTGTTGTATTTCTTTCAACTTTGTTGGTTTCCTCATTGTTACGATGGCTTGGATTTTCTCTGGATTATCCTCGATCCCTCTTGCTGAAACTAGGAACCCGAGAAGTTCTCCCGCAGGAACGCCGAAGGAGCACTTTGTCGGGTTCAACTTAAGGCAGAAGTTATCAAGGTTGTCGAAGGTTTCCTTAAGATCCTCGATCAAGGTTGAGCCCCTTTTTGTTGTTATGACCACATCATCAATATATACTTGTACATTTTTACCAATCTGTGTTGCCAAACACTTCTGCATCATCCGCTGGTATGTTGCGCCCGCGTTTTTCAACCCAAAAGGCATTGTTTTGTAGCAAAACAAGCCATAAGGGGTGATGAAAGCTATTTTGACTTCATCTTCCTCCTTCAGTCGAATCTGATTATAACCAGAATAGGCGTCCAAGAAAGAAAGACGTTCACAACCTGCCGTGGAGTCGATGATTTGATCGATCCTTGGGAGGGGAAAGTGATCTTTTGGACAATGTTTATTTAGACACGTGAAGTCGACGCACATGCGAAGGACCTCTGTGTGTTTCTTCGGGACCAACACTGGGTTTGCTACCCATGTGGCTTCTGTGTGTATCTCTGTAATGAACCCAGCGTCTCTGAGTCGATTGATTTCTGATAACATAGCTTTGCGGTTAGGTTCCGAGAAATGCCGCAAAGGTTGTCTGATCGGCCTGGCCAACGGATCTAATTTTAGGGGGTGCTCGGCAAGTTCCCTGGGGACTCCTGGCATGTCAGCTGGACACCATGCGAAGATTTCCCAGCGCTCACGGAGGAACTCGACGAGCGCGCTTTCCTATGCGAGGTCCATGTTGGTGGCGATGGCTGTCGTCTTTTTAGGATCTGCCGGGTGTATCTGCACTTCCTTTGAATTCTTTGTGGTATCGAAAGTTGGTTCCTTGAGTGGCCTCCCGACGTCTGGTAATACGTTGTAATCTGTTGTTAGTTTTGATGCCATATATTCCGCTTGCATCCCGAAAGTTTCTGACAGTCGATGGAAATCTTTGTCACACTTGTCTGCGAGCGCAAAACTTCCTTTCACCGTGATTGGTCCTTTAGGTCCAGGTAGCCTCCACAATAAGTACGTATAATGTGGTACCGTCATAAACCTGGCATACGCTGGTCGCCCCAATAAAGCATGATACTGTGACGGGAAATACACGACTTCGAATTCCAGCTTCTCAATCCTGTAATTTTCTCGGGTTCCAAACTGAACGTCGAGATTGATCTTCCCCAATGGATAACTCGGCTTGTCTGGTGTAATACCATGGAAGCGTGTATCCGTTGGTTTTAAATTTGCCAGGGATATGTTCATCTTCCTCAATGTATCTGCGTACATAAGGTTTAAACTGCTGCCGCCATCTATAAAGACTCTCGACACGTCGAATCCTGCGATCACTGTTGGTATAAGATAAGTGCTGACTGCCCTGGCCGAGGAACTTGCTGCGGGTGATCCGCAATTGTGAAGCCAATGTCCTGTCCCGACCAATTTAGGTACTCAATCGTTGGTGGAGGCATCTTCTCTTCCATGAACACTTGTCGCGAGATTACTTTCTGAGCCCTATTAGATGGCCTAGCTTTCTGAATCATCGAGACCGCGCCGTTGGAGTTAGGGTCAACATATGGAGGTGGGTGTGGTGCTGCTGCTATTCTGAGCTGGTGCTGACTTTCATCCGTAATTGAGGGAGGAGGTGGCAGGTGGATCTCACTCCTGGGCCCTTGGGGGTTTCTATTTATTGATTGAGCATTGGCTAGCCCTGCGACCCTCAACATTGCTTGAAAATTGCGACAATCCTTCTACAGATGTCCTGACTGCCTCTTCCCATTATTGTCAAGATAAAAATGCATCTGACATGGCCCGTTCATCATATCCTCGGGAGATACGAAAGGTCTCTGAAACCTTGGCCCACTATTTTGCCTGTTACTACGGAAATCACCTCTGTTGTCGCCTTGCTGCTCGCTACTTCTTTGATAATCATCCCGACTGTTTCCTCCAGTGTTTCCTCGGAAACCAGCCGATATCTGGCCAGGAGCATCATTACTATAGAACTGTCGAGAGAATCGTCGTCTATTTTGGAAATTTCGACTGCGGTCCTCCTCTGGTGATCTATGTCGCTTGTTGTGTATAGCATCTTCTCCGTCTGCCCATCTGTTTGCTATTTCCATCAATGTTGATATTGTCTTTGGGTTGGTTCTCCCCAAATCTTCGACGAAATCTCCTCGTCGAATTCCTGCCACGAACGCGTCTATTGCCCTCTCGTCAGATATGTCCTCTGCCGAGTTTTTGATGATGTTCCACCTCTGTATGTATTTTCTCATTGACTCATCATGTTTCTATCTACACGACCTCAACTCTTATAATGACGCGGGTTTTTTGCAGGTAGATCGGAAATTCTTCACGAAGACATCCTCAAAACTGTCCAAACTATCGATGGAACATGGGGGAAGTTTCTTTATCCAAGACCGCGCGGCTCCGCTCAAGTGTACTTGGATACCCTTCATGGCTGTTGCCCTGGTTCCGCCTATCAACTTCACCATCTCGAGGTAATCAACGAGCCAATCTTCGGGATCCTGTAGCCCATCAAATTTTTTAAAATTTTTGGGCAACTTAAACCCTGACGGGACTCGAGTTTTTCGAACTCGTCTCGTAAAACACGGAAGTCCACACATGTCTTCTTCAGCAACTTTTGGTGAATGCTGATGTTCCCTTCTTTCCTGTCGCGCTCTATCCACCCTTTCCTGAGTCGCTGAATCTCTTGCTCCACTTGCTCTCGGTGGATCCTGCACTGCTGCGGTGGGTCGCGGACTATTTTGCCTTGCAATTCCTTTGGGAGGTGTAGCTGCGAACGCTGCTCCCATGGCTCCAACTCCTGCCATTGCCATGTTGTACAACGCTTCTCTCGGATCCCTGGGAGGTGGTCTGGACGCAAGGATGAAAGCTTGCGTTGCCATGTACCCAGCTTCCGGTGTTTTAGGGATAATATTTCCCCTTGTGTCGATTGACATAAAAGACATGTCGAGGTTTTGAACTAAATTCTCCCTCTCTGCTTCAGGTATATTTTGTAGCCGAGATCTCGCTCTCCTTCGAGCTTCTCTGTGGCTATCTCCCGAAGTTCCTGACTGTCGGCTTAGATCTGCTCGTCGCCTGCTTGACGCGGAAGCTGCCTCCTTCCTTCTATTTAGTTCAGCTGTCTGTTTTTCTAATTCTCTGCTCACACGAGCGAGTCTATATTGATAGGCTTGCAATTCCTCTGCCGTAGCAGTTGTGATCATTGGTTCTGTGCCATCCATGGCTCTTGCGGCTCTATCCCACGCTTCTTGTGGGAGTTGGACCCTTAGACGCGGTGTAGGCCCGACTTATTTGGTGCCTAAACCTCGCCTAAGATCAGCGGGATCAACATATGGGTTTCCCACATTGTCGAAAGTCTCTAACGTCTCTGGCTCTGCTCGGTTTGTTTCCTCAATTGCGTAGATCTGATGATATTTTGAATTTTGATTTTTGTCAATATTGGTGACACCATCGCATAGATTGGTGAAGACCTTTCCAATAGCAATGGATCTGTCGACGAAATTGAAGCTGTCGACGCTGTCTGAGTCGCTGCTTATATCAGAGTCCGCAGACGACTCGAAGGACATGTCGCTGAAGATCTTGGCGAGCTTGTCGCTTGCCATGGTGTTGAGGAAGCGTGGCGATGAAATCTCCTCTTCGCCAGATGAAAAATCGGAATCGATCGCTGATAATCCCGACGAGATCGGAACTTCGAGACGATACGATCCTTCTTTGTCGACGCAGAATCGGAATTCTCCGAACGTCATCTCCATGGGCTCCTCCAGATACGCATATGCATCCAAACGGGAGGGTGGGTGAGGAACAAAATCGACTAGATCAGTTTCGACATGTTTACCTCGACCCATCGCGTTGCTTGCTACCGACGAAGTCGACGATCTTGAACGTGCCATCGAGATCAGCTCATTGTCGCCTCTAATTCCCACAGACGGCGCCAATTGACAAGGTATTAACTTATCAATGCCTACGTATTGTAGACTAGGGTTTTGCTGGAAGTAGAGGGCAAGTAGATCTCGAAGGTTTCAGCCCAAAAGTACTCGACGATTGTAAAACTAGGGTTATGCTGACAATGAATTCGATCCTCTCTTTGTCCCTCGACCCCCCCCCCCTTATATAGGAGGTGGAGCCGAGGGATTCATAATACACAGATTACAGAGTCCGGGAGGGTTTCTAACCCGTCCCGTAGAATTACAAGTTTCTATATTTCCTAATACAACTCTAACCTTCCTGGACATTAACTGGGCTTCCGAACTTCATATTCTTCGACTTGTGGGCCTTCAGTAAACCCCGGATACCATCTTTGGCAGGCCCATTGGGGATGCCTATGTCAGGGAGTGATAGCAACCCCTAAGGTTGTGGATGTGCTGTTGCCACTAGGGATAAAACATCAATGCTTTGTCTAAGGATATTTGTATTGTTTACATTACGCACAATACTTAATGCAATTGTCTGTTGTTTGCAACTTAATACTGGAAGGGGTGCGGATGGCGGTATATGTTCTTTGGCGTAATGCCCTAAGTAAATATCATAGTAGTCATCATGATATGTATATGCATCTCTATTTGTCAATTGCCCAACTGTAATTTGTTCACCCAACATGCTATTTATCTTATTGGAGAGACACCACTAGTGAACTGTGGACGTCGGTCCTTTCTTTTACATCTGAAATACAACCTACTGCAATCACTGTTGTCTGTTGTTCTCTGCAAGCAAACATTATTCTCCACACCATACGTTTAATCCTTTGTTTTCAGCAAGCCGGTGAGATTGACAAATAGTTTATGTTCTTTGGGACAAAGTAGTTTGATTGTGTTGTGCAAGTTCTACGTTGGCGCTAGAATCACTGGTGTTGCGCCGCACTACACTCCTTCACCAACAACCTTCACGTGGCCTTCATCTCCTACTGGTTCGATAAACATTGGTTTCTTACTGAGGGAAAACTCGCTGCTGTACTCATCATACCTTCCTCTTGGGGTTCCCAACGGACGTGTGCTTTACCGTCACAAGGAGCTGCCTCCACGCAAGCAGCACCAGTCAACCTTAGAGGTTAGGCCCGGCCCACGTACCTACTGGACCAGCCCAGCTATATAGTTGACAGTTCAAACTAAGTCAGTTGGCCCGGCCCGCAAACTAAATGGGTCGGCCCGCTTAAGGCGTGGCAGGCCTCGTGTGGGCCTACCATCTACCACGGGCGTTTCAGCCGGTTAACGGCGTTAACTGGCAGTTAACGGCGTCTGCCACGTGTCAGTTTGCATGACGTCAGCAGTCAACGGGCTCCCGAAAACACTTCTGCAACGGTCCGATTTTCCGTGGCGGAAGGGCGCCCGAACGCGATGAACCGAAAAAAACTTGGTAGGACATTGCATGACGCAGTTTCGACCACAGAACCCATATCGTCGGGTTAGACCCATATGCGACGAAAAATGGGCCTTAGTTGACGATTTTCGGACGTTGTGTATCAGAACTTTTCTTGTAGTGCCTATAGGGCTTTGTGTCTCTGGACCATTAGTCCAGGCTGCACCCCTTGGCCCATGTGGCCCCTCCCAGGGTGGTAGGCCCACCGGTGGCCCTCTAGAACCTTCTAGAAGCTTCGATCAAAACAACGAAACTTTTCCCAAACCCCGGAAGATGACTTCCATTATATGAATCTTATTCTCCGGACCATTCCAGACCTCCTCTCGATCATGGATCCCATCCAAGACTCCGAACAACATTCGGTCCCCATCACATATTCCATATCTACTTAAACAACACCGAACCTTAAGTGTGTCACCCTACGGTTCTCAAACTATGCAGACATGATCGAGACACCTCTCCGATCAATAACCAATAGCGGGACCTGCAGATCCATAATGACTCCTACATATTCAACGATGACTTCATGATCGAAAGAACCATGAACATACGATACCGATTCCCTTTGTCGCGCGATATTTTACTTATCCGAGATTCGATCATCGGTATCTCCATACCTAGTTCAATCTCGTTACTGATAAGTACTCTTTGCTCGTACCATGATATGTCATCCCTTGTGATCTAGTCACATGCTTGCAAGCTAATTGGATGCCATTCCACCGAGAGGGCCCAAAGTACATCTCTCCGTCATTAATTTGGATGGACAAATCTCACTCTTGATCCATGCGCTTCAACTCATACTTTCAAAATACCTAATGCCACCTTTATAACCACCCAGTTACGAAGTGGTGTTTGATGTCATCAAAGTGTTCTTCTGATGTTGGCGATTAACATGATCTCATGGTTGAAGGATTAGGTTACTATGCATTTGAGAGCTTATAGAAAAACGAACTTAATGACTTGATCTTATTTCTATGCTTACTATGAGTGTGTGTTCATCCTATCATTCTCCTAATTATGTGATCTTGTTATTAATAACATCCAATGCTCATGATCAGGAAACCGTGATCACCAATTAATCAACAAGCTAGTTTAAACAAGAGGCTTACTAGGGACTCTGGTTGTTTATAAAAAAACAATTATTAATTTTTCCTTTAACACAACTATAGCATGGTATATAAACATTTATCATAAACACAAAGATATAATAATAACAACTTTATTATTGCCTCTTGGGCATATCTCAAACAATCTCCACCTTCTCCAACGTTTTGACCATCATCACCATGATGAATGGAGAGTAGTCCACCTCTAGACTATGGGTTTGTGGCAGTAGCTTGATCTATTTATCTCATGTTATTCATAGTTTTTAGTGCCATATGAGCTGCCTAACATGATTGTGGCCATATTTGTCATACCTATGTGGTGGATCATTATTCTATGATATTGTTTTATGAGATCTGATCTTATTGTCTGCAAGATGTATTGATAGATGCATATTATGTACCTTGTTCTTATGTTTTAGTTCTGATCCAACTAATATGCAAGAGCATGTAAGGGGAGATGTGTGTATTAGATGGAATATCAATTTTTTAATGATGGAATAGTGACAACAAATTCTTGATCTATTATGGTTTTGCCTTTTCTTTTGCTATCTCACATGGGATAAAGTTAATGCATGTGCTATGTTCGTCACGTGAAAAAAGTGATGATCTTTTTTCATCAAGGTAGTATATTTGATATTCAAACATCATTTCAAAGTACTTATGGCTATACTATGTCAATTCTTAATACAAGATTGCTTGAAGTTTTCCCTATCTTGTGTAGTAAAAGAGAGATGTGTTGCATCATCTCTTTGTTAGGACATGATGCCCATATGAATGCTTATCTTTCACATATTAATGTTTGCATCTTCATATCTCATTGATGAATTGTTATTGTCCACCGCAAATTAAAAGAGAGAATAGTCAAGTGAACCCATGAACCCCGGTCCACCTTTTATCATAAGAAACCCATTTATATCACTTTTATCTTGATTATTATTTGCTGCATTATTTTAATCTAAAAATACAAAAATATTTACTTATCTTATTTGCATCCAAAAAGCCAAAACCAATCAATCTCTTTACTATTTTTACTTAGTTACTTTATTCTGTCTAGTACAGCTTTACTTTTGTGTTACTACTTGTGTTATTTTTACTTACTCGAAACCTTGTGCTTGACAACCACATGGTGGAGTTGGGGACACAAGGAATTATCGTATCTTGCAGGATTGTTCGAAGAAGAGAGAAGAAAGTTCTTACCCATTTCCTGAGAGTTTGATATAAACCCTCGAGTCACCTTCATGGGGAAAATTGCTTCCTATCTACACACTCTGCGTGCTCTTGGAATCCCAACGTATCAAGCATATTTTCTACCGCTGTTGCCGGGGAGTGAAAAATCTACACCATAGTGGTTGCTACTATCAATTGATAGAGAAGCATATTTTCTATCGCCGTTTCTTTCTTCATCAACTTAAGTGCAAAAACCTAAGCTTGGGGAGGTTGGACCACTGTGAGTCCTCTTATCTCTTTTAGATTTTGCATTTTATTTTATTTGTCTTGTATTTAGTCTTTGCTTTCTAGTTCTTTTTCATAAAAATAAAAAACACATAAACAATAGTAGTAACTATCTTCTGAAAATCATGGGTGAAAAATATTAAATTGTGCGACTACACAAACACTTCCAATAATCATTTTATTGCTAAACCTATCACTACACCTGAGATAACTGCTGAAAGCTTCAAAGTTAGTCCTGGCTTATAAATCTAATAACTAGCAAACAATTTGGCAGTAGTGCCAGTGAAGATGCCTCTATGCATCTACATGATTTCTGTGAAATATGTGATATGCAAAAATTTAAAAATGTGGAAATTTATATTATAAAGCTTAAATTTTTTCAATTTTCTCTTAGATAAAAATCTAAAGAGTGGTTGCTATTATTACCTACTGCAAGTATTAATTCTTGGGAGAACTTAAAAGAAGCCTTAATTAAAAAAGTATCACCCACCTATTAAAATCTTGCAAAATAGAAATAGCATCCTATATTTTAGGAAAAATGACAATGAACATGAAGCCACAGCCTGGGAAAGAATAAAAAATATGCTTCGAACATGTAGCATCCTATCTTTAAGATTTTGCAAAGTATTTTTTTTCTTTTTTTTAGTCTTTATTTTCTAGTTCTGTTTTATAACACAAAACCCATAAATATGAAAAATGGAACATATAAAAAAATACTCAAGGTATGGCTACTAGTATAGATAAAAATGACACTTTGGAAGAGGAGTATAAAAATGCTATGATAGCTATCAAATATAAATAATCATGTGAAGGGAAACGACTAAAACGTTTCTTAAGACTTCTAAATAATGCTACTATTGAGTTGCTTGCACATTATGAAAGGCCTTGTGACTTCGGCTATGGTGAACAAGTTGGCTTCCAATGTAGATCATATGAAAACATACAATTGCTTCATCTCATACTTATAGTTATGTTTATTTAGGGATGGAAGAAGTAGAACAATTTGTGAGCTTTATGGCAGCCAATGAATTAAAAACCTTTATTGATGGTATCTATATAGCTACTTGTGAAACTCATACATGTGATTTTGAGGTCACTATTATCCTTGATTATTGCATAGACAACTTTTCTGATAATATCTATGGTCTTGACTATAATAAGAGAAACAAAACAATCCGAGAAACACTAGCTTATTACATGAAGAAGAAAATGAAGAAGCCATAGTTCCATCTAAGCTTGGGGAAGAGTGGGATCTTCCACCTTCAACATCCACATGTGATAACTCTAAAGATGAACATGATTTGGAAGATGGCCAATTTTTACTTGAGAATCCTCCATGCTTAGAAAGTACTATGCTATGTGAGGATAAAAATGATAAACTTGTCGTTTGTGATAATGCTCTCATTCATAAGAATCCCATGTTCTCACTAAGATATCATATTCACACAATAGAGGAGAAATTTGATAATGTTAAGAAATACTTGTATGGTTTTGAACTATCTTATGCCTCTGGAAAATCCACTTGCAACCATGGTGTCATGATTAAAAGTGCCACTAATAATTATTTTGAAAGAGGAAAGCATGTTAATAAATCCCTTAATAAATTTGATGATCCTCTTTATATGCCACAATTCTCTAAGATTCATGAATCAAATAGTTACACTATTAACTTTCCCTCAAGTAAGTGAAATTATTATGAAAGAGGAGGATATATATAAGCATCCTCTCTATGCTAATGGTAATTACAAGTTGTATTTACCTACCATAGATGTGCTTTGGTATACTCTTGTTGGTTGTGATTCATTCATATATAAAATCCCAATGCATAGGAAGAAAGTTAGACTTTGTTATTACTTGTTGCATACTTTATATTATGTACTAATGTGCTTTAAAGTGTTAAATATATTTATTGGCATGGTCACACCATGGGACCCTGGTATTTTATTGTCTTATATTACTTCTATTGAGCGTGAAGGAGGTAGCACCAAGGTTCAAGCTACCACATGATCTCCATACTACTTGATCAAAGTAAGCAAGCCTAGCTATATGGCCATAAAGAAAGCGCTTTACGAGAGGCAGCCCGAGATGTTTTTATATTTGGTTTTTCTTTTGCATTATTGTTGTTGCAAGAAGTTTTCTTTTAATTTACTCTCTGTTTTCTAAGATAAGTACCAAATTTTTACCCATTTATATGTTAATGAGTAGTAAAACAGTTACGAATAAATCATAGTAGTTACAACTTTTCATCCTCTATGTGCGAAGAAATTAGCAAAAAATCCTGACATGTCCAAGTGATAGAAAAAAATCAGTTTTGCTGCTGTCAATTTTTTTGACAGATTCTGCCTCTTAATGTTTACACTATTCTTTTGAGTCACAAATTGATTTTCTTGAATCTTTTGAATTGATGGGAATGTGTATAACTTTATGTTCTCTCTGGTATATAAATGAATTATTTTATCTTTGAAGATAATGACAGCAATCATGATATCTTTGTATCACTAATGTCATCCCACAGAAAAGAATGGGAAGAAAGTTTTGTATTGAAGTTTTTTCACAGAGAATGGAAGAACACCACACCAAGAGCAATCCAAGAATGGTGAAGACCATAAGCTTGGGGATGCCCAAGGCACCCCATTGGATATATAATAAAACTCTTGGTTTGCAAAATTCTAAACTTTGTGTTTTCAGAAACATAGAGTTCTCGCGAAAACTTGGAGCGTCCTTTATTTGTTTTGTGTCTAGTTTTGGTTTTAATTTCAAGAAGACCATCATATTGAATAATTTTCATGCATATGAATTAGCTACTGGACCAAACCCTCTCATCTCTGAATATTTAAAGAAAAATAATATTGCATGTTATAAAAGAAAAGGAAGGAATGCCAACTAAAGCTGAAATTTGTATTGTGTATGATACTATTAGTTTCAAATGATTTATTGAGTGATTGTGCTATATGCTTTATACAGTGCTACTTCACACTAGTATACATAGATGTTTAATTTTAAGTATCGTTGTTTGATGATAAATGAATACTATTGCATGCTTCTAGATCTCTTGCTAGCCAAATGACATGAATTCTCACACAAACATATACTTGTTTCCAGTACCACTCAAACCCACATGTCTATCATATATACCTATATAGCACTTGTTATTCCAATTATAATATGTGTGTTATGCCTCCAACCATTTCAAAATATTCGTTTTTGTGTAAAAGCTCATAGGAAAGTAGGGTTTGGAAGGAAAATACCACTATGCTTGTCATGGGTTTGACTGATTATGAGTGTTGAGCTAGGTTGGAACAATGATTTTATGGGAAATACCTTTCAACATTGCACTTACATTTAAGTTGATCATCATGTACCTAGTTACTGATGGGCATTTCGGATGAAATAAAAGTGGTTATCATATAAGGACTGCAGTATGCATACTTGTTAGAGAAGTGCATTGGGGTACTAGCTAGAAACCATGCCTACATGGTGAAAGTTTCAGCACGAGTATCCTCAAAATAAAAAGAAAAAGAAATTTTGTTTGTACTTGAAAAGTTATTTATATATGTTTATGAAAAAATAAAAATAAAAGATGCTCACAAGACTATTGTCTTTGTTGTCTCAGTATGGATGGCTTAAGATGAAGCTTTTAGTCCCTTTTGTCTTTTCTACAGGCTGCATGAAGGTACCCCTTTGTGTTATTCTTGGTTAAAGCAATATGTGGATGCTCTATGATAAGCTAGAGTTGAGTAATACGAGGTTTGGTTTTCTAAGTGTTGGGGCATCAGGCAATACTTACTTATAAGAAGTCAAACACATGAACCATAGGTGTCTCTGAAACAAAGAGATATATGGTACCCCATCCCTGTGAGTATAGTTGACATGAATTGCATATCTTAAGAAAACCTTGTTTTCTGCTTTCTTTACCTTTTTATTTTGTTGGAGGTCTAGCATATATGCTCCCTACTTACTTTCTCGTGTTCAAGATTCAAAAGTATCAAAAGAAACAAAAGAGAAGACAAGAGTCTTCCAAACAATCTCTATAGGATTTTCACGAGCATGCTTTATGATTCATAATACTTATCATTCATTTGCTTACAATGTTATTTATAGTTATGCATGCTTTTTAGAATGTAAAAGTTACCACTTTATGAGTTCATATTGCTTATTGTCATTTTTATTGACTAAATCTTATAAGACTTTGCATGATTACATAGAAGGTATCTAATAAACTCCAAAATTCAAGTTAATTTTATCACCTTTATGCTCGAGGACGAGCATAGGTTAAGCTTGGATGTTGATGCATGTAAAATGCATACATGAACTTTGTCCTTTATTATCTTGAATTTCCATATATTTTCAACATATATGATGATAATGTCATGTTTTACATTGATTTATGGGGATTTAGCAATTATTCCCTTTATTTGGGTTATAACTCTGCAGAACAGAAAACATGTTTTGTGTATTTTTCACTTTCAGAGACTTATACGAAGTCAAATTAATTTAGGATTTCCGGAACATCATTTTTTCACTAGAAGAAGCAAGATGGGCCTTTGAAAGAGACCTAGAGAGGCCTAAGGGCCAAAAGAGGTGAGGTGGCGTGCCCACCAGCGCGGCCCACATTGAGTACAAGTAAGTGCGTGACTCCCTTACGGCAAAAGACCCTATCTGCTATCGTAAGACCCTTCTCTGCCACCAGAAAAGACCCCCCTAGAGATTTCACCATTTGGTTCAGTGTAACCGCGTCCCCCTCTTACGACAAAAGACCTCCTCTGCGGCGAAAAAAGACCCGATGACGTTGATGTACTTCTCTCGACCGATCACTTCAATAGCAGTTTGTACTGCACGCATTGGGCATCTAGCCCTTGCTTAGGAGCGAAGGGGGGCATCTAGCACCGCACTCCTTCTCTATCACGCGCCGCCGCCCTCTCCCTTCTCATAGCCGCCGCCTCTCTCTCTCTCTCTCCTTACACGGCCTCCTCTCCGCCTAGATCCACCCGGAGGACGACGCCTGGAGATGAGCGATCGGTCCCTCCTTCGCCCAGCAAGTTCGTTTCCCCTCAGAGGACGAAATCCATGGGGCACATGACCGGCAGGGTGGAGGCGGTGGCATGGAAAGACGAAGACGCCATCGTCGGGGATGGAGGCAGGAACTCGTCGATCCGGTTTGCACTTTGCACACGCGGTCAGCGTACTGAGCGCTAGCGCCGTCGTTGGAGGTGAGGGCCATCGTGGGCGTGCAGTGCCGATGCGCAACTATGCCTCGCACGGGTGGCACTGCTTCGACCGCTATCTAGAGTTCCAGACATGTAAGAGCAGGTCTAACAGACCCCGTAAAAGGGGCAAACCCGTATAATAACCGCCGATTTAAGGGTTTCGCGTCTACCCGGCCGTCTAGCACGCCCCGTAAAAACGGCCCCCGCATCGATTTTTGCTGTTTTCGACTACGGGGCGGGTCGTCGCCCCCTACTTGTGCGGGGTGGGAGCGGGGATAGTGGGTGAAACCAGCATCGCCCACTCCACAGCGCGCGAAGCATTTCGCTGAAGCCAACCGCCGCCGCCGCCGACCGATCTCCTCCCCCGCGCCCTTCCCGGCCGGATCCCGCTTCCATGGACCGTCCGCAAGAGCCGCCTGCCGCCGGCGATGCATCTCCTCCGCCCGCGGTGGTCGATGTCGCCGTCGGAGCTGCGCCGAACGCCGGGGCGGTGTCGGCCATGATCTCCGCCACCATCCCGTCGAAGAGGAAGAGGATTCCGAAGGTATTCTTCGAAGCACCTGCGCCGGCGGCCGCAGCAGCGCCGGCCGCAGCTTCGCCGGCCCAAGCCCCGCCGGCTGCCAAGAAGGGGGCCAGGATGAAGACCAAGGCGGCCGGGCCGAGGGGCGTCGCGCCGGCCAAGGTGCGGACAAAGGCAATCAACCGCATCGGCCTCGCGCCTCCACCGCCCTCCAAGGCCACGCCCTCTCCTCCCTCCGTTCCGTCCGATGCGCCGCTCGCGCCGCCGCCACCCACCATTGACGTAGACAAGGTGTTCGATGTTGAGTCCACAACATCCTACATGGACATGCTCAACGATTCCGCGGTGAATTTGGACGCCGGTATCGATGCATTCGATGCCGAGTGCAACATCGAAGAGATTGATGAGGAGGAGGAGGATGAGGGTGACGAGGAGGAGGTGGTTGAGGTTGATCCGGCTGCCGCCGGTTCTTCGTCCACGCCGAAGCCACGCACGGCGAACTACAGCGAGATCGAAGACACCATCTTGGTCCGAGCTTGGAGCAAGGTGGGGATGGATGCGTGCACCGGAGTGGACCAAGGCGGCAAGCGCTACTGGCAGCGCATTGAGGATCTATACCACCAGCTGAAGCCTCGCACGAAGAGCATGGCGGACAGATCCTACCGCTCACTTGAAGGCCGATGGAACATCATCAAGCCGGCTTGTTCTCGTTGGAGTGCTGCCATGGATCAAGTGGCCGACAACCCCCCTAGTGGATGCGTGCCGGGGACTATGTAAGTTTTCCTTGTGTTGATGATGCAAGCTATCCATATTATGTGGTCATGATGTGGAAACATCTCCTCATACTATTGTTGAGCAGCCCAAGTATGCTAAACAAAGGTACAAGGAAATGGCCGGCTCTAAGAACAAGGACTTTCAATTCCAACATTGCTTTGACATCCTTCAACATCTTCCTAAGTGGAAGTTGAGGGACAACGAGTCAAAGTGCAAGAAGGAGGCACTTCTCACCATGGATGATGAAGCGGAGGACATGAGTGGGAGAAACACCGGCAAGCCCGAGGGCAACAAGAAGGCCAAGGAGAGGGTCAAGGTAGAACAAGAAGCAGCTAGCTTCCGGGAGAAGTTGGATCAACTCATGAAGTCCAAGGAGGCATTAACGATGAAGACGTTGGAGACCAAGCTCCTCATCACCGACAAGAAGAGTGTGGTGAAGCTTGCCAAGGTGCAAGCAAGGAAGGAGCTTGACATGAAGATGATCGCAGCCAAAGAAGCCAAGGCCATGAAGGAGCTCTTGGCCGAGGAGAGGGAAATCATGATGATGCGCACCGACGGCATGGACAAGGATCAGCTGGCGTGGTGGAAGGAGACCAAGGCGGACATCATTGCGAGGAAGAAGGCTGCGCGTCAAGCTCGTGATCAAGGTGAGTCTCCGACGAGCGGTGGCGCCGGTGGTGATAGATCCGTTGATGGTTGATCACATTTGGGAATTCCGTGGCTTGAACATTGCCTATGATCGTGTTGTGATGTTAAAACTATGAATTATGCATCACATATTTTGGATGTGCTATGTTTGATGTGAAATTGTTGTGCAAATTGCTGTCTAAAACCCTGTTTTGAGGGGCCGGAAACTCGGACGAGCTAGCAGAGCCCGTATCCCCACCCCGTAAAACAGAATATTCTGTTTTACGGGGTGGGGATACGGGCTCTGCTAGCTCGTCCGAGTTTTTGGCCGGCGAAAACTGGATACAGGGCCCTTTACTCGTGTTATACGGGGCGAAAATATACGGGGCGGGCCTGTTAGACTTGCTCTAAGTGGCGTTCTATTTTTCCCTCTCTCTCTTCTCTCCGACTGTAAGTTTGAGGAGATTTCTTTCTTGTCTTTACTTGTAGAGGTATGTGCCTGTGGAGGTTCGATTGATGATTTGATCTGGTTGGTTCGCTCAAATCATAAAATTAGAAGGGCCACGATCCGGAGATCAAGTTAAGCTGAGCACTCACAAACTGCTCCCTTTTGTTCAGTAGCGAATATGTTTCATACAGAAGTGGCTGGATATTGGTTTACTTAGATTTTATACATGACCAATGTCTGATTGATTGTTAGTGGCTTTATCTTGTCCATTCGGTGGATGGATGGCACCAGTAGATTTATGTTGAGCAGTAATCATATCCCTGGTGATGCTCTTTTGCAGGGACTGCACTTTGTTGAAGCTCAAGCCTGAAGACAGTTTCGTCAGTTAACAGCTAGTTCTAGTTCAGTTAGCTGATTAGGATTAGATTTACTTAATCAGAATAAGTGGTCAGCTCGTTGAGATAATCACGAGTTGATTAAGTCTGTAGTGCAGGCCGAGTTTTGTGGCGCCGTGGGATGGCACGGATCAAACACACGACGCACGGCATCGAGGAAGTGGCTAAGTGATCGTGGGATGGCGCGATCGTGTAGGACTTAGTCGTGGCCTCATTTTCAGTTTTTCTGTTAGTCTGTAATCGGCTACAAATAAGGAATAAGAAACAGAAAAGCAGTATCAGTTGTGCGCTGCGCAAAACCCTCGTGTTTTCATCCTCTATCTCTCTCTGTGCGTGTGGGAGCTGAGCGATCTCAGCGCTAACAAGTGGCATCAGAGCGGCTATCGTTCCCGGTGACCATGTCGAGCGCTTCTCCGGCGACGAAGGAGAGGCTGCGCAAGGAGAAGGAGGAGGCGGATGCGGCGACAGCAAGAGCTGCAAAGGGCAGGACGTCACGGACGCCGTCACGATCGGCGCGGCACCGTGGACGGAGCACTGTCCGCAGGAGCGATGGCGACGAGATCATCGTCCACGAACGGACGATGCAAGAGCGCGCCGCCCCGAGCAGCTCCATTGTCTGGCCCATGCTCACCCAGACGAATTACATGGAGTGGGCGCTGGTCATGCAGATCAACCTGGAGGCGAGCCTTCTCTGGGAGGCCGTCGAGGGCTTCCCGGTGAGCGTGCCGAACGACAAGGCAGCGCTCGGGGCCCTACTGCGATCGGTGCCGCCAGAAATGGTGGGCACTCTCGCGGCGAAGAAGACCTCGAAGGAGGCGTGGGAGACTGTCAAGACCATGCGTCTTGGCGTCGCCCGCGTGAAGAAGGCCGCCGCACAACGCTTGCGGAGGGAATTCGCTCAGATCCAGTTCAAGCACGGTGAAGGGCTCGAAGTATTCGGGATGCGCATCAACACGCTCGCCAACAGCTTGCGCATCCTCGGCGACGACGTGGAGGAGGTAACTGTTGTTGAGAGATTCTTGCAAGTAGTTCCCTCCAAGTACACACAGGTCGCCATCTCGATCGAGACCCTGCTCGACACCAGTCTCCTCACGTTGGAGGAACTGATCGGGCGCCTGCGTGCGGCCGAGGACCGCTATAGCCTCGGCCAGAGCAACGGCAACGACGACCAACTGCTGCTCACGGAGGAGCAGTGGAAGGCACGGTACAAGGAGCAAGGCCAGAGCTCGAGGGGCTCCGGCAGCGACGCCAAGAACCGCAAAGGGAAGAAGAAGGACAAGCCTCGCGGCGACGTCGGCGGACGCGCGCCGGCCGGGGAGCGCGACATGTCCACCGTGAAATGTTACAACTGTAACAAGAACGGTCACTTCTCGCGGAACTGCACCGAGCCCCGCAAAGAACGCAAGGAGAAGGCGAATCTCGCCCGCGACGCCGACGGCGAGGAGGAGAACGCGGTGTTCCTCGCCGAACTGTCCGTGGTCACCGACGCCACGGAGAGCCACGTCGAGCACGTCCTCCTCAACGAGGAGAAATCGCAGGCCCGCGCCATCGAGGAAGGCGGCCGTTGCGACACGTCCTGGTACCTGGACACAGGAGCCTCGAACCACATGTCCGGGAGACGCGAGATCTTCTCCGAGCTCGACGTCGGCACGACGGGCGCAGTGAAGCTCGGTGACGGCTCGGAGGTGCAGATCGAGGGAAAAGGCACGATCGTCTTCGAGACTCGCAATGGTGAGCATCTGACACTGACTCAGGTGTACTATATTCCTCGCCTGCGCAGCAACATCCTCAGCCTAGGGCAGATGGACGAGATCGGCTACGACACGCACATTCGCCATGGCTGGCTTCGCCTCCGCGATGACAACGATCGTCTTCTCGCGTGTGTGAGGAGGAACAAGGGGCAGCTCTACGTCCTGCATCTCACCTCGACGCGGCCGGTGTGCCTCCTCGCGAGCGGCACGGACCCGGCATGGTTGTGGCACGCTCGCTACGGCCACCTCAACTTCCGCGCGCTGCGCGAGCTGGGGCGCAAGGACATGGCGAGTGGCATTCCGCTACTTGATCGCCTCGATCAGGTGTGCGATGGCTGCGCCCTGGGCAAGCAACATCGGCACCCATTTCCGCAGGCCACGACGTACCGTGCGACCAAGAACCTGGAGTTGGTGCACGCGGACCTGTGCGGCCCGATCACGCCGGCGACAGAGGGAGGGAACAACTTCTTCCTCCTCATCGTCGACGATCGGTCACGGTACATGTGGTTGGAGGTGATCAAGACAAAGGACGAGGCCTTCGAGCGCTTCCGCAAGGTGAAAGCACGTGCAGAAGCGGAGTCGGGGCAACGACTGCTCGGATTTCGCTCGGATCGCGGTGGCGAGTTCAACTCGACTGCGTTCCGCCAGTTCTGCGACGCCGGCGGAATCATGCACTTCACCACCGCTCCGTACTCACCCCAACAGAACGGAGTCGTCGAACGAAGGAACCAGACGACCGTCGAGATGGCGCGCTGCCTGCTGAAAAGCATGGGCGTGCCCGCGACGTTCTGGGGAGAGGCGGTGAAGACGGCGGTGTACCTGCTGAACAGGGCCCCCACTCACAGCGTTGACGGCATGACGCCATACGAAGCATGGCATGGACGGAAGCCCACGGTGCGGCACCTGCGCACCTTTGGGTGCGTCGTCCACGTCAAGCGCCTTGGGCCTGGGATCGACAAGCTCGCCGATAGATCCACTCCGATGGTTTTCGTCGGCTACGAGGAGGGCTCAAAGGCCTACAGGGTCTACGATCCTGCGACGAGGAAGCTGCGTGTGACGCGCGACGCAAAGTTCGAGGAGCAGCGCAGGTGGGATTGGTCGAGCACGGCAGCTGCTGCGACACGATCCCTGGACGAACAGCTCGTGGTCATCTTCCCAGAAGACTCCACGAGCTCTACTCCTGCTCCTCCACCCAGCTTCGAAGCTGGATCGACGTCGCGCAAAGCTGCGCCAAGCAGGGACGGATCCGTGGTGAGCATAGGCACGGCCACAACCTCATCATCGACGAACACGGTGATGCCACGCCACGTTGGCGTGGAACGGGAGAGCATCGCACCTCGGACCCCGTCGCCCGCTTCGACGGAGGATGGCTGGGCTACACCACCGGACGACGACTACGAGCGCCATGACCTCGACCACACGCCGCAGAAATACAGAAAGATGCGGCACGTCCTCAAGCAACTGGACGAGGATCGGGGGGAGCTCGTGCAGCTCTGCCTCATCGCGGCGGAGGAACCCGAAGGTGTCGATGAGGCTCTGTCCGAGGCGTGCTGGAAGGAGGCCATGGACGCAGAGCTTGGCGCAATCTGTGAGAACGGCACCTGGGAGCTGGCCACGCTCCAGCCCGGACATCGAGCTATCGGGCTCAAATGGGTGTACAAGGTAAAGAAAGATCCTGCAGGGCGCATCGTGAAGCACAAAGCGAGGCTCGTGGCGAAAGGCTACGCACAACGCCAAGGCGTGGACTACGACGAGGTGTTCGCGCCGGTGGCACGCATGGAGACCGTGCGACTGCTCCTCGCGCTCGCCGCGCACCACGGGTGGGCGGTGCACCACATGGACGTCAAGAGCGCGTTCCTGAACGGCGACCTGCAGGAGGAGGTATATGTTCATCAACCACCGGGGTACCTCGACGACAACAACAGGCACGGCGTGCTGCGGCTGCGCAAGGCGCTCTACGGGCTGCGCCAGGCCCCTCGCGCATGGAACGCCAAGCTGGACTCGACGCTCATCTCCCTGGGTTTTGAGCGCAGTCCCCTCGAGCACGCCGTGTATAGGAGAAACACCCGTGGCTCGACCCTCATCGTCGGCGTGTACGTGGACGACCTGGTGATCACCGGGTCGGACAAGGGAGACATTGAGAAGTTCAAGGAGGAGATGAAGCACAAGTTCGCCATGAGTGACCTTGGGCTTCTGTCGTACTATCTGGGCATTGAGGTGGCGCAGAAAGGTGACTCAATCACTCTCTGCCAGAGCTCCTACGTCGGCAAGATCCTCGCCACGGCCGGCATGGACGAGTGCAACGCAACTCACACGCCCATGGAGAGCAAGCTGCAGCTGAGCAAGCAGGACTCAGGGGGAGTCATTGACGCGACGCTCTATCGAAGCATCGTGGGCAGCCTCCGCTACCTCTGCAACACGCGCCCCGACATCACGTTTGCTGTCGGTATGGTGAGCAGGTATCTGGAGGCGCCAGGAGCACCGCACTGGGCAGCAGTGAAGCAGATCCTCCGTTACATTTCAGGAACGGCGAGATATGGATGCTGCTACAAGCGAGGTGCAGGAGCACCAACACTTGTGGGCTTCAGTGACAGTGACTTCGCCAGCGACAAGGATGATCGCAAGAGCACCACTGGAACAGTGTTCTTCCTCGGCTCAAGTGCTGTCACATGGGCATCCCAGAAGCAGAAGCTCGTCGCTCTTTCGTCTTGCGAGGCGGAGTACGTGGCGGCAACGTCAGGAGCGTGCCAGGGCGTGTGGCTCTGTCGGCTCCTAGGAGATCTGGTTGGCGATGCGCCAACGACGGTGAAGCTGCGCATCGACAACATGTCGGCGATCGCATTGTGCAAAAATCCTGTCTACCATGACCGGAGCAAGCACATCGACGTCAAGTACCATTTCATTCGTGAGTGTGTAGAAGATGGCAAGGTGGACGTCGATCACGTTAGCACCGACGGCCAGCTCGCCGATATCCTCACCAAGGCGCTGGGTCGAGTCAAGTTCTTCGAGATGCGACTGAAGCTCGGCGTCATGGAAGTCTGAATCTGCCTGTCAGGCTTGGGGGGAGAAATGTTGAAGCTCAAGCCTGAAGACAGTTTCGTCAGTTAACAGCTAGTTCTAGTTCAGTTAGCTGATTAGGATTAGATTTACTTAATCAGAATAAGTGGTCAGCTCGTTGAGATAATCACGAGTTGATTAAGTCTGTAGTGTAGGCCGAGTTTTGTGGCGCCGTGGGATGGCACGGATCAAACACACGACGCACGGCATCGAGGAAGTGGCTAAGTGATCGTGGGATGGCGCGATCGTGTAGGACTTAGTCGTGGCCTCATTTTCAGTTTTTCTGTTAGTCTGTAATCGGCTACAAATAAGGAATAAGAAACAGAAAAGCAGTATCAGTTGTGCGCTGCGCAAAACCCTCGTGTTTTCATCCTCTATCTCTCTCTGTGCGTGTGGGAGCTGAGCGATCTCAGCGCTAACACACTTCTCGCTGCGTCACGGTTTCTTCGTTTGCAGAGTAGTTGCCGAATGATCCGCCTCCCGCCTGTTAGGTCTATACTTCTCCTATGCTTAACTACGGTTGACATTTTTGCTTACAGTCTAGGTACTGGTCGACGACTGTTTGATTTTGTGAGAGGTTCTGTGTGTGGTAATTTAATATCCATTCCCTGCTTGTTCTCTTGCGCTTACCTACCATTAATCTTTCTGCTTATAGTTTAGTGCTGGTTGATAGTAGTTCGATTTTACTAAGAGTTGTCTGTGTGTACTTGAATCCCTGCTTATTTATCTATTCCCTGCTTATGCTTAATGCTTGATTGTCCATTGTACAATTGGGAACTGATCATGTATTATTGTTTCCTTTGATTGTAAAGGAAAAAAAACTTGTCTGTATTTGTGCACAAATTTGTGAGACAAATGTGATTTCCAATATGTTACAACAGCAGTAATTAGCATTTAAGACAAGAATTATAACTTATCTTTATTGTCTTGTCATGTGAAGTTCTGTGAGTTGGTGACTAGATTCTTAGTATATACTTTTAAATTTTGAATAAGAGTTGATTTAAAGCTAGAGTAATTTGAATATGGTAATTATCTGGAACCATCAATCCATAGACAGTGAAAATCTGAATAACATGACATATTTCTTAACGTATTGGTTGCTATTGTGCATATGCAGCGACTATGTCAAAGCACAGAAGCATCTTGCAGTTCGTCGTCGTTTCTTCTATAATGTTGTTTGTTGAAAGGTTCTCACTTCATTCCTTTCTTGTAGTTGTAGTTTAATTGTGGGTTTTCGAATAGAGATTGGCGATTGGTTCAGGTTTTTTCTTTCACTTATTATTCTGATCTTGGCATTCGGATTATGTGCCTGCAGGTCAGTCTATGATGCTGAGCTTGTAATGAGCATCAGGCAGTTTGAGATTGCCCTGGAGCAGCAAGCAGGTTGTGTCAATTTGGCTTAGAGTTTAGGAAAGAGAATTTCTATAATTAAAGGTGAATTAGTGTCAACCTTGTTCGGTTTTTTCTTAAGCTCTTCCTAAGAATCGTCTGTATATTTATAAGGACTTGTTACAGCAATCCACGATTTACTTCAGAATTATGTTTCTCTTCTTCGATATTTTCAGTTCTGCATATAAAACTGACTGAAGGGAGCATCAAAAATAAAGTTATTTGGTTAGCCATTTGGTGAGTGCAGGAAATATCTC
The DNA here is from genome assembly GCF_022539505.1 of Lolium rigidum. Classification (NCBI taxonomy): domain Eukaryota; kingdom Viridiplantae; phylum Streptophyta; class Magnoliopsida; order Poales; family Poaceae; genus Lolium; species Lolium rigidum. Next base: position 31,078,706 of record NC_061509.1, read on the forward strand.
AAACTGTTGGAGGCTCTGTTTCTGTGTATGGTTTCGAAAAAAATCCTTCAGGTTGCCTCGTTAATTCTGCTTGTAAAAATTGTTGATGTTTTCCCTTGTACCTTTGAGTTTCTTTTCCCTTCAAATATCTTGTCTCGTCATTGGTCGAATCCATTCTAGATGCGACTGAAAGCATGACGTGTGGAGAAAGACAGGTCTGTCGTGGCCACCTAATGTGGCAGCCTCGCCTGCTCAGCCTGCCTAATATTTCTTGGCTCTGGCCTTTTCACTTTCTTGTTTTCTTGATTTTTTGGTTCTGTTTATTAGTTAGCTTTTGTCACATGTTTCTTCCATTTTTCAGTCAGAAGCCAATAGTAGAACTCAAATTGTCAAGATTGTTCTTTAATCCTTCAGACTCGATTTATCCTCTCAGTTTGGTTTGCCTGCCCTTTCAGCATTCATAATAAATTACGAGTACATATCCTGACTTCTTGTGATTAAATCTATTGAACTACATATACCCTAATAATTCGTTGTAAGTGGGAGCTGTGCCTTTTTCTAACATCTCTTTGTTTTAACCTTTTTACAGAACTATGACATGCTGATCGTTCAGGATGGGATGGTGTAGCAGAAATAAATGAAGAAGAGCATGTACCTATCTACGGGAACCCTGACGGAACATGATTCTGTATTTCTTATCATGAGAAGCGAAATGGCTTCAATAGATGCAGAACAATCATTGCAGCAGGTAGCAACGGTTGTACCGTTATTTCTTCTGGGAGATCAATACTGCTGACTATGGTTTAGATCACCCTCTGTGGCTTTGCATGACGAAGTTTTTCAATTTGTGAAGTAATGCCTTCATATAGTGAAAGATGATGGCTTAGCTTTTGCACCTTGTATTTTGTTCTAACAGAACTTACCAGATCCTAGGTTGGTTGCTTTTTTTGGGCAATCTAGAGCAGGAATAGCTTGAGCATGAAGGTTTTTGAACCTCCGACCTGTGTAACCATCAGGTTGTGCTAGAACATCTTGAAAGACAGAGCTTTAGGAGAAATTACTGCTCCTCATGAACATCGCAGTTCGTGTAATTCACTTGCACTTAGTTTAGGTTGTTGTTATTAATTTCTTTCATGCTCTTGGCATGATTCATGTTGCTATTCAATATTCATACCATGCGACTGCTAAATTTGGTGCGTCAGGAAATATTTAGCTCGGTTTGTGGTTACATTTCAACATTTTCCATTACTAGCTAATCATACATTTTCAGATGATTGACCGGTTCTAGGCTATTTACATACAAAAAAATATTATGGATCAATAGGTGTGTAAGCATGGGGCGTTGATTTGGCCTGCCCATGACCGGCGAGGAGCTGCCCCAAGGGGCAGCCCAACCACTAGTAGTAGTCGTATGCCCTACCTGTCTATGCGCTACCAGTCCACTCACGTGCTAATTTTAAGGTGCGCAACAAATAATAGTGCCTGCATGCCGGAATGATTGTGCGCTTCTAATAAGTGTTCACCTATAGCGTTTTCGCTACTAGTGCATGCAAGTCCAAATTATGAGCCGCTTTGCAGCGCATAGCTTTCTTCATCTTCATCAGTGGCGGAAGCATTATCCTCTGCCACACCTTGCCTCTCACTACGGAGAATATGGGTGACCCATCGACAAATGTCGACACCAAAGGGGGGGTGTAAGGCGAAGTGTACTCCACATGGGCATGCTAAGAAAACGGTAGGCACAAGGACTCGGGTCGACGAAGTCGAAGTAGCAGCCGACCCTACCTCCTTTGGCCCCGCTTGGTGAAGGGGGTGTCGAGGAAGACTTAGTCGCGATGCCGAGAAGGCTGCCTCCGCAGAAGCTAACGGTGTAGCCATTGATGATGGCTTGGGCGTCGTCACGAGAGAAAACGGCATGAGAGAAAACATTGTTTACAGTGGGCTTTCTCAAGCGGTGTAAAGCATTCCAAGTGAGCGTCGTCACCCACTGAATTCAAATTAAGCTCAGTTAATATTATTACAAACTTACCAAGCTTATTTATGAGGGAAAAATGGAAAATAACTAATATTACCTATATTCCTTAATGTAAGACGTTTTGCCAAACTAAGCAAGTTTACCAAATCATCCTATATTATGGAACCGATGTAGTAATTGATAAAGAAGCATATTGTCTTCTCGATCACTCACTCGTGATACTGATCAACAATTATTCTGAAGCCTTTGGCATCTTCCCTCGCTGCAGTTGCCACTTCATCTACCATTAACTTGGTAACATCACCTGCTTTGTCATGCACTCTGAGATGAACCTCTTTTAGATGTTGAAGGTTCTCCAGGCCATACATTCCCAGCAAATTGCTGAACCTTAGCTCAAGCCTTTCCAGCTTCGGCATTGCATTATCTGGAAAGCTTAGCAGGGGCACGAAAGGAGCCGAGAAGCGAAGGAGCTTGAGCTCCTCAAATCCACCAGCCGGAACTATGATCTCCCCGTCAGAATCTGCCTTATTTTCCCCGGTGGTGGAGGCTGTTCCTGGATCCTGCTTTGCTGAAGTAAGTGAAAATGTGAGAGAAAACAACTTTTGGAGCTTGCTCAACTGGTGCAAAGCATCCGTAGTCAGCACCGTCACCGAGAGTGTCAACTTTGTTAGAGCATCCAGTTCTGTGATCCATTCCGGGAGCTCATTCAGCTTCCCAGATAGCTCAAGGGCATTGAGAAACTTTGGAGGGGAAGAGAGAGCACTCAGTGATTTTAGAAACTCAGATGACTGGTCATCGATTATAAGTGTGTGGAGAGAGTAGCCACCAAGGTACTCGATTGAGGAGCTTAATTCTCTGAAAAGCTTACCCCCGTTTTTGATGTCGAGCTTGTAAATGGCTAGCTTCCTCAGATCCGTGAGATGATGAAGGTCTGCCACAGAAGTCGCTGGCCCTTCAACGATCTTGATACCTGACAGTATGCGCAGGGATTTCATCGTTTCCTTCTTCAGGTCTTCTGGAAGCTTCAGTGCCTTCCGTGTTCTTTTGTTCCCACCAAGTATGTTCGCCAGTCGTTCAAGCAGGCAGACGGTGTTCGGCAACTCTGTGACATTGGTCTCCCTTATGTCAATAGTCTCCAAATACTGGAGCTTTCCAATCTTCTTAGGTATCTTGTCAATCTCTGTCCTTCGGAGGCTGAGGTATTTTAGTAGAAGCATCTTGCATATCTCCTTGGCATGTTGCTTTTTGAAATCCTTGCAACCTTCAAGGTCTAGAACTTGCACTATTCCAAACTTCAAAGAGTTGGAAGGCAGTTGGGCCAAGCTCCCAAACAAGGTCAGAGATCGGACATGAGAAAAGTTCATGCTCTCCATTGCTCTTTTCTGCTTGGAGTCATCCCCTTGGAGGGATAGACGGCGGACTTTATTGCTAGGCGGCGCCATGAGCCAGTGGCCGCCAACCACGGTGACGAAATTTTCTTCACTTGCCTTGGACACAATGTACTCGAGAACCATGTCATGAACTTGATAGCTCTTCACCTTCCCATTACTGCTGTGCTCCACGGCACGTATGATCTTCCTCCTTACGAGATGATTGAAGTATGTCTCCGCGACATCCTCCACACTCAGCCCATCCTTCTCGCTTACGAATCCTTCTGCCAGCCATCGCCTTGTCAACCGCTTTCTGCTAATCTTGCGCCCCTTAGGAAATATGCATAAATACAAGGAGCATGTCTTGATCTCACCAGGCATATCATTGTAGCAGTGACTAAGTATCCTCGTGACCCCTTCCTGTGCAAGAGCTTTGCCGGAATCTGCTACGAGATTACTGCACACTGTATTCCAATGAGCTTGTTCTCTGCCTGGGTTGCAGGCGGCATGCCCAGCCATGGTAACGATGGCCAGCGGCAGACCGCCACACATTTCCCAAAGTTTGGGTGGAACTTTGTAACGGTTTTCTTCGCTGATATTTGATTCGGCCATGAATAAATCTCTGGGCTTGTCATCGCCAAGTACGACCACTTTATGAACACGATCTCCTTTATCTCTGATGCACGCGCTAGCAACAGCTTGAAACCGTGTGGTAACTATTACTCTACAACCTTTATTACTTCTAGGCAGTGACTTTTTTATCTTCTCCCACATAGATGTAGACCATACATCATCAACTAAGAGCAAGTAACTGCAATGAGAAGAACATTTAAATTAGATCAGTATAAAATAAGCTCTTTTACAGTGAGTGCATAGGAGTTCTTGGTGCTACACACCCCCATACTTGGTAAAATATTTTAAAAAAGGTTTTTAAAACTCGAACTTTTTTGAAAGCAAAGATGATCAGGTATTGTACTTGTATAAAAATATTTTCCTAGTGAATTATTTTTATTGTATCCTGGTAAAAAAAATCGAAACACCCTATGACCAGGTACTATTCACTTTATATCACCATATTTTTGTTTTTATTTCCCGAAAACCATGGGAATCAGTCCCTAGCTAGGGAAATATTCTTTTACGAGTACAATACCTGATCCCCTTTTACAGTACTCTATTATTCCCTACCGCTGCTGTAGACATAAGAGAGGGTAAATAAGAGCGAGGACGTTTGGATCCTAGGCTAAATTTTGTATTAAAACATTTGCATTGAAATGTATAAAAACATCTCAAAAAAATCTCCAATTGTAAATATAGATGTCTCTACGCAACTGCGAAATTTAATTGATAAATAATTTAACTGTGAGCTATAAAGAATATCTAAATGTATAAGACAAAATAGTAACCAGGGAGTATTATAGACCCAAATGTTTGTCTTTATATTGCCCATGAACGAAAATATTTCTTACAAAAAAATTATAGATATAATATACGTCACATCTGAATGTACATGTGGAAATTGTTTGTTTTTTCGAACTTTAGTTATGGTTGTGTTTGTTTTTTCAATTAGTCTACGAGAGATGGTCTATCTTTTTCGATAAACAGCATATATTAATATCGCCGAGATACCAAATACACTCAGCCTCTACAATAACATCGTACCCTAATGGCATAAAGGATGCACACAACCAAAAAAAAAAGAGAAGAATTACAAAAGAAAGAAAAGTCCATCCAAAACTTGAAAAAACAACACTAGCACCACCAAGACAACACTAGAAGATCAGCTTCTCCATAAGCGATGCCTCCAAGAAGGAAACAGTACACAAACGATGTCGTCGCCCGATCATAGATCTTAGGTTTTCACCCTGAAAAAAGTCCACAATCTCAAAACAATGCCTTCAACAAGAACATTGCTAGGCACAACCAATTAAGGCCAGACCTTCGATTTTTACCTTGAAAGATAGAACTCTGAACTTCTCCTATGTAGTCGCCCCCACATACAAGTCGTTGTTTGAAGTCACGAAGCACCAAGACAATTCCACTTCATCACCAAGATCTGATCACCATAGTTCTTCCACCGATCTCGGCTTTCATAGCCTTCTCCGTCAGCCCCATGGAAAGAAAACGAGCTCCATGATATTTACAGCCAGCAGAGCTTTAAAACGCTCCCTCTGAAACCAAACGGTCAGATAAAAAACATGGGTGCGCACGACCGAAAACACCCAATCTAGCAATCTTCATGCATTGATCGCACAATGAATTTCGCCGGCAGGGCCTTCCAACTCGGCGGGAAGAAGCTTCCGACCGGTCTTCACATGGCGCGAGAGGAATTCGAGGACCATCACCATTATTCGGAAGACATGGAGAGGACCCCCACCGCCGGTCATCTACCAACCAGATCGGAAGACATGGAGAAGACAATCCAGCACGGCCCGACGGTGTGGCAAGGACCAGCACCAGGACCGCGCCTGCCTAGACACACCCGGTCCAGATCATGGCCGAAACCCTATATCGGATCGAGGCGGCACAGAGTACCATCACCGCGCGGAGGGCGCCGACGCCACACCACCCCTTCCATGTCATCGATCCGTGGAGGCGCTCAGGCCCCAGCCACGCCCAGCCGCACCGCCGCCCACCAACTCCCCTGAACAACGGCCGAGAAAACCACCTCCCCTGCCCATCGCCGCACCGGACAGATAGGCGCCACCATCACCGCCGACAACATCGGCCAGGAGAGCGAGGAGAGGTGGGGCTCTTAGGTTTGGGGAAGGAGGGATCATCCGGAGCCGTCCGGGGAGGAGGCGACTCGGGAGCTATGCTAGAAAGTGCAATGTGCCTCCAAAACAAGTAATGATTGTTGGGAAAATCTATAGATCAGTGCCGCATAGCTGTACCTACAGTGCGGCAGTTCCTATTAGGAAAAATCGCATCGCTCCTCTTAGAACGGATCACATCTAATCCCCACCTCTTCAACCCCACCTTATCCCGAGGCCTCGACCACAAACATGAGCAAGGCGCCGAGAGGAAAAACAAGAGGAGCAAGCCGCCGAGCACGGAGCCGCTCGGTAGGCCGCCGTCCCCACACGGCCGCTGTTGGCCCAGACCCGGCAGTACTCTCGCCGATCTGATACCAAACACAGCCCCTATACGTCGAGTACTTTCCGACGTAGACGGCGAAGCGATCCGCAGCGAGACGTGACCTGCACACGCACAGCAAACAAGCCAAGCTATATGCTAACAGCAACAATCCACGCACGTACTCAACCAGCTAGCTCCTTGATGACTTGATCGATCTTTGAGCTAGCACAACTCACGTACACGGAAAAACAATGTATCGCCACAGGCCCATATCGAGCCTGTTGTTTTCTTGTATTGATTCTCGATGTGGTAAGGTACAGGGGTAGGTTACATGGATATATATACTAGGCAGCCTTACCGACTAGAACTACTACTAGTACGATTCGGTTTCTAGCTCCTAGCTAAATATACACGTGAACTCAAAGACCTAGCTAGACTAAGACAATTGACGTATCCTGGTCGTATACAGCTTGTATACGTGCACGACGCCGTGCGTACGTCAAACTCGTGCTTAATGCTAACAATCACCCCCTAAGCACGACGTGTGCTTCACTTCGACCAGGGTCCAAATGCGCCAGCTGCTTCTCGCAGGCGTCTTCCTCGGCATTGCTTTTGCCGCTCCTCGTGGCACCCATGTCACCGACCTTACCTTCGCCGGCTTCTCTAGACCTTCACGCCGACAGTCCTCCTTGTCCACGTCTTCAGTCTTCACCGGTTCCTCGATGAACAAACATTGCTTCGTGTGCTTCATCTTCACCAGATTATCTACCGTCCGAAGTTCCTTCTTCGGATAGTAGTCCAACACGCGCCGCATGCGTGCTCGCGTCGGTCGTAGTCGTCTCGTCTCCAGTGCTGTCGGAGAAAGCACGACGTACTCTTCTGCACCCGACATCGCACTTGTTTCTTCACTTCTGGATCCATCAATTCCTAGCTGAGGTTCCACGTCGCTCCCTTGCGACTCGCCTATGCGGTCTCTCCGAAGTACTTTCTCGTCGAGATCCACGCGGACGTACATGCTGCAACTAATAGCAACTCTAGCTAGATACTTGCCTGATGGCCGATGCAAATCCGGCTGATTCTTTTGTCCATCATGCATCCACATACGTGGCAACTCACCTGTAGCTAGATCAATTAGTTGTAGACATGCATAATGTGTATGACTTCTTGCTGGAACGTCTACGTCCAGCCAAACTGGACTACTTCCACCTGATTCAGCTGGACCGTTCCTCACTTCTGGCCCGGTTTGTCCAACACGAAGGCTACACCCATCCGCCTCCTCACTTCCCGGACATGAAGCTAGCGTAGCACGAACCTCTCCCTCAGGTGAAGCCCTTTCACGCTCCAGCTCCCTAGCTCCTGGTCCAATTCCTCTTGGCGACATGCCTTCAGGCGGAGCCTGCCCATCCGTGACAGATGTTGGTCCGCCTTCCAGCTCCCTTCCTCGACTGAATCCAGGCAGGAGCGCATCGTCTAGCCGAACTGGCCCTTCTCCACGAGCTGGCGATTCACCACGTGCTGGCAACGCAAGATCATCACTTACGTCTGCTTCTGGACTTCCACGTCCTGGTGACAGTCCACCCAATGCATCAGCGTGGCCATCACTTACGTCTGCTTCTGGACTTCCACGTCCTGGTGACAGTCCACCCAATGCATCAGCGTGGCCTCCAGGCTGGGCTTGAGTATCACCTATTGCCCCTCTTGGGACTTTGTCTGCCGCGCTGGTGGAGCCACCTCCTGGTGGATCTTGGACATCACGTCCTGGCCGAGCGCCTCCAGGCGTAGTACCTGGACCAGCAGCTCGACGTCCTGACGTTCCACCTTCTGTATCGGCAGCGGCGTGAGTTCTAGCACTTTGATCATCTGCATGTTCACAATCACTGTACGCAACAGTAAAATTCTCTTCCGGTTCCGTGGAGTCCCAAATCCATGATAAGTCTTCCTCAAAGACTACGTCGCATGTGACAATCACCTTGTTCGTCGAGGGATTACACAAACGGTATGCTTTCGAGCCTTCTTCATAGCCAGTCATGATCATTGGAGTACTCCGATTAGCCAATTTCCTTTTATGGCCGGACACCGTCTTGACATGCGCCACGCACCCGAAAGTGCGAAGATGATCAACCGAGGGCTTTCGTCCGTACCATGCTTCGTACGGAGTCCCACCAACCATACTCCTAGTTGGCGCCCTGTTCAGCAAGTAGACAGCCGTGTTGACCGCCTCACACCAGAACTTTCCTGGCAAGCCTTTGCTCTCCATCATGCTCCGTGCCATGGCCACCACTGTATGCTTCAATTCACCACCCCGATATATGCGTAGGGACTTTTTCGCCCTCGCATTGACCTCTCCAGCTTCCTTGATCTTCTCCAATGCTTGTATAGCTTGATCCTTACTTTTCAGCAACACAATCCACATGTATTGGCTGTGATCATCTACCACAAGCATGAAGTACTCATTACCGGACGGGGTTGCGGGTGAAATTGGACCGCATATATCACCATGAACGAGCTCCAAAGCTTCACTTGCCTGATCTGTGGTTTCACGTGGGTACGGGGCACTCCGTAGCTTCTCGACGACACCTTCGTCGCATAGCTTGTCCACATGATCCACGCACGGTAGACCGTGATCCGTCACAATCTCCGTAGCCGGTGATGGAGGAGGTAGCTCCTCCTCGTCCTTCTGCTCGCATACTTCGAGCATCAACATCATCGGTCCATCATCTCCTTCCTGGGCGATGAGAGCCCTATCCTTCGGCTTCGGTTGTTTCCGGCAATCAACCTTGAAGTGACCGAGCTTGCCGCAGTTATGACATCTTACTTTCTTGATGTCAAACTTCCTCCTCGGCGAAGCGTCGTCCTCGTCCTCCCCTGCGATGTACTTTCTCGCTGGGTGAGAAACTTCTTCATCACTTCTTCTGTCATATGCCTTATCGCCCTTCTCTTTGGCGACCACCGCCTGCCACTGGGCACGGGTAAGCATAACGTGCTCTTCCGGTACCACATCACCATAGGTGATCTTCATCCGCTCATCATGAGCCTTGAACCGTCCAACTAGATCATCCATTGTGAGAGTCTTGAGATCAACGCACTGCTCGATCGCCGAAACAACGGACAAGTAACGCGGCGGCGCCGCGCGAAGGAAACGCCTTACGATCGAGATCTCCTCGAGCTTCTCGTCGAGCGCGCGAATCCCATTGACCAATGTAGCGACCCTCGAAGCGAAGGCGTCCAGCGTCTCATCTTCTACCATCTCCAGATTCTCGTACTTCTTCTGCAAAGTTTGTAGGGCCGCCTCGCGGACGCGCGCATGACCAAGATTTAGCGTCTTGATCGTCTCCCACGCCTCCTTTGCAGATTTCTTCGAGATCAGGTGCTGCTTCACGTCCATCGGCATCACCGAGCAGATGGCCGTGAGTGCCTGTCGGTCCTTGCGGTACTTCGACGCGCCCTTTTTGAACTCGTCGCCGCCGGGATCGACAGCCTCCCAGACTTCGTTGGACTCGAGCGCCCACATCATCGTGGTCGCCCACACCGTGTAGTTGTCGCGGATGTACTGCGGATACTGCGTCGACACCGGCGCCGCGACGCCGGAATACTCGCCCATCTCCTTCGCCATGACCTCCCGTTACTAGGAGATCCTCCACGAGGCTCTGATACCAATTGTTGGCCCAGACCCGGCAGTACTCTCGCCGATCTGATACCAAACACAGCCCCTATACGTCGAGTACTTTCCGACGTAGACGGCGAAGCGATCCGCAGCGAGACGTGACCTGCACACGCACAGCAAACAAGCCAAGCTATATGCTAACAGCAACAATCCACGCACGTACTCAACCAGCTAGCTCCTTGATGACTTGATCGATCTTTGAGCTAGCACAACTCACGTACACGGAAAAACAATGTATCGCCACAGGCCCATATCGAGCCTGTTGTTTTCTTGTATTGATTCTCGATGTGGTAAGGTACAGGGGTAGGTTACATGGATATATATACTAGGCAGCCTTACCGACTAGAACTACTACTAGTACGATTCGGTTTCTAGCTCCTAGCTAAATATACACGTGAACTCAAAGACCTAGCTAGACTAAGACAATTGACGTATCCTGGTCGTATACAGCTTGTATACGTGCACGACGCCGTGCGTACGTCAAACTCGTGCTTAATGCTAACAGCCGCCGCCTCGGGCCGAGCGTGTAGTGTTGTATTGTGATCCAAATTCATATACTAAAGGGAGGATAACTTCTGACGAGCGGAGCGAGGCCCGTCGCCGGAGGCTTGGGCCGAAGCGTATATATACATCTTTTAAGCCGCCGGCTAGGGTTGATCAGATTATAAGATAACCCACGGCGTTTGTAAACACTCCCCGATATAGTGTAGTTTTACTAGCTGGCGCCCGTGGTTTTTTCTCCTTCTGTGTTGAAAGGGGGTTTCCACGTTAAATCTCGTGTCTCTGCTGCGTTTTCCTTTACGTTCTTCGTTATTTGCTTGTCGGGTTTATAACATGTAGCATCAGGGAGGCTGCCGCCCGTGGCAAGCACGAAGCAGCGCTGAAGACAGTCGCCGTCACCGAGCACGAATCAGCCCTAGAAAGCCGTGTCGCCGCCATGTAGGGAGCTGCGGTGAAGGCAGCCGCCGTCGAGCATGAATCAGGCTAGAAGCCGCCGTCGCTGCGAAGTACGGAGTTGCGGTGAAGGCGGCCGCGGCCGAGCACATCGAGCCATGGCCCCCAATAGTCATGTATGAGTCGTCCTCTCGATTTCTTTCTGGCTGACATATTCCTTGATTTCTCCATGTGAACCTGGAGTGACTCCATTTACATGTGCATCGATTTTTCCGTGGGCGATGGACTTCTTGCAATACGGCTACAGATTTTGAAGTCCAGAACCTGATTACTAGGCTTAATTAAACTGCCAATTAAGCTTAATGAACCTGGCAATTTTCTTTGTCATCCAGTACCAAATTAGCATGTAGTACTACCAGTCGGACCAGGAGAGTGAACTAAATTAATTTAGCAATTAGGACCAATTAATTTTGCAATTAGTAACAATTTAACTTGTCATGTAAACTTATTTTTTTAATTTAACTTAGTAAATCGGCTATATGGCTCTAGCCCGCTATAGCCCTGCTATAGCCTTTCATAGCTTCAAAAAAATTCGGCTATCGGCTATAGCCAGCTATTTTAACCAGAGAAAAAAACACCATCAGGCCTCAATTGAGTGGTACCCAGCGATCTCAGCAATCTTTGTGTCGGAGATTTTCTTTGTTTGAAAGAAGGGGGCCGTACCGGAGCAAACGGCTTGTGTTATTAGTTTTCTGGTTCTGCTCAGGACTATACTATGAAACTCTATGATTCTGCAATCAAGTAATTAACCATCATGAAGACTCAGCTTGAAAATATGACATACCTTTTTCCTTCCAAGTGGTTCCTGAGAGCTTGTGTAATGTCCGAGGTGCTGCCACCGCGCTGCTGGTGGTCCTGGCCCTTGGCGACGACAGCATTCCATAGGCTGCGAATTGCAGCCATAAGGGGATTTTTCTTCGAGGTGCCGCCACCGCTGCTGCGTTGCTGGCCATTGCCATGTTTGGATTGTGGCATGACTTGACTGAGTATGATTCGCAGTATCGCTTCTATGTCAGAGCTCTGCGACACAGTAACCATCGCCCGGCAGTCAAACTGATCACCAAATTTCTGGTACAACGCCGTGGCGATGGTAGTCTTGCCCACCCCTCCGAACCCAACAATAGACAGAACGCCTTGGTCTTGCTTGTTAGCCTCCGTTGGGGGTGATGTATGATCTGGTGAGGAGGGAGGTGGGTCATGGGGAGCTGGTGGTTGTTTCTGCTGCAACATCACCCACTTCCCCAGATCCTCCATTTCCTTGTCCACTCCCACAGGCTCCTTGGTGCCGACAAGCTCAAGGCTCATCTGCTGGTTGTCGGCAGCTTGGAATCGAGTGGCAGCTCCACTGGACTGGCCATCGCTGCTCTTCGGGTTCTCCACGCCATACCTGGTGCGCCGCTCGCCGATCTGCTCTGCGCGCACCTTGAGCTGAGCAATATTCGAAGCGATGTCCCGGCGAGGTCGCCATGTCCAAACCTCGTAGACGTTGGAGATGACGAAGGCGCAGCATATGTCGGTGCCGGGGTCATGGGACAGGCGGTGCGCGAAGTCGTCCACGCAATCCTCGATGTCATAGGTAACATCACGGATCTGCTTCATCCAGTCCTTCATCCGGCGGTCATGTCCTTGGGGAGAGGTGTTGCTGAGGTCGCCGAGGAAAGCCTGCATACTCGCCATCTCATCGTTGATGTACTGGACATCGCCCCGGACGGCCCTGATGAGAGCATACTCGTGAGCAAGCAGGCCCCCGAGCTTGCTTAGGAGAGATTTCATGGTGGCCTCCGAAGCACCCACCACCAACTCCATTACTGACACTTTGGTGCTCCTCACTAGCTTCCGCAAATTTGGCTGTGCGGTCTGCACTCTCCAGCTAGCTCTCAAACTGTGATGTGCTTTCTTCCTTCTATTTGTAGGCGCACCTCCCATATTAAAGTCAACCAGCATTTTGCGGAGAAGATTTTATTGGGAACTCTACATTAATTTAATTTTACCTTTGCTAATTCCGAGTTGCTTAAATTTTTTTTTTCTGATTTGTGACTTCGATCAAGCCCAAGCTGTTTCCCGTCCTTAAACTCCCCTTAATTAATATAATAATCAGCACCATGTCTTTTGCAATACAAATGTAGCCGGCCCCATGTGTAGATCTTGTTTTTTTTCTTATCTCTCCCTCTGATATTTGCTCCCCAACCTTTTAGACAATTTTTCACTTTTTTCAGTTTGATTTGAACAGTCTCCAAGGAATTCTTCGCATGTACAGGTTGTTTCCAAATTTCTTCTACCTTTTCCAGGAAACCATCCTCTTTGAGCCAGCTTTTTTCAAACTTAAAGTTTCTACTAATCTGCTCTCTGTTTTCCAAAGTGTCCAAGATGATAGGGTTGTGATCAAATACTTCTCTGGAGATCTTATGAACAGTTACTAAAGGAAACGTTTTCTCCCAATCATTAGTCATTAAAAATCTGTCCAACTTTTTCAGAGTAGGGTTTGCTTCATTGTTTGACCAAGTAAACTGGCCACCAGACATCTCAATCTCTCTGAGCTCATAGGTATTAATGATTGCATTAAACAAATCAGTCCATTTGTTCTTTCTCATGGCTTTATTTTTATCAGAAGGGAATCTCAAAATATTAAAATCCCCCCCCCCCACCTATTAACATAGGTAAATTTTGATTGCAACAAATGTCTCCAAGCTCCACTAAGGAATCTTCCTTGTCAGCATCCTATGCTGCACCATAGACCAAAACCAACTTCCACCTCTTCTGAAGTTTCAAATCTTGTAGAGTCACACAAATATAAAATCTCCCCATCACCGTATCAAGAACATCAAATCTGGAGTTTCTGAAACCACCCAGAATACCACCAGTCCTTCCAACAGAAGGAATCCATTTCCAGGAGAATTGATTCCCATGATCAATTCTCCTAAAAAAGGAAGGATTGTAATTTTTCTTTATGGTCTCCTGCAAACCAATGAAGTCAAGTTGTTGCTCCCTGCAAAATCTAACAAAAAAAATGCTCATACCCTTCTTCCCCACTCCTCTACAATTCAAGCTGGCACCTATCATAAATACTTGGGATTTTTCCTCCTGATCCTGGATCCAGTCACAATGCCACACACAGGGTGATCATTGGTGACCTTCTCCTGGGTAGCACATAAACCAGACTATGCTCCCAACTCCATCCTCCTCTGTTTGTTCTTCTCCAGGGATCTTTGAATCTTACAACAAGATTTCATTTTCTTCTTAGTTTTGTTTGACAAGAAAGGAGTATAGCCTTCATCATCCATATCTTCCTCACCAAATCCCAGAAACAAAGTATGTGCACCAGCAGTATCATTTTCAGTCTCCTTAACATTAACATTCTTATTTATTTTATCAGCCAGATTATGTCTAGCTACTTCAAGAGCTTTAATATGATTTATTTTTTCCAAATTAAAGGAACCAGGAGCAACCCCCATTTCTAAAGCTCTAGCACAAATATCTTCATCATCTAAAACAGCAAAGGAATTTACTAAATTAAGATTTGTACCTGGAATAGATCCTGCTTGGTTATGATGCCTTGTACCATCATCAGTCCTGCTGGTTGTGGTGGAATGACCTGCAATTCTTGAACTTGCTCTGATGGGCTGCTCCTCTTGCACCCTTGATATCTCCCTCCCATCTGACACCCTTGTATTTACAGCCAAATTTTCCTCCTGAGTCAAGCTTTCCTGCATCTCATCTTGCATATGTTCAGCTTCAGGTTGAGGTCCATCGATAGGGATGACCACATCAGTCCTTTCATGTTCCATGGGTTAATTTAGTATGGTCTGCATACTATCAGAATGGGAAACTACCTGAAGCAGATCATCGGAAAGGATCCTTTTGGTGGAAGGATTGTATAGCATTGGTTACTTCATTCAAGGATATGATTCATTGTAATATTGGGGCTGGACAGACCATTTTTTTATGGCATGACAAATGGTATGATCAGATTCTTAAAGATAAATTTCCTCATCTGTTCTCATTTTCTAAGGATAAGATGGTGACTGTTAAGGATGCAAGATTAATAGCCATGGAAGATATATATAATCTATTTAATATCCCATTATCTAACATTGTTGTTCAGCAATGCTATGAGTTTGGACAAATTCTGTTGTCAGTCAGTCATGATGCCAGCTCCCGTGATCAATGGAAATTGACGATGAATGAGAAATCATATTCTGTTCAGAAGGTATATAATAGATTATCGGATCATCCTGTGGCTCCTCTACCTTTCAAATGGATATGGAAATCTGCCTGTCTACCGAAACAAAAAATTTTCTTCTGGTTATTGGCTCATGACAGGCTAAACACTAAAGATATGATGGAAAGAAAATCTTTTTATGTGCAATGCAACAGATGTGTATTATGTGATGATCATGCAGTTGAAACTATGGCACATCTATTCTTTCATTGTGATTTTAGCAGAAATCTATGGTGGAAAGTGGGTATGGAGTGGAATGAAGATTTGGATCATATTAACATGATGATTGATGGACAAAGACGATCTGATAATGTTTATTTCAAGGAGATTTTGATTGCGAGGCTGTTGGAGTATCCGGATACATAGAAATAATATCATCTTTGAACATGACAGCAGAGATATATTAGCATGCTTTGATCATTTTAAAGTTAGTATTGGTACTATTCGGCATAGAATTAAGCCTAGTCTTAAGGAAGGCTTGCAGGATTGGCTAGATTTATTATGAATCCTTGTAACAGAAACTGATGTACATATGTGTTCTTATAAAAAATGAAAAATGACACAGTGGGGATCTTCCCCACTGTCTTTATGTCAAAAAAAAAAGTCCTTTCATGTTCAAGAGAAGGAACAGCTAATCCCATGATAACACCTTGCACAAACTCCAAGCTTGCAGGAAATCCCAGGTTCAGATAGAGCTTTTGATTCTACTGGAAAAAGAAGAAGCCTTCTGGCAGCAAAGATCCAGGGAGAAGTGGCTGTTGCAAGGTGATAATAATACTAGCTTTTTTCATAGAATTGCTAATGGAATGAAGAGAAAAAGAACAATGTTTTCTCTGAAAGATGGGGATAGAACCATCCAGGGGACATCTGCTTTGATGGAACATGCTACTGACTTTTATAAGCAATTATTTGGCCCTGTTTTGGATTCTGGTGTAAGATTGGATGACAGTATCTGGGATGAGAATGAGAAATTGGATGAAAATGATAGAAATATATTGAATACTCCTTTCACAGAGGAAGAGATTCATCATGCAATAAGTCACATGGAGAAGAATAAAGCAGCTGGCCCTGATGGAATTCCCATTGAGTTTTATCAACACTGTTGGTGTGTGGTGAAAAATGATATGATGAGAATGTTCAATGATTTCCATAATCATCAGATCAACTATGGTATTATCACACTTATTCCCAAAAGTGATGATGCTGAAATAATTCAGAAGTATAGACCCATATGTCTGTTGCAGGTGTTGTTCAAATATTCACAAAAACTATGACTATAAGGGTGGAACCTGTCATGAACAAGCTGATACATCCTTGTTAAAATGCCTTCATTAAAGGAAGATTTATTGCCGATGGGGTGATGCTTTTGCAAGAAGTGCTGAGAGAATCCAAAGCCATAAAAAAGCAGGGTGTGGTGCTAAAGATAGACTTTGAAAAAGCATATGATAAGGTCAACTGGAACTTCTTGATTGACTGTTGCAGACAAAAAGGCTTTAGTAACAAGTGGATTGTTTGGATTAAAGAGGCAGTAACTAAAGGTACTCTTAGTGTCAAAATAAATGACAAAGTGGGACCATACTTTGGCAGCTATAAAGGTGTTAGACAGGGGGATCCTTTTGCTCCCTTCCTGTTTAACATGGCTGCCAACAGTTTATCAAAGATGATTATGTCTGCTCAAAGGAATGGTTTGATTAAAGGGCTGGCTGATAACTTAGTGGAGAATGGTGTAGCTATTCTACAATATGCAGATGATACTATCTTACTTCTGCAAGATGATATGGAGGGAGCAAGGAACCTAAAACTACTCTTGTATATTTTTGAGACAATGTCTGGTTTGAAAATAAACTTTAAAAAGAGTGAGACAATGTTGGTGATGGAAGATGCAGAGAAACTGGATGGTTATGTGGATTTGTTTAATTGCTAGAGAGGGGATTGGCCTTTTCAATATTTGGGTACTCCAGTATGTGCTAGGAGGTTATCTGTGGCAGAAATGCACTTCATGGGAGAAAAAATGAAGAAAAGTATGGGTGGATGGATGGGTGGAGCTATGTCTATTGGAGGTAGATTAATAAAGATTGACTCATGTTTGTCCAATAGTGTTGTTTATCAAATGTCCATGAGACTACTACACAAGACAACTACTGAAGAAATTAAAAAGCCTATTGATACGTCTCCAACGTATCCATAATTTCTGATGTTCCATGCTTGTTTTATGACAATACCTACATGTTTTGCTCACACTTTATAATGTTTTTATGCATTTTCCGGAACTAACCTATTAACAAGATGCCACAGTGCCAGTTCCTGTTTTCTGCTGTTTTTGGTTCCAGAAAGGCTGTTCGAGCAATATTCTCGGAATTCGACGAAACAAAGACCCAACATCTTATTTTTCCCGGAAGACCCCAGAACACCGAAGGAGAGTCGGAGGCGGGCTAGAGGGCCACCAGACCATAAGGCGGCGCGGCCCCAGGCCTGGCCGCGCCAGCCTATGGTGACGAGGCCCCAGGTGCCCTCCTGCGTCGCCTCTTCGCCTATAAGACCCCTTTCGATCTAAAAACGCGATACGAATTGACGAAACTCCAGAAAGACTCTAGGGGCGCCGCCGCCATCGCGAAACTCCAATTCGGGGGACAGAATCTCTGTTCCGGCACGCCGCCGGGACGGGGAAGTGCCCCCGGAAGCCATCTCCATCGACGCCGCTGCCTCCATCATGCTCCGTGAGTAGTTCCCCCATGGACTACGGGTTCTAGCTGTAGCTAGTTGGTATTCTCTCCCCCATGTATTTCAATACAATGATCTCATGAGCTGCCTTACATGATTGAGATTCATCTGATGTAATCGGTGTTATGTTTGTTGGGATCCGATGAATTGTTACATTATGATTAGTCTATCTTTATAAGTTTGTGAAGTTATTGTTGCTGCAATCTTGTTGTGTTTAATGCTTGTCACTAGGGCCCGAGTGGCATGATCTCAGATTTAAGCTCTATACTTATTGCTTAGATTGTATCTACAAGTTGTTTGCACATGTCTATGTCCAAAACCCGAGGCCCCAAAGTGACGAAATTGGGACAACCGGAGGGGAAGGCGTAGGTATGAGGATCACATGTTTTCACGGAGTGTTAATGCTTTGCTCCGGTGCTCTATTAAAAGGAGTACCTTAATTTCCAGTAGTTTCCCTTGAGGCCCGGCTGCCACCGGCTGGTAGGACAAAAGATGTTGTACAAGTTTCTCATTGCGAGCACGTATGACTATATATGGAAAACATGCCTACATGATTAATAATCTTGATGTTCTGTCTTAATGCTATTTCAATCCTATCAATTGCCCAACTGTAATTTGTTCACCCAACACTTGTTATTGGAGAGTTACCACTAGTGTAGATAGCTGGGAACCCCGGTCCATCTCGCATCATCATATACTCGTTCTATATGTCATTGGAAGTAGTATCAACTATTTTACGGTGCCATTGCTCTCATATTACTGCTCACTGCTGCCGTGTTACTTGTTACTATTGCTCTCATATTACTGTCTGCTTTCACATCACCCCTGTTACTAGTGCTTTTCCAGGTGCAGCTGAATTGACAACTCAGTTGTTAAGGCTTATAAGTATTCTTTACCTCCCCTTGTGTCGAATCAATATATTTAGGTTTTACTTCCCTTGAAGACTGTTGCGATCCCCTATACTTGTGGGTTATCAAGACTATTTTCTGGCGCCGTTGCCGGGGAGGCATAGCTCTACTCATAAGTTCACCTGGGGAGTACACTCCACCTCTCTCTCTGCTTTTATTTTATTTTGTCTTGTAGTTTATTTCTGTCTAGTTTATTTGTGCTTAGTTTATTTCTGTCTAGTATTATTCTGCCTAGTTTACTTTTGCCTAGTTTCTTTTTGTCTTGTTTTATTTTTCTCATATACCCGAAAATCCATAAAAATTTGAAAAACCGAAAAAGTAAAAACTGTTGCTATGAGAGAGCCTACAACCTATTTGAAGCTTATTGAATTATATAATAATTATAGAGAATCGAGAAAGGGTAAAGTTATGAGTGTTGTGATAGAAAAATTAAATACAATTGCTAAAATCTTGCTTAAACGCCATGATATAAATTGTTGCTCTAAACAGGATACTAAACATCTTAAATTTCAATGTGGCTTTAGTGAGGAAGTTTTAATTTAGAACTATAATTGGAATAGCTATATTCATTTTGGGTTCGAAGAGGTTGAACAATTTGTCTTATTTATGGGAGCCTCTGAAATCGAATCCTTCATATCTAAAAATTATGAAACTTGTGTTGTTTGTAAGGACCTTAAAGATTATGTCTCTTCTATCCTTAATTTTTGCATAGAAAGCTACAGTGATAATTGCTGGCGTGTAGTCAACACGTCCGTTGGGAACCCCAAGAGGAAGGTGTGATGCGCACAGCAGTAAGTTTTCCCTCAGTAAGAAACCAAGGTTATCGAACCAGTAGGAGCCAAGAAGCACGTGAAGGTTGTTGGTGGAGGAATGTAGTGCGGCGCAACACCAGTGAAACCGGCGCCAACGTGGAACCTGCACAACACAATCAAAGTACTTTTCCCCAACGTAACAGTGAGGTTGTCAATCTCACCGGCTTGCTGAAAACAAAGGATTAAACGTATCGAGTGGAAGATGGTGTTTGTTTGCAAAGAACAATAAAAGCAGTAGAATGTATTCAGATGTAAAAGAATGGACCGGGGTCCACAGTTCACTAGTGGTGTCTCTCCAATAAGATAACTAGCATGCTGGGTGAAGAAATTACAGGTGAGCAATTGACAAATAAAGATTCAATACATATCAACGATGATTACTATGTGATTTAATCAGGGCATTACGACAAAGTACATAGACCGCTATCCAGCATGCATCTATGCCTAAATAATCCACCTTGAGGTTATCATCCGAACTCCTTCCGATATTAAGTTGCGAACAACGGATAATTGCATTAAGTATGGTGCGTAATGTAATCAACACAAATATCCTTAGACAAAGCATCAATGTTTTATCCCTAGTAGCAACGAGCACATCCACAACCTTAGAACTTTCGTCACTGTCCTGCAGTTTAATGGAGGCATGAACCCACTATCGAGCATAATTACTCCCTCTTGGAGTTACAAGTATCAACTTGGCCAGAGCCTCTACTAGCAACGGAGAGCATGCAAGAACATAAACAACACATATATCATAGATTGATAATCAACTTAACATAGTATTCTCTATTCATCGGATCTCACCAAACACAACATGTAGCATTACAGATAGATGATCTTGATCATGTTAGGCAGCTCGCAAGATCTATAACAATGAAAGCACAAGTGGAGAAGACAACCATCTAGCTACTGCTATGGACCCATAGTCCAAGGATGAACTACTCACGCATCAATCCGGAGGCGGGCATGATGATGTAGAGCCCCTCCGGTGATGATTCCCCTCTCCGGCAGGGTGCCGGAGGCGATCTCCTGAATCCCCCGAGATGGGATTCGCGGCGGCGGCCTCTCAGTAATGTTTTCCGTATCGTGGCTCTCGGTACAGGGGGTTTCGCGACGGAGGCTTTAAGTAGGCGGAAGGGTAGGTCAAAGGGCGTCATGGGGGTCCCACACCACAGGCCGGCGCGGCCAGGGCTTGGGCCGCGCCGCCCTGGTGTGTCGCCACCTCGTGGCCCCACTTCGTCTCCTCTTCGGACTTCTGGAAGCTTCGTGCAAAAATAGGACCCTGGGCGTTGATTTCGTCCAATTCCGAGAATATTTCCTTACTAGGATTTCTGAAACCAAAAACAGCAGAAAAACAGCAACTGGCACTTCGGCATCTTGTTAATAGGTTAGTGCCGGAAAATGTAAAATAATGTTGTAAAGTACGTGTAAAACACTCAAGTATTGTAATAAAAGTAGCATGGAACATAAGAAATTATAGATACGTTTGAGACGTATCAAGCATCCCCAAGCTTAGTTCCTACTCGTCCTCGAGTAGGTAAACGATAACACAAATAATTTCTGAAGTGACATGCTACCAACATAGTCTTGATCAACATTATTGTAAAGCATATGAGATGAATGGAGTGATCTGAACAAAAGATTGCTAACAAAGATAATGACTAAACAAATGAATCATATAGCAAAACTTTTCATGAATAGTACTTTCAAGACAAGTATCAATAAAACTTGCATAAGAGATAACTGATACGTCTCCAACGTATCGATAATTTCTTATGTTCCATGCCACATTATTGATGATACCTACATGTTTTATGCACACTTTATGTCATATTCGTGCATTTTCTGGAACTAACCTATTAACAAGATGCCGAAGTTCCAGTTCCTGTTTTCTGCTGTTTTTGGTTTCGAAATCCTAGTAACGAAATATTCTCGGAATTGGACGAAATCAACGCCCGGGTTCCTATTTTGCCCGAAGCATCCGGAACACCCGAGAGCCGTCAGAGGGGGGCCACACAGGCCCCAGATGATAGGCCGGCGCGACCCACCCCCTGGCCGCGCGGCCCTATGGCGTCGTCGCCCCTTCGACCTTCTGACGCTGCCCTTTCGCCTATATAAAGCCCCTGCATCGAAAACCCTTACCGAGAGCCACGATACGGAAAACCTTCCAGAGACGTCGCCGCCGCGAATCCCATCTCGGGGGATTCAGGAGATCGCCTCCGGCACCCTGCCGGAGAGGGGATTCATCTCCCGGAGGACTCTTCATCGCCATGATCGCCTCCGGAGTGATGAGTGAGTAGTTCACCCCCGGACCATGGGTCCATAGCAGTAGCTAGATGGTCGTCTTCTCCTTGTTGTGCTTCATTGTTGGATCTTGTGAGCTGCCTAACATGATCAAGATCATCTATATGTAATTCTATATGTTGTGTTTGTCGGGATCCGATGGATAGAGAATACTATGTTATGGTGATTATCAATCTATTGTTTATGTGTTGTTTATGATCTTGCATGCTCTCCGTTATTAGTAGAGGCTCTGGCCAAGTTTGTACTCTTAACTCCAAGAGGGAGTATTTATGCTCGATAGTGGGTTCATGCCTTCATTGACACTCGGGACGAGTGACGAAAGTTCTAAGGTTGTGATGTGTTGTTGCCACTAGGGATAAAACATTGATTCTATGTCTAAGGATGTAGTTGTCGATTACATTACGCACCATACTTAATGCAATTGTCCGTTGCTTTGCAACTTAATACCGAATGGGGTTCGGATGATAACCTGAAGGTGGACTTTTTAGGCATAGATGCAGTTGGATGGCGGTCTATGTACTTTGTCGTAATGCCCAATTAAATCTCACTATATTTATCATATCATGTATATGCATTGTTATGCCTTTCTCTATTTGTCAATTGTCCGACTGTAATTTGTTCACCCAACATGCTTTTATCTTATGGGAGAGACACCTCTAGTGAACTGTGGACCCCGGTCCTATTCTTTACATAGCATACAATCTATCGCAATTGTGTTTTACTATTTTCTTGCAAACAATCATCTTCCACTCGATACGCTTAATCCTTTGTTACAGCAAGCCGGTGAGATTGACAACCTCATCTGTTTCGTTGGGGCAAAGTACTTTGGTTTTGTTGTGCGGATTCCACGTTGGCGCCGGAATCCCTGTTGTTGCGCCGCATCACATTTCGCCACCATCAACCTTCAACGTGCTTCTTGGCTCCTACTCGGTTCGATTAAACCTTGGTTTCATACTGAGGGAAACTTGCTTCTATACGCATCATACCTTCCACTTGGGGTTCCCAACGGACGTGTGCATCTACGCGTATCAAGCTAAATTTACGGCGCCGTTGCCGGGGAGATCAAGACACGCCTGCAAGGGGAGTCTCCACTTCTCAATCTCTTTACTTTGTTTTTGTCTTGCTTTATTTTATTTACTACTTTGTTTGCTGCACCTAAACAAAACACAAAAAAATTAGTTGCTAGTTTTACTTTATTTACTTGTCTTGCTCTCTATATCGAAAACACAAAAAAATTAGTTACTTGCATTTACTTTATCTAGTTTGTTTTATTTACCGTTTCTAAAATGAATACCCCTGAAAATACTAAGTTGTGTGACTTCACAAATGCAAATAATAATGGTTTCCTATGCACACCTATTGCTCCACCTGCTACTACAGCAGAATTCTTTGAAATTAAACCTGCTTTACTGAATTTGGTTATGAGAGATCAATTTTCTGGTGTTAGTTCTGATGATGCTGCCCATCTTAATAATTTTGTTGAACTTTGTGAAATGCAAAAGTATAAGGATGTAGATGGTGATATTATTAAATTGAAAGTGTTTCCTTTCTCATTAAGAGGAAGAGCTAAAGATTGGTTGCTATCTTTGCCTAAGAATAGTATTGATTCATGGACTAAATGCAAGGATGCTTTTATTGGTAGATATTATCCTCCCGCTAAAATTATATCTTTGAGAAGTAGCATAATGAATTTTAAGCAATTAGATACTGAACATGTTGCTCAAGCATGGGAGAGAATGAAAACTTTGGTAAAGAATTGCCCAACCCATGGATCGACTACTTGGATGATCATCCAAACCTTCTATGCAGGACTAAATTTTTCTTCGCGGAATTTATTGGATTCAGCTGCTGGAGGTACCTTTATGTCCATCACTTTGGGGGCGGCTACAAAGCTTCTTGATGATATGATGATAAATTACTCGAATGGCACACGGAAAGAGCTCCACAAGGTAAGAAGGTAAATTCTGTTGAAGAAACCTCTTCCTTGAGTGATAAGATTGATGTGATTATGTCTATGCTTGTGAATGGTAGATCTAATGTTGATCCAAATAATGTTCCTTTAGCTTCATTGGTTGCTCAAGAAGAAAATGTTGATGTGAATTTCATTAAAAACAATAATTTCAACAACAATGGTAATAACTATAGGCCATATCCTTCTGCTAATGGTAATGGTTATGGTAATTCTTATGGGAATTCTTACAATAATAGTAGGAGTGTACCCTCTGGTCTTGAAGCCATGCTTAAAGACTTTATTAGTACACAAACTGCTTTTAACAAATCTGTTGAGGAAAAGCTTGATAAAATTGATATTATTGCTTCTAGAGTTGATAGACTTGCCTCTGATATTAATCTTTTAAAATTGAAAGTTATGCCTAATAATGATATTGATAATAAGATTACTACTACAGCAAATGCCATTCAAGTTAGAATTAATGAGAATATAAGATTAATGGCTGAATTGCGTGCTAGGTGGGATAGAGAAGAAAATGAAAAACTAGCTAAAGAGAATAATGTAGCTAAAGTTTGGACTATTACCACCACTAGTAATGCTAATTCTTCACATGTTGCTGCACCTCCTACTATCAATGGTAAAATAATTGGTGTTGGCAATGTTTCTACTCCTAGTGCAAAGCGTACAAAACTGCCTGAAATTGCTAAAACTGCTGAAACTGCTTGTGATAAAACTGCTGAAATTTTTTCCAACCTTGGGAACAATGATCCCATTGCTGTAGCTCATAATGATTTAGATTTTGATGATTGCCACATCTCTGAAGTTATAAAGTTCTTACAAAAACTTGCTAAAAGTCCTAATGCTAGTGCTATAAATTTAGCCTTTACAAAACATATTACAAATGCTCTCATAAAAGCTAGAGAAGAGAAACTAAAACTTGAAACTTCTATTCCTAGAAAGTTAGAAGATGGTTGGGAGCCCATCATTAAAATGAAATTCGATGACTTTGAATGTAATGCTTTATGTGATCTTGGTGCAAGTATTTCTGTTATGCCTAAAAAGATTTATGATATGCTTGACTTGCCACCATTGAAAAATTGTTATTTGGATGTTAATCTTGCCGATAATGTTAAAAAGAAACCTTTGGGGAGGATTGATAATGTGCGCATTACGGTTAACAATAACCTTGTCCCCGTTGATTTTGTTGTCTTGGATATCGAATGCAATGCATCTTGTCCTATTGTGTTGGGAAGACCTTTTCTTCGAACTGTTGGTGCTGTTATTGATATGAGGGAAGGTAATATTAAATATCAATTTCCTCTCAAGAAAGGTATGGAACACTTCCCTAGAAAGAGAATGAAGTTTCCTTTTGATTCTATTATTAGAACAAGTTATGATGTTGATGCTTCATCTCTCGATGCTACTTGATTTGCACTTTCTGCGCCTAGCTGAAAGGCGTTAAAGAAAAGCGCTTATGGGAGACAACCCATGTTTTTACTACAGCAATTTTTTGTTTTGTTGAGTCTTGGAAGTTGTTTACTACTGTAGCAACCTCTCCTTATCATGTTTTTGTGCCAAGTTAAGTTTCTATGTCAAAGTTGATGTTATATTTGCGATCGCTGCGCAGAAACAGCATTGCTGTCTGTCACGAATCTGGGCACAGGCCTCTGTAGAAAATTCGAAAAAATCTGCCAATTTACGAGCGTGATCCTCAGATATGTACGCAACTTTCATTAGTTTTGAGTTTTTCCATTTGAGCAAGTCTGGTGCCATCTTTAAATTCGTCTTTACGGACTGTTCTGTTTTTGATAGATTCTGCCTTTTATTTCGCATTGCCTCTTTAGCTATGTTGGATTCATTTCTTTGATCCATTAATGTCCAGTAGCTTTATGCAATGTCCAGAAGTGTAAAGAATGTTTGTGTCACCTCTGAATGTGTGAATTATTAATTGTGCACTAACCCTCTAATGAGTTTGCTTGAAGTTTGGTGTGAAGGAAGTTTTCAAGGGTCAAGAGAGGAGTATGATATACTATGATCAAGAGGAGTGAAAGCTCTAAGCTTGGGGATGCCCCGTGGTTCACCCCTGCATATTTTAAGAAGACTCAAGCGTCTAAGTTTGGGGATGCCCAAGGCATCCCCTTCTTCATCGACAACATCATCAGGTTCCTCCCCTGAAACTATATTTTTATTCAATCACATCTTGTGTTCTTTACTTGGAGCGTCAGTTTGTTTTTGTTTTTGTTTTTGTTTGAATAAAATGGATCCTAGCATTCACTTTGTGGGAGAGAGACACGTTCTCGTTGTTGCATATGGACAAATATGTCCTTAGGCTTTACTCATAATGTTCAAGGCGAAGTTTCTTCTTCGTTAAATTGTTATATGATTGGAATTGGAAAATGCTACATGTAGTAATTCTAAAATGTCTTGGATAATGTGATACTTGGCAATTGTTGTGCTCATGTTTAAGCTCTTGCATCATATACTTTGCACCCATTAATGAAGAAATACATAGAGCTTGCTAAAATTTGATTTGCATATTTGGTCTCTCTAAGGTCTAGATAATATCTAGTATTGAGTTTTGAACAACAAGGAAGACGGTGTAGAGTCTTATAATGTTTACAATATGTCTTTTATGTGAGTTTTGCTGCACCGGTTCATCCTTGAGTTTGCTTCAAATAACCTTGCTAGCCTAAACCTTGTATCGAGAGGGAATACTTCTCATGCATCCAAAATCCTTGAGCCAACCACTATGCCATTTGTGTCCACCATACCTACCTACTACATGGTATTTCTCCGCCATTCCAAAGTAAATTGCTTGAGTGCTACCTTTAAAACTCCATCATTCACCTTTGCAATATATAGCTCATGGGAAAAAATAGCCTTAAAAACTATCGTAGTATTGAATATGTACTTATGCACTTTATCTTTTATTAAGTTGCTTGTTGTGCGATAACCATGCTTCTGGGAAACGCCATCAAATATTGTTGAATATCATGTGAGTTGCTATGCATGTCCGTCTTGTTTGAAGGATCTATCACCTTAATGATTGGAGCATGCAAATTGTTAGAGAAGAACATTGGGCCGCTAACTAAAGCCATGAATCATGGTTGAAGTTTCAGTTTTGGACATATATCCTCAATCTCATATGAGAATAATAATTGTTGCTACATGCTTATGCATTTAAGAGGAGTCCATTATCTGTTGTCCATGTTGTCCCGGTATGGATGTCTAAGTTGAGAATAATCAAAAGTGAGAAATCCAAAATGCGAGCTTTCTCCTTAGACCTTTGTACAGGCGGCATGGAGGTACCCCTTTGTGACACTTGGTTGAAACATGGCATTGCAAAGATCAGGTAGTCCAAGCTAAGTAGGACAAGGTGCGGGCACTATTAGTACACTATGCATGAGGCTTGCAACTTGTAAGATATAATTTACATAACTCATATGCTTTATTACTACCGTTGACAAAATTGTTTCATGTTTTCAAAATAAAAGCTCTAGCACAAATACGGCAATCGATGCTTTC
>NC_061509.1:31106262-31197495 GCF_022539505.1 Lolium rigidum
TTTCCACAACAGTAACCCATATCGTCGGGTTAGGCCCATAGGCGACGAAAAATACCCCTTAGCGGACGATTTTGAGACGTTGTCTATCAGAACTTTTCTTGTAGTGTTTTATGATATTGTTGCAACTTGTTATGCTTAATGCTTGTCACTAGGGCCCGAGTGCCATGATCTCAGATCTGAACATGTTATTGATTCATGAAGATATTCGTTGTTTATGATCTTACCTGCAAGTTGTATACACATGTCGTTGTCCGGAACCAATGGCCCCGAAGTGACGAATCGGGACAACCGGAGGGAATGGTAGCGATGTGAGGATCACATGTGTTCACGGAGTGTTAATGCTTTGCTCCGGTACTCTATTAAAAGGAGTACCTTAATATCCAGTAGTTTCCCTAGAGGCCCGGCTGCCACCTGCTGGTAGGACAAAAGATGTTGTGCAAGTTTCTCATTGCGAGCACGTACGACTAAATATGGAACACATGCCTATTGATTGATTAGTACTTGGATACCGTTTATTATTATCTCGCAAATGCCCTCGCTTTGATTGTTATATGAGTTTCTCGCATCCATGCAACGCCCGTTAATCCGTCCCTGTGCCTACGGTATTTTAATCCTGTCGTTTACTCGTAATCACTATTGCTGTCTTTATTTCACCACTGCTTGTTATTTTACTATTCCTACTTGCTATAAAGCTGTTACCTATCGATAAACTCTTGCGAGCAAGTCTGTTTCCAGGTGCAGCTGAATTGACAACTCCGCTGTTAAGGCTTACAAGTATTCTTTGTCTCCCCTTGTGTCGAATCAATAAATTGGGTAATACAGTGCAAGATCCACCAAGGACAAGTGGAGCAAGAGATACATCGGCTCAAGCAAGGGTGGATAGAGCGCGACAAGAAAGAAGAGAACATCGGCAATCACCAGAAATTGCCGATGAAGATATGTGCGGGATCCCGTGCTTTACGAGACGGGTTCGAAAAACTCGAGTCCCGTCAGGTTTCAAGCTACCCGAAAATTTCAAGAAATTCGACGGCCTACAGAATCCTGAAGATTGGCTCGTTGATTATCTCGAGATGGTGAAGCTGATAGGAGGAACCAGGGCAACAGCCATGCAGAGCATCCAAGTACATCTGAGTGGAGCACGATCCTGGATAAAGAAACTTCCCCCAGGTTCCATCGACAACTGGGATAGTTTTGAGGACATCTTCGTGAAGAATTTCCGATCCACCTACAAGAAACCTGCGTCACTGGAAGAGCTGAGGGCGTGTAGACAAAAACACGACGAATCAATGAGAAAATATATACAGAGGTGGAAATTATTAAAAACTCGGCAGAGGACATATCTGACGAGAGGGCAATAGATGCGTTCGTGGCAGGAATTCGACGAGGAGATTTCGTCGAAGACCTAGGGAGAACCAACCCAAAAACAATATCAGCACTGATGGAAATAGCAAACAAGTGGGCAGATGGAGAAGATGCTATACACAACAAGCGACATAGGTCACCAGAGGAGGACAGCAGTCGAAATTTTCAAAATAGAAGGCGATTTTCTCGCCAGTTTTACAATAATGATGCTCCTGGCCACATATCGGCTGGTTTCCGAGGAAACTCTGGAGGGAATAGTCGAGATGATTACCAAAGAAGTAATGAGCAACAAGGCGACAACAGAGGTGATTTCCGTGGTAACAGGCAAAATAGTGGACCAAAGTTTCAGAGACCTTATGTGTCTCCCGAAGAAATGATGAATGGACCATGTCAGATGCACTTCTATCTCGACAATAATGGAAAGAGGCAGTCAGGACATCTCCAGAAAGACTGTCGCAATTTCCAAGCAATGTTGCGAGCCGCAGGGATAGCCAATGCTCAAGCAATGAACAGAAACCCCCAGGGGCCAAGGAGCAAAATCCATCTTCCACCTCCTCCTGCAATTACGGGCGAAAATCGACACCAGCTCAGAATAGCGACAACACCACACCCACCTCCATATGTTGACCCTAACTCGAATGGTGCGGTCTCGATGATTCAGAAAGCTAGGCCATCTAACAGGGCGCAAAAAGTAATCTCGCGGCAAGTGTTCATGGCAGAGAAGATGCCTCCACCAACAGTCGAGTACCTAAATTGGTCGGGACAGGACATTGGCTTCACAATTGCGGATCACCCGCAGCAAGTTCCTCGACCAGGGCAATCTGCGCTTATCTTACCCGCGGTCATCGCTGGTTTCGATGTGTCGAGAGTCTTTATTGGTGGCGGCAGCAGCTTAAACCTTATGTATGCAGATACATTAAGGAAGATGAACATATCCCTGGCAAATCTAAAACCAACTGACACACGTTTTCACGGGATCACGCCAGAGAAGCCGAGTTATCCGTTGGGGAAGATTAATCTCGACGTTCAGTTTGGGACCCGAGAAAATTACAGGATAGAGAAGCTGGAGTTTGAAGTTGTGGATTTCCCGTCGCAATATCACGCCTTGTTGGGACGACCAGCATATGCCAGGTTTATGGTGGTACCTCATTACACGTACCTGTTATGGAGGTTGCCTGGACCTAAGGGACCAATTACAGTCAAGGGAAGTTTTGCGCTAGCTGATAAATGCGAAGAGGATTTTCATCGACTGTTGGAAACTTTTGGGATGCAAGCAGAATATATGGCGTCAAGGCTCACTGACTATGATGTGTTGCCAGATACAGGGAGGCCACTCAGGGAACCAACCTTCAACACTGCTAAGGATTCAAAAGAGGTACAGATCCACCCGACGGACCCGAAGAAAACGATGTCCATTGCAACAAATATGGACCTCGCATAGGAAAGCGCGCTCGTCGAGTTCCTCCGTGAGCACTGGAAAATCTTCGCATGGTGTCCAGCTGACATGCCAGGAGTACCCAGGGAACTTGCCGAGCACCACCTAAACTTGGATCCTATTGCGAGACCAATCAAACAACCTTTGCGGCGTTTTTCGGAACCAAACCGCAAAGCTATGCTCATCGTAAATCGATCGACTCAAAGATGCTGGTTTTATTAAAGAGATATCTACAGAAGCCACGTGGGTAGCTAACCCAGCGATGGTGCCGAAGAAAAACACGAAAGTCCTTCGCATGTGCGCCGACTTTACGTGTCTCAATAAACACTATCCAAAGGATCACTTTCCCCTCCCAAGGATCGATCAAATCATCGACTCCACGGCAGGATTTGAATGTCTTTCCTTCCTGGATGCATACTCTGGTTACGACCAGATCAGATTAAAAGAAGATGACAAAGCCAAGACAGCGTTCATAACACCTTACGGCGTGTTCTTCTATAGAACAATGCCCTTTGGTCTGAAAAACGCGGGAGCAACATATCAGCGGATGATGCAGAAGTGCCTTGCAACACAGATTGGAAAAAATGTACAAGTTTACTTGACGATGTCGTCATAACATCAAAAAAGGGGACACCGCTGATCGAGGATTTGAAAGAAACCTTCGACAACCTCGACAAGTTCTGCCTTAAGTTGAACCCGACAAAGTGCTCCTTTGGTGTTCCTGCGGGAGAACTTCTCGGGTTCGTAGTATCAGCAAGAGGGATCGAGGCCAATCCAGATAAAATCCAGGCCATCGTAATGATGAGGAAGCCGACAAAGTTGAAAGAAATACAACAACTGATGGGGCGAGTCGCAGCTTTAAGCAGATTCGTCGCCAGGCTGGGAGAAAAGGCACTGCCGTTCTATGCATTGATCAAACAAGGAGAGAAATTTCAATGGAACGAGGAAGCAGATAGAGCCTTCGAGAATCTCAAGCGCAAAATTTCGACACCACCAATCTTGGTGGCGCCTAAAGAGAAAGAACCCCTCCTGCTATACATCGCAGCCACACCTCAGGTGGTCAGCACGGCTCTGGTAGTCGAAAGAGAGGAAGAAGGAAAACTCCATGGAGTACAGAGGCCAGTATATTTCATCAGTGAAGTACTATCGCCTTCAAAACAGCGGTACCCGCAGTACCAGAAGCTGGCGTATGGAGTGTTTACAACAGCAAGAAAATTGCGACACTATTTTTCGGCGCACCCGATAATAGTGGTTAATGAGGCTCCTCTGTCAAATATATTAAACAACCCAGAAGCTACGGGTCGTGTCTCCCTTTGGGGAATAGAGCTTTCCCCTCGGGACATCACGTATGAAAAAAGAAAAGCAATAAAGTCGCAAATCTTACCAGATTTTATCGCAGAGTGGATGGAGTTACAAAATACAGGGCCTCCAGATTTATCGAGAACCTGGACTATGAACTTTGATGGGTCCAAAAGGTTAGAAGGCGCTGGAGCAGGCGTGATACTAATATCACCTGAAGGCGACAAATTAAAGTATGTTCTACGGATGACGTTCCCAAACGCATCTAATAACGAGGCAGAATATGAAGCTCTCATACATGGGATGAAGATGGCGAAAGCTTGTGGTGCAACCCGACTAAAAATCTTTGGCGACTCACAGTTGGTAGCCCAGCAGGTAATGAATCAATGTGATGCAGTCAACGAAAGTATGATAGCATACAAGGAGATGTACAACGAGCTCAAAAAGTTGTTTGATGGATGCGAAGTAAATCATATCAGCAGGCTAAGCAACGACGAAGCCGATGTTCTCGCAAACATCAGGTCGCAGTGTCTCGCAATTCCACCAGGCGTGTTTTGGTAAGAAATAAGCGAGAGATCCACAAAGCCGACGAAACCAAAGCCGACAGAACCAGGCGTGCAAATTCCATGAATGCAGGCATATATATCATACATCCTAAGAAAAACAATACCCGACGATCCAGTTGAAGCAAGGCGAATAATTAGACGTTCTAAAGCCTTTACTGTGGTCAAAGGAGAGTTGTACAAGCGAAGTATTTCGGGTGTGCTACAGAGGTGCGTCACACCCGAAGAAGGAAGGATAATCCTGAAGGATGTACACGAAGGAATATGTGGGCATCACGCAAGCAGTCGAGCTATTGCGGCCAAGGTTTTCAGAGCAGGATTTTATTGGTTAACAACAATTGAGGATGCAAAGGTAATAGTGCGAACCTGCGACGCGTGCCAGAGATTCGCCGCAAAACCTCATTCTCCGGCAGCAGAATTGATGCCAATCCCGTTGTCTTGGCCCTTTGCTCAATGGGGTCTCGATATGGTGGGAAAATTACACAAAGCTTCGCCAGGAGGATATGAGTATATGCTCGTTGCTGTCGATAAATTTACCAAGTGGATAGAAGCAAAGCCGATAAATTCACCGGACGGCGCGTCGGCAATCAAGTTTGTGAAAAAGCATTGTTTTTTGATTTGGAGTCCCTCATAGCATCGTCACAGACAATGGCAGTAATTTCACATCCAAGGAGTTCAAAGCGTACTGTGCAGAAGTGGGCATCAAATTGAGTTTTGCATCTGTCGCACATCCGCAAACCAATGGTCAAGTCGAGAAAGCCAATGGCATCATCTACAATGGTATCAAGAAATGCATGTTAGGACCATTGGAAAAAGCTCGACATACTTGGCCAGAAGAGTTGCCAAGTGTGTTATGGAGTATCCGAACAACACCAAATACGGCGACGTAGGAGACGCCGTTCTTTCTGGTCCATGGAGCTGAAGCAGTATTGCCGATAGAAATCGAGCATGATTCTCCAAGAGTCACAGATTACAATGAAGAAACTTCTAGAAGAGCTTTGGAGGACGATGTCGACGCACTCGATGAGGCTCACGACGAAGTGTTATCACGGGTCGCTAAGTACTAGCAAGATCTGAAAAACTACCATAGTCGACGATTGCGACCACGATCTTTTCAGGCTGGAGACTTGGTTTTACGACTCAATCAAAAAAGCCATGAAAAACTCGAGTCGCTGTGGCTCGGCCCTTACATCGTCACAGAAGTAATCGAAGGAGGAGCATACAGAATCAAGGACAAGAAGACAGGGATCGCTGAGCCAAATCCTTGGAACGTGGCGCAGCTCAGGAGTTTTTACGCTTAGAAGCCGAAATATAGTCTCCTTTGTAAGCATACAATGTACTGAAACGCCCGCGAGTTTTCAGACGCACTCTTTTCCTTTTTCGGGGCACCAAGTGGGGCCGGAAAAGGTTTTTAATGAGGCGGGCTCGCGGTGCTGCAATATAATAAAGATAGTGGAGTTATATATCTTTTCGACAGGCTCGGGGGCTCGCACCCAGAAGATACAATATATATACACAGTGTCGACGAATACAACTTGCAAAACATCTCGCCTTGGTGCAAAGCACCTCGCAAAAATAAAACGCTGATGCAAAATAGTGATCAACATAAAGTTCAAGGGCTAACGCCTGCAAAAACAGTACACTCAATATATTTTATTTTGCCTTGGTTCAACCTCACATTATAAAAAGAAAATACATCGCCATCCAAACGCCCGGGGGCTTGACATTGAAAAACAAAAATCTAGTGACTTTACAATATAGATTATGTCTACAACATACAGGATACAATTCTTGAGAAATAAATCTTCAAGGGTGGCCCAGTATATTATCTATCGTCAGTCGTTCATTATTTATAGCACGAGTGCTATGTTCAGCATAGCTGCCCTTCACGAAGAATTCGGTGTCCATCCGAAGAAGCTCATCCATCATGTCTTCTACAACAGGGGTCACAACGTCGTCATACTTGCTGAAGTTCTTTTTCCTTTTCGCCATCTTGGCCAGGCACTTTGGAACAATTTGACCCACGTCTAACTTCGGGTAGCATATTTTTATCATAATCATAGCAAACCTTGCGCCAGCAGCTAATTGGGCTCGCACAAAGCCGTGGATTCGAGGAGCATCCCAAAATTTGTCCATCAGAGCGGGAAGAGTTTCTGGCATTTTATTATGTGGAAATATGGTGCCATAGACCAGAGACAAGGTCCTTGTACAGAAGTCGAGAAATTCGCGAAGTTGAAGCGCGCGATTTGAAATCTGACGATCTGGCGAGTCCGATCAGGTGTGCCCCAAAAATTAGAACCATGGTCCCGCGCAAGTCTGAGAAGCGCATTGGATCGAGCTTCAACACGCTCATCTTCGGTAGCAGTGTCTAAGAAAGAACCTATTTTGAAAGAATCGGCAGGAAAAGAGGAGACAAGCAACAAGAAAAAGAAAGTATGACTAAGTTAATGAAGCACACCTGCCATATCCAAGCTAGCATCCGTCAGCAGCTGAAGCATGAAATTTTCTCGAGCAGAAGCTGCAGCAGCCTCAGCAACCGCGGTTTCCTTTTCAGTTATGGCATCTTGAGCCTGTTGAAGCGCAATCTTTTCCCTCTCGGAGGATTTTCGAGATTGCTCCATGATCATAAGTGACTGTTTCTTCGTGGACTGGAGCTGCTGGCGAAGTTCTTCAAAATCTTGTGTTGAACTTTTACTCGACGAATCTCTAGTAAATTCGACAGCGACAGATGTTTTCTTCAAAGGGGATGAAGCAGGAAAAACTTCGGAAGGACCAGGAGTTGCAGTATAGTTGTCAAAAATCAACTGAAAACAAAAGTTTTAACATCAATCATCAAGCAAAGATAGATTTCCATTGATTCTCAAAGTATGTACATGGCTATTACAAAAGAAGGATCCCTAACAAACTACTGAAGCAGTTGTCGCTATAATTACTACGGCGACAATGCCAAAAGAGAGAAAACTAAAAGAGAAGGCAAGGCGGTCTACTTGACCTCCGGCTTCGAAGAACTGGGGGCAGGAGCTGGTTGATATCCAAGGTAGGCAAGGATTTTCTTCGAATTAATCTTGGCAGCTTTAATCAATGATTGCCACCTCTTCTTCTCCATCTCCTCCGTGCCGCCAACTTTGGCCCAGCCGACGTCTTGTTGGCTGTCAGCAACCAAGGCAATAGTACCTTCGACACCAACTTTCAACCCTTCTTGGCGAAGTTGGAGTCCAAGGTTCTCTTGAGCAGTGAAGCACTTGGCAAGAGCAACAAAGGTTGCGGGTTCCTCCTTCTTCTTGAAAAAATATGGGAAAAGCCGCGAAAAGCCAATCTTAGCTTCACAAAGACCGTCGCGAGCTTCATCACCATGGATTTCAAGAAGAGACAGCGCGTCAAGGAGTTGGTCACCTTCAGGGTTTTCCAACTCATACTCTTGATTTGTTCTCCCTGAATAAAGCAAAAAAAGGGGAGTTGATCAACAAAAAAAAGAGAATAAAGACAATCCAAAGAAGCAGCAAGGGTCTGAGCACTTACTAATAAAGCGTCGAGTTTGCGACTCCAGTCGACTAAGGATTTTTTCCTCGCGAGCAGAATGCTGAGCTACGTTTTCGCTCAGAGCATTTTTTGCGTCGTCAAATCTTTTTTGAAGATCTTCGACGGCAGCAGCGTCTGCTTCAGCTTTCATGCGAGCTTTTTCGCTTTGCTCTAACTTCGCAGCAAGAGCGTCAGCGCGTTTGTTGGACTCCACAAGTTTTTCTGTCATAATAAGACAGACAAGTAAAATATTGTAGCACAAAATGGTGACAGAATATACTCGACAAGGAAAGATAGACAAGGAAAAAAGAGGGTACCTTCAAGTTGGGCGGCATACTCGCGGTACCCGACAAATTGGGTACCGAAGCGGATAAGCTCCTTCATAAAAGGCTGGAGAAAAGACAATGGAAAGAAGATCAATACATGAAGCGAAAAGTTCGACATCAAGAAAGAATAAAGAGAGAAAATCCAAAGCAATGAAGTCAATATAGGGAGAAGAAGATAACTTACTTCTTCCATTAAAGGAGTCGAGGAACAACCAATTAACATGGGATGTTCCTTGGCTGGTTCCACCCTAGTTCTCTTCGGCGAAGGAGCTTGGGGGCTCACAGCTGGCGTTGGATGCTCTATGTTCTGTTGAGGAGGCGAAGTCTCGTCGCCATCAGGCTGAGCTTCGGAAACAACTAAAGTACGTGACGTGCTTGTTCGAGCAGTCGCGTCAATAGGTGCAACCTCCTCTTCATCACCACTGCAACAAATAAAGCGACAAGATAAAGAAAGCAATTTGGAAACGTATTGAAAACAGGAAAACATAATGCGCCAAGAACTTACGAGCTGACAAGAGCAGCTTCGTAAGGATCGAAGGCCCTCTTTCCAGCACCAGGTGCAGGTTCTCCGGCACGTGCAGCACCGGCTTTGGAGGTGCCAGAATCAACAGTCTCATCCCTTTTCCTCTTGCCCTTTGGAGAAGCAGCGGGGAGAGAAGAGCGTGTCGACGAGGTAGCCTCAGTTTCATTCTCCTTTTCAAGAGAAGCCGCGGATTTTTGGGAACCCGCGACTTCACTTTCAGGGCGAGAAGTACCCTGGTTGTCGTTGATACGTCTCAAACGTATCTATAATTTCTTATGTTCCATGCTACTTTTATTACAATACTTGAGTGTTTTACACATACTTTACAGACATTATTTTACATTTTCCGGCACTAACCTATTAACAAGATGCCGAAGTTCCGATTCTGTCGTTTTTCTTCTGTTTTTGGTTTCAGAAATCCTAGTAAGGAAATATTCTCGGAATTGGACGAAATCAACGCCCGGGGTCCTATTTTTGCACGAAGCTTCCGGAAGTCCGAAGAGGAGACGAAGTGGGGCCACGAGGTGGCCACACACCGAGGCGGCGCGGCCCAGGCCCTGGCCGCGCGGCCCTAGTGTGTGGGCCCCTCGTGACGCCCTTTGACCTACCCTTTCGCCTACTTAAAGCCTCCGTCGCGAAACCCCCTGTACCGAGAGCCACGATACGGAAAACATTACTGAGAGGCCGCCGCCGCGAATCCCATCTCGGGGGATTCAGGAGATCGCCTCCGGCACCCTGCCGGAGAGGGGAATCATCACCGGAGGGGCTCTACATCATCATGCCCGCCTCCGGATTGATGCGTGAGTAGTTCATCCTTGGACTATGGGTCCATAGCAGTAGCTAGATGGTTGTCTTCTCCGCTTGTGCTTTCATTGTATTAGATCTTGTGAGCTGCCTAACATGATCAAGATCATCTATTTGTAATGCTACATGTTGTGTTTGGTGAGATCCGATGAATAGAGAATACTATGTTAAGTTGATTATCAATCTATCATATATGTGTTGTTTATGTTCTTGCATGCTCTCCGTTGCTAGTAGAGACTCTGGCCAAGTTGATACTTGTAACTCCAAGAGGGAGTAATTATGCTCGATAGTGGGTTCATGCCTCCATTAAATGCGGGACGAGTGACGGAAAGTTCTAAGGTTGTGGATGTGCTGTTGCTACTAGGGATAAAACATTGATGCTTTGTCTAAGGATATTTGTGTTGATTACATTACGCACCATACTTAATGCAATTATCTGTTGTTCGCAACTTAATACTGGAAGGGGTTCGGATGATAACGTGAAGGTGGATTATTTAGGCATATAGATGCATGCTGGATAGCGGTCTATGTACTTTGTCGTAATGCCCTGATTAAATCACATAGTAATCATCGTTGATATGTATTGAATCTTTATTTGTCAATTGCTCACATGTAATTTGTTCACCCAGCATGTTAGTTATCTTATTGGAGAGACACCTCTAGTGAACTGTGGACCCCGGTCCATTCTTTTACATCCGAATACATTCTATCTGTTTTCATTGTTCTTTGCAAACAAACACCATCTTCCACTCGATACGTTTAATCCTTTGTTTTCAGCAAGCCGGTGAGATTGACAACCTCATCTGTTACATTGGGGCAAAGTACTTTGATTGTGTTGTGCGGGTTCCACGTTGGCGCCGGTTTCACCGGTGTTGCGCCGCACTACATTCCTCCACCAACAACCTTCACGTGCTTCTTGGCTCCTACTGGTTCGATAACCTTGGTTTCTTACCGAGGGAAAACTTACTCGCTGTGCGCATCACACCTTCCTCTTGGGGTTCCCAACGGACGTGTTGACTACACGCCGCCAAGACTTTTCCGGCGCCGTTGCCGGGAGATCAAGACACGCTGCAAGGGGAGTCTCCACTTCCAATCTCTTTACTTTGTTTTTGTCTTGCTTTATTTTATTTACTACTTTGTTTGCTGCACTTAAACAAAACACAAAAAAATTAGTTGCTAGTTTTACTTTATTTATTGTCTTGTTCTCCATATCAAAAACACAAAAAAATTAGTTACTTGTCTTTACTTTATTTGCTTAGTTTATTTTACTACTGTTATAATGGGTACTCCTGAAAATACTAAGTTGTGTGATTTCACTAGCACAAATAATAATGATTTTATATGTACTCCTATTGCTCCACCTGCTACTACAGCAGAATTCTATGAAATTAAACCTGCTTTATCGAATCTTGTTATGAGAGAACAATTTTCTGGTGTTAGTACCGATGATGCTTGCTGCCCATCTTAATAATTTTGTTGAACTTTGTGAAATGCAAAAGTATAAGGATATACATGGTGATATTATAAAACTGAAATTGTTTCCTTTCTCATTAAGAGGAAGAGCTAAAGATTGGTTGCTTTCTTTGCCTATGAATAGTATTGATTCATGGACTAAATGTAAAGATGCTTTTATTAGTAAATATTATCCTCCTGCTAAGATTATATCTTTGAGAAGTAGCATAATGAATTTTAAACAATTTGATAATGAACATGTTGCTCAAGCATGGGAGAGAATGAAATCTTTGGTAAAGAATTGCCCAACCCATGGACTGACTACTTGGATGATCATCCAAATCTTTTATGCAGGATTGAATTTTTCCTCAAGGAACCTATTGGACTCAGCTGCTGGAGGTACTTTTATGTCCATCACTCTGGGCGCCGCAACTAAATTACTTGATAATATGATGATCAATTACTCTGAATGGCACACTGAAAGAACTCCTCAAGGTAAGAAGGTAAATTCTATTGAAGAAACCTCTTCTTTGGGTGATAAGATTGATGCTATTATGTCTATGCTTGCAAATGGTAGATCTCATATTGATCCTAATAATGTTCCTTTAGCTTCATTAGTTGCTCAATAAGAAAATGTTGATGTGAATTTCATTAAGAATAATAATTTCAACAACAATGCTTATAGGAATAATTATGGTAACAACAACTATAGGCCATATCCTCCTAATAATGGTAGTGGTTATGGTAATTCTTATGGTAATTCTTACAACAATAATAAGAGTATACCCTCTGGTCTTGAAGTCATGCTTAAAGAATTTATTAGTACACAAACTGCTTTCAATAAAACTGTTGAAGAAAAGCTTGATAAAATTGATATTCTTGCTTCTAAGGTTGATAGTCTTGCTCTTGATGTTGATCTTTTAAAATTGAAAGTTATGCCTGAGAAAGTTGAAGATGCTAGGTTTGCTAAAACAAATTCCATCCAAGTTAGAATTAATGATAATATTAGATTGTTGGCTGAATTGCATGCTAGGTGGGATAGAGAAGAAAAAGAAAAACTTGCTAAAGAAAATAATGTAGCTAAAGTATGGACTATTACCACCACTAGTAATGTTGATTCTTCACATGTTGCTGCACCTCCTACTATTAATGGTAAAATAATTGGTGTTGGCAATGTTTCTACTCCTAGTGCAAAGCGTACAAAACTGCCTGAAACTGCTGAAACTGCTGTTTGTGATAAAACTGCTGAAATTTTTCAAAATATTGGTGACAATGATTTCATTGCTGTAGAACATAATGGTTTAGAATTTTATGATTGTCATATTACTGAAGTTATAAAGTTCTTACAAAAATTTGCTAGAAGTCCCAATGCTAGTGCTATAAATTTAGCCTTTACAAAACACATTACAAATGCTCTCATTAAAGCTAGGGAAGAGAAATTAAGACTTGAAGCTTCTATTCCTAGGAAGTTAGAAGATGGTTGGGAGCCCATCATTAAAATGAAATTCAATGACTTTGAATGTAATGCTTTATGTGATCTTGGTGCAAGTATTTCTGTTATGCCTAAGAAGATTTATGATATGCTTGACTTGCCACCATTGAAGAATTGTTATTTGGATGTTAATCTTGCCGATAATGTTAAAAAGAAACTATTGGGGAGGATTGATAATGTGCGCATTACGGTTAACAATAACCTTGTCCCCGTTGATTTTGTTGTCTTGGATATCGAATGCAATGCATCTTGTCCTATTGTGTTGGGAAGACCTTTTCTTCGAATCGTTGGTGCTGTTATTGATATGAGGGAAGGTAATATTAAATATCAATTTCCTCT
The DNA here is from genome assembly GCF_022539505.1 of Lolium rigidum. NCBI lineage: Eukaryota > Viridiplantae > Streptophyta > Magnoliopsida > Poales > Poaceae > Lolium > Lolium rigidum. The sequence goes on from NC_061509.1 coordinate 31,119,377, forward strand.
CAAGAAAGGTATGGAACACTTCCCTAGAAAGAGAATGAAGTTTACTTTTAATTCTATTATTAGAACAAGCTATGATGTTGATGCTTCTACTCTTGATGTTACTTGATTTGCACTTTCTGCGCCTAGCTGAAAGGCGTTAAAGAAAAGAACTTCTTGGGAGATAACCCATGTGTTTATTTTACTACAGCAATTTTTGTTTTGTTGAGTCTTGGAAGTTGTTTACTACTGTAGCAACCTCTCCTTATCATGTTTTTGTGCCAAGTAAAGTTTCTATGTTAAAGTTGATGTTATATTTGGGATCGCTGCGCGTAAAGAGCATTGCTGTCTGTCACGAATTCTGGCATAAGTCTCTGTAAAAAAATTCGAAAAAATCTGCAAAATTACGAGCGTGATCCTCAGATATGTACGTAACTTTCATTAGTTTTGAGTTTTTCCATTTGAGCAAGTTAAGTGCCCAGTCCAGATGCATCTTTACGGACTGTTCTGTTTTTGACAGATTCTGTCTTTTATTTCGCATTGCCGCTTTTGCTATGTTGAATGAGTTTCTTTGTTACATTAACTTTCAGAAGCTTTGTGCAATGTCCAGAAGTGTTAAAAATGATTGTGTCACCTCTGAATATATAAATTTGTGGTTATGCACTAACCCTCTCATGAGTTTGCTTGAAGTTTGTGTGAAGGAAGTTTTCAAGGGTCAAGAGAAGAGGATGATATACTATGATCAAGAAGAGTGAAAGGTCTAAGCTTGGGGATGCCCCGGTGGTTCATCCCTGCATATTTTAAGAAGACTCAAGCATCTAAGCTTGGGGATGCTCAAGGCATCCCCTTCTTCATCGACAACATTATCAGGTCACTTCTAGTGAAACTATATTTTTATTCCGTCACATCCTTATGTTCTTTACTTGGAGCGTCGGTTTGTTTTTGTTTTTGTTTGAATAAAGTTGGATCTCGCCATTCTTATATTGGAGATATTACGCTCCGCTTTTTCATATGGAACACTTGTGTTCTTAATTGTGCTTTAATGTTCATGGCGAAAGCTTATTGCTTCGTTAGATTGCTATGTGGTTGGAATTGGAAAATGATGCATATGGTTTGACAATTTGGCAATTGTTTGATCTCTCATAGATCATGTTTAAGCTCTTGCATCATGTAGTTTAATCTATTAATGAAGAACTACTGTAGAGCTTGTTTAATTTGGTTTGCATGATTGATCTCTCTAAGTCTAGATATTTTCGGGTAAAGTGTTTGAACAACGAGGAAGACAGTGTAGAGCCTTATAATGCTTGCAATATGTTCTTGTGTGAGTTTTGCTGTACCTGTTCATACTTGTGTTTGCTTCAAACAACCTTGCTAGCCCAAACCTTGTACTGAGAGGAAATGCTTCTCTTGCATCCAAACACCTTGAGCCAAACACCATGCCATTTGTGTCCACCATATCTACCTACTATGTGGTATTTCCTGCCATTCCAAAGTAAATTACTTGAGTGCTACCTTTAAATTTCATTCCTCTACCTTTACAATATATAGCTCATGGGACAAATAGCTTAAAAACTATTGTGGTGATGAATATGTAGTTATGTGTCTTAATTCTTATAAGTTGCTTGTTGAGCGGTAACCATGTTTTCTGGGGACGCCATCAACTTTACCTTTGTTGGATATCATGTGAGATGCTATGCATGTTCGTCTTGTCTGAAGTAGTGGATTTCATGATCAAATGGTTTGAGTATGCATATGTCAGAGAAGAACATTGGGCCGCTAACTAAAGCCATGTATCATGGTGGAAGTTTCAGTTTGGACATACAACCTCAATCTCTTATGAGAATATTAACTATTGTTGAATGCTTAAGCATGAAAAAGAGGAGTCCATTATCTGTTGTCTATGTTGTCCCGGTATGGATGTCTAAGTTGAGAATAATCAAAAGCGAGAAATCCAATGCGTGCTTTCTCCTTAGACCTTTGTACAAGCGGCATAGAGGTACCCCTTTGTCACACTTGGTTGAAGCATATGTTATGCGATGAGAATCCGTGTTTTCCGAGATAGTAGGACAAGGTGCGAGCACTATTGGTACTCTATGCATGAGACATGCAACTTGTAGGAAGTATTATGCATAGCACATATGAATTATTACTACCGTTGACAAAATTGTTTGTATGTTTTCAAAACAAAGCTCTAGCACAAAAATAGTAATCAATGCTTCCCTCTACGAAGGGCCAATCTTTTACTTTATTGTTGAGTCAGTTTACCCATTCCTTTCTCTCTTAGAAGCAAACACTTGTGTTAACTGTGTGCATTGATTCTTACATGTTTACTTATTGCACCTGTTATATTACTCTATGTTGACAAATATCCATGAGATATACATGTTACAAGTTGAAAGCAATCGCTGAAACTTAATCATCCTTTGTGTTGCTTCAATGCATTCTACTTTGAACTTATTGCTTATGAGTTATCTCTTATGCAAGTCTTATTGATACTTGTCTTGAAAGTACTATTCATGAAAAGTTTTGCTATATGATTCATTTGTTTAGTCATTATCTTTGTTAGCAATCTTTTGTTCAGATCACTCCATTCATCTCATATGCTTTACAATAATGTTGATCAAGACTATGTTGGTAGCATGTCACTTCAGAAATTATTTGTGTTATCGTTTACCTACTCGAGGACGAGTAGGAACTAAGCTTGGGGATGCTTGATACGTCTCAAACGTATCTATAATTTCTTATGTTCCATGCTACTTTTATTACAATACTTGAGTGTTTTACACATACTTTACAGCATTATTTTACATTTTCCGGCACTAACCTATTAACAAGATGCCGAAGTGCTAGTTGCTGTTTTTTTTGCTGTTTTTGGTTTCAGAAATCCTAGTAAGGAAATATTCTCGGAATTGGACGAAATCAACGCCCAGGGTCCTATTTTTGCACGAAGCTTCCGAAGTCCGAAGAGGAGACGAAGTGGGGCCACGAGGTGGCCACACACCGAGGCGGCGCGGCCCGGGCCCCGGCCGCGCGGCCCTAGTGTGTGGGCCCCTCGTGACGCCCTTGACCTACCCTTTCGCCTACTTAAAGCCTCCGTCGCGAAACCCCCTGTACCGAGAGCCACGATACGGAAAACATTACTGAGAGGCCGCCGCGAATCCCATCTCGGGGGATTCAGGAGATTGCCTCCGGCACCCTGCCGGAGAGGGGAATCATCACCGGAGGGGCTCTACATCATCATGCCCGCCTCCGGATTGATGCGTGAGTAGTTCATCCTTGGACTATGGGTCCATAGCAGTAGCTAGATGGTTGTCTTCTCCGCTTGTGCTTTCATTGTATTAGATCTTGTGAGCTGCCTAACATGATCAAGATCATCTATTTGTAATGCTACATGTTGTGTTTGGTGAGATCCGATGAATAGAGAATACTATGTTAAGTTGATTATCAATCTATCATATATGTGTTGTTTATGTTCTTGCATGCTCTCCGTTGCTAGTAGAGGCTCTGGCCAAGTTGATACTTGTAACTCCAAGAGGGAGTAATTATGCTCGATAGTGGGTTCATGACTCCATTAAATCCGGGACGAGTGACGGAAAGTTCTAAGGTTGTGGATGTGCTGTTGCTACTAGGGATAAAACATTGATGCTTTGTCTAAGGATATTTGTGTTGATTACATTACGCACCATACTTAATGCAATTATCTGTTGTTCGCAACTTAATACTGGAACGGGTTTGGATGATAACCTGAAGGTGGATTATTTAGGCATAGATGCATGCAGGATAGTGGTCTATGTACTTTGTCATAATGCCCTGATTAAATCACATAGTAATCATCGTTGATATGTATTGAATCTTTATTTGTCAATTGCTCACCCGTAATTTGTTCACCCAGCATGTTAGTTATCTTATTGGAGAGACACCTCTAGTGAACTGTGGACCCCGGTCCATTCTTTTACATCTGAATACATTCTACTGTTTTCATTGTTCTTTTCAAACAAACACCATCTTCCACTCGATACGTTTAATCCTTTGTTTTCAGCAAGCCGGTGAGATTGACAACCTCACTGTTACGTTGGGGCAAAGTACTTTGATTGTGTTGTGCAGGTTCCACGTTGGCGCCGGTTTCACTGGTGTTGCGCCGCACTACATTCCTCCACCAACAACCTTCACGTGCTTCTTGGCTCCTACTGGTTCGATAACCTTGGTTTCTTACCGAGGGAAAACTTACTCGCTGTGCGCATCACACCTTCCTCTTGGGGTTCCCAACGGACGTGTTGACTACACGCCGGCAGTCATCGGTGACAACGGCCCGTTCTTCGACTTCCCCACCCTCGGGAAGGGGAGGAAGAGAAGATAGAACAGGGTGGCCCCGTGAAAAATAAGGAGTATCGACAAGCGGTTATGTCAAAAAGCGCCATCAAAAAAGTAGTCGACGGATGCAAAAAATTCGAGAAGACAATATAATAGTCAGGAAGAAAAATTACCTCGGGAAGGGGATTGGTGCTACAAAATGGCTTAACTTGGCAAGAAGATGGAATGGTGTCTTTCTTGTTAAGCTTGGAGATTCTTCGAATCAACTTCTCCAAGTCCTTCACAGGAAGATCTTTGGAGAGCCTTTCGATGTCTTCATCACCAGCATACGTCCAAAGAGGATTTTTTCGAGCTTGCGGAGGCTGCACTCTAATCCTAAGGAAAACGAGGAAAACATAATGCGCCAAGAACTTACGAGCTGACAAGAGCGAGCTTCGTAAGGATCGAAGGCCCTCTTTCCAGACACCGAGTGCGAGGTTCTCCGGCACGTGCGGCACCGGCTTTGGAGGTGCCAGAATCAACGAGTCTCATCCCTTTTCCTCTTGCCCTTTGGAGAAGCAGCGGGGAGAGAAGAGCGTGTCGACGAGGTAGCCTCGGTTTCATTCTCCTTTTCAAGAGAAGCCGCGGATTTTTGGGAACCCGCGACTTCACTTTCAGGGCGAGAAGTACCCTGGTTGTCGTTGATACGTCTCAAACGTATCTATAATTTCTTATGTTCCATGCTACTTTTATTACAATACTTGAGTGTTTTACACATACTTTACAGCATTATTTTACATTTTCCGGCACTAACCTATTAACAAGATGCCGAAGTTCCAGTTGCTGTTTTTCTTCTGTTTTTGGTTTCAGAAATCCTAGTAAGGAAATATTCTCGGAATTGGACGAAATCAACGCCCAGGGTCCTATTTTTGCACGAAGCTTCCAGAAGTCCGAAGAGGAGACGAAGTGGGGCCACGAGGTGGCCACACACCAGGGCGGCGCGGCCCAGGCCCTGGCCGCGCGGCCCTAGTGTGTGGGCCCCTCGTGACGCCCTTTGACCTACCCTTTCGCCTACTTAAAGCCTCCGTCGCGAAACCCCTGTACCGAGAGCCACGATACGGAAAACATTACTGAGAGGCCGCCGGCCGCGAATCCCATCTCGGGGGATTCAGGAGATCGCCTCCGGCACCCTGCCGGAGAGGGGAATCATCACCGGAGGGGCTCTACATCATCATGCCCGCCTCCGGATTGATGCGTGAGTAGTTCATCCTTGGACTATGGGTCCATAGCAGTAGCTAGATGGTTGTCTTCTCCGCTTGTGCTTTCATTGTATTAGATCTTGTGAGCTGCCTAACATGATCAAGATCATCTATTTGTAATGCTACATGTTGTGTTTGGTGAGATCCGATGAATAGAGAATACTATGTTAAGTTGATTATCAATCTATCATATATGTGTTGTTTATGTTCTTGCATGCTCTCCGTTGCTAGTAGAGACTACGGCCAAGTTGATACTTGTAACTCCAAGAGGGAGTAATTATGCTCGATAGTGGGTTCATGCCTCCATTAAATGCGGGACGAGTGACGGAAAGTTCTAAGGTTGTGGATGTGCTTGTTGCTACTAGGGATAAAACATTGATGCTTTGTCTAAGGATATTTGTGTTGATTACATTACGCACCATACTTAATGCAATTATCTGTTGTTCGCAACTTAATACTTGGAAGGGGTTCGGATGATAACGTGAAGGTGGATTATTTAGGCATATAGATGCATGCTTGGATAGCGGTCTATGTACTTTGTCGTAATGCCCCGATTAAATCACATAGTAATCATCGTTGATATGTATTGAATCTTTATTTGTCAATTGCTCACATGTAATTTGTTCACCCAGCATGTTAGTTATCTTATTGGAGAGACACCTCTAGTGAACTGTGGACCCCGGTCCATTCTTTTACATCTGAATACATTCTACTGTTTTCATTGTTCTTTGCAAACAAACACCATCTTCCACTCGATACGTTTAATCCTTTGTTTTCAGCAAGCCGGTGAGATTGACAACCTCACTGTTACATTGGGGCAAAGTACTTTGATTGTGTTGTGCAGGTTCCACGTTGGCGCCGGTTTCACTGGTGTTGCGCCGCACTACATTCCTCCACCAACAACCTTCACGTGCTTCTTGGCTCCCTACTGGTTCGATAACCTTGGTTTCTTACGAGGGAAAACTTACTGCTCGTGCGCATCACACCTTCCTCTTGGGGTTCCCAACGGACGTGTTGACTACACGCCGAGCAAGACTTTTACGGCGCCGTTGCCGGGGAGATCAAGACACGCTGCAAGGGGAGTCTCCACTTCCAATCTCTTTACTTTGTTTTTGTCTTGCTTTATTTTATTTACTACTTTGTTTGCTACACTTAAACAAAACACAAAAAAATTAGTTGCTAGTTTTACTTTATTTATTGTCTTGTTCTCCATATCAAAAACACAAAAAAATTAGTTACTTGTCTTTACTTTATTTGCTTAGTTTATTTTACTACTGTTATAATGGGTACTCCTGAAAATACTAAGTTGTGTGATTTCACTAGCACAAATAATAATGATTTTATATGTACTCCTATTGTTCCACCTGCTACTACAGCAGAATTCTATGAAATTAAACCTGCTTTACTGAATCTTGTTATGAGAGAACAATTTTCTGGTGTTAGTACTGATGATGCTGCTGCCCATCTTAATAATTTTGTTGAACTTTGTGAAATGCAAAAGTATAAGGATATACATGGTGATATTATAAAACTGAAATTGTTTCCTTTCTCATTAAGAGGAAGAGCTAAAGATTGGTTGCTTTCTTTGCCTATGAATAGTATTGATTCATGGACTAAATGTAAAGATGCTTTTATTAGTAAATATTATCCTCCTGCTAAGATTATATCTTTGAGAAGTAGCATAATGAATTTTAAACAATTTGATAATGAACATGTTGCTCAAGCATGGGAGAGAATGAAATCTTTGGTAAAGAATTGCCCAACCCATGGACTCGACTACTTGGATGATCATCCAAACCTTTTATGCAGGATTGAATTTTTCCTCAAGGAACCTATTGGATTCAGCTGCTGGAGGTACTTTTATGTCCATCACTCTGGGCGCCGCAACTAAATTACTTGATGATATGATGATCAATTACTCTGAATGGCACACTGAAAGAACTCCTCAAGGTAAGAAGGTAAATTCTATTGAAGAAACCTCTTCTTTGGGTGATAAGATTGATGCTATTATGTCTATGCTTGCAAATGGTAGATCTCATATTGATCCTAATAATGTTCCTTTAGCTTCATTAGTTGCTCAAGAAGAAAATGTTGATGTGAATTTCATTAAGAATAATAATTTCAACAACAATGCTTATAGGAATAATTATGGTAACAACAACTATAGGCCATATCCTCCTAATAATGGTAGTGGTTATGGTAATTCTTATGGTAATTCTTACAACAATAATAAGAGTATACCCTCTGGTCTTGAAGTCATGCTTAAAGAATTTATTAGTACACAAACTGCTTTCAATAAAACTGTTGAAGAAAAGCTTGATAAAATTGATATTCTTGCTTCTAAGGTTGATAGTCTTGCTCTTGATGTTGATCTTTTAAAATTGAAAGTTATGCCTGAGAAAGTTGAAGATGCTAGGTTTGCTAAAACAAATTCCATCCAAGTTAGAATTAATGATAATATTAGATTGTTGGCTGAATTGCATGCTAGGTGGGATAGAGAAGAAAAAGAAAAACTTGCTAAAGAAAATAATGTAGCTAAAGTATGGACTATTACCACCACTAGTAATGTTGATTCTTCACATGTTGCTGCACCTCCTACTATTAATGGTAAAATAATTGGTGTTGGCAATGTTTCTACTCCTAGTGCAAAGCGTACAAAATTGCCCGAAACTGCTGAAACTGCTGTTTGTGATAAAGCTGCTGAAATTTTTCAAAATATTGGTGACAATGATTTCATTGCTGTAGAACATAATGGTTTAGAATTTTATGATTGTCATATTACTGAAGTTATAAAGTTCTTACAAAAATTTGCTAGAAGTCCCAATGCTAGTGCTATAAATTTAGCCTTTACAAAACACATTACAAATGCTCTCATTAAAGCTAGGGAAGAGAAATTAAGACTTGAAGCTTCTATTCCTAGGAAGTTAGAAGATGGTTGGGAGCCCATCATTAAAATGAAATTCAATGACTTTGAATGTAATGCTTTATGTGATCTTGGTGCAAGTATTTCTGTTATGCCTAAGAAGATTTATGATATGCTTGACTTGCCACCATTGAAGAATTGTTATTTGGATGTTAATCTTGCCGATAATGTTAAAAAGAAACTATTGGGGAGGATTGATAATGTGCGCATTACGGTTAACAATAACCTTGTCCCCGTTGATTTTGTTGTCTTGGATATCGAATGCAATGCATCTTGTCCTATTGTGTTGGGAAGACCTTTTCTTCGAATCGTTGGTGCTGTTATTGATATGAGGGAAGGTAATATTAAATATCAATTTCCTCTCAAGAAAGGTATGGAACACTTCCCTAGAAAGAGAATGAAGTTTACTTTTAATTCTATTATTAGAACAAGCTATGATGTTGATGCTTCTACTCTTGATGTTACTTGATTTGCACTTTCTGCGCCTAGCTGAAAGGCGTTAAAGAAAAGAACTTCTTGGGAGATAACCCATGTGTTTATTTTACTACAGCAATTTTTGTTTTGTTGAGTCTTGGAAGTTGTTTACTACTGTAGCAACCTCTCCTTATCATGTTTTTGTGCCAAGTAAAGTTTCTATGTTAAAGTTGATGTTATATTTGGGATCGCTGCGCAGAAAGAGCATTGCTGTCTGTCACGAATTCTGGCATAAGTCTCTGTAAAAAAATTCGAAAAAATCTGCAAAATTACGAGCGTGATCCTCAGATATGTACGTAACTTTCATTAGTTTTGAGTTTTTCCATTTGAGCAAGTTAAGTGCCCAGTCCAGATGCATCTTTACGGACTGTTCTGTTTTTGACAGATTCTGTCTTTTATTTCGCATTGCCGCTTTTGCTATGTTGAATGAGTTTCTTTGTTACATTAACTTTCAGAAGCTTTGTGCAATGTCCAGAAGTGTTAAAAATGATTGTGTCACCTCTGAATATATAAATTTGTGGTTATGCACTAACCCTCTCATGAGTTTGCTTGAAGTTTGTGTGAAGGAAGTTTTCAAGGGTCAAGAGAAGAGGATGATATACTATGATCAAGAAGAGTGAAAGGTCTAAGCTTGGGGATGCCCCGGTGGTTCATCCCTGCATATTTTAAGAAGACTCAAGCATCTAAGCTTGGGGATGCTCAAGGCATCCCCTTCTTCATCGACAACATTATCAGGTCACTTCTAGTGAAACTATATTTTTATTCCGTCACATCCTTATGTTCTTTACTTGGAGCGTCGGTTTGTTTTTGTTTTTGTTTGAATAAAGTTGGATCTCGCCATTCTTATATTGGAGATATTACGCTCCGCTTTTTCATATGGAACACTTGTGTTCTTAATTGTGCTTTAATGTTCATGGCGAAAGCTTATTGCTTCGTTAGATTGCTATGTGGTTGGAATTGGAAAATGATGCATATGGTTTGACAATTTGGCAATTGTTTGAGCTCTCATAGATCATGTTTAAGCTCTTGCATCATGTAGTTTAATCTATTAATGAAGAACTACTGTAGAGCTTGTTTAATTTGGTTTGCATGATTGATCTCTCTAAGTCTAGATATTTTCGGGTAAAGTGTTTGAACAACGAGGAAGACAGTGTAGAGCCTTATAATGCTTGCAATATGTTCTTGTGTGAGTTTTGTCTGTACCTGTTCATACTTGTGTTTGCTTCAAACAACCTTGCTAGCCCAAACCTTGTACCGAGAGGAAATGCTTCTCTTGCATCCAAACACCTTGAGCCAAACACCATGCCATTTGTGTCCACCATATCTACCTACTATGTGGTATTTCCTGCCATTCCAAAGTAAATTACTTGAGTGCTACCTTTAAATTTCATTCCTCTACCTTTACAATATATAGCTCATGGGACAAATAGCTTAAAAACTATTGTGGTGATGAATATGTAGTTATGTGTCTTAATTCTTATAAGTTGCTTGTTGAGCGGTAACCATGTTTTATGGGGACGCCATCAACTTTACCTTTGTTGGATATCATGTGAGATGCTATGCATGTTCGTCTTGTCTGAAGTAGTGGATTTCATGATCAAATGGTTTGAGTATGCATATGTCAGAGAAGAACATTGGGCCGCTAACTAAAGCCATGTATCATGGTGGAAGTTTCGGTTTGGACATACAACCTCAATCTCTTATGAGAATATTAACTATTGTTGAATGCTTAAGCATGAAAAAGAGGAGTCCATTATCTGTTGTCTATGTTGTCCCGGTATGGATGTCTAAGTTGAGAATAATCAAAAGCGAGAAATCCAATGCGTGCTTTCTCCTTAGACCTTTGTACAAGCGGCATAGAGGTACCCCTTTGTCACACTTGGTTGAAGCATATGTTATGCGATGAGAATCCGTGTTTTCCGAGATAGTAGGACAAGGTGCGAGCACTATTGGTACTCTATGCATGAGACATGCAACTTGTAGGAAGTATTATGCATAGCACATATGAATTATTACTACCGTTGACAAAATTGTTTGTATGTTTTCAAAACAAAGCTCTAGCACAAAAATAGTAATCAATGCTTCCCTCTACGAAGGGCCAATCTTTTACTTTATTGTTGAGTCAGTTTACCCATTCCTTTCTCTCTTAGAAGCAAACACTTGTGTTAACTGTGTGCATTGATTCTTACATGTTTACTTATTGCACTCTGTTATATTACTCTATGTTGACAAATATCCATGAGATATACATGTTACAAGTTGAAAGCAATCGCTGAAACTTAATCATCCTTTGTGTTGCTTCAATGCATTCTACTTTGAACTTATTGCTTATGAGTTATCTCTTATGCAAGTCTTATTGATACTTGTCTTGAAAGTACTATTCATGAAAAGTTTTGCTATATGATTCATTTGTTTAGTCATTATCTTTGTTAGCAATCTTTTGTTCAGATCACTCCATTCATCTCATATGCTTTACAATAATGTTGATCAAGACTATGTTGGTAGCATGTCACTTCAGAAATTATTTGTGTTATCGTTTACCTACTCGAGGACGAGTAGGAACTAAGCTTGGGGATGCTTGATACGTCTCAAACGTATCTATAATTTCTTATGTTCCATGCTACTTTTATTACAATACTTGAGTGTTTTACACATACTTTACGAGCATTATTTTACATTTTCCGGCACTAACCTATTAACAAGATGCCGAAGTGCTAGTTGTTGTTTTTATCGCTGTTTTTGGTTTCAGAAATCCTAGTAAGGAAATATTCTCGGAATTGGACGAAATCAACGCCCGGGGTCCTATTTTTGCACGAAGCTTCCGAAGTCCGAAGAGGAGACGAAGTGGGGCCACGAGGTGGCCACACACCGGGCGGCGCGGCCCAGGCCCCGGCCGCGCGGCCCTAGTGTGTGGGCCCCTCGTGACGCCCTTGACCTACCCTTTCGCCTACTTAAAGCCTCCGTCGCGAAACCCCCGTACCGAGAGCCACGATACGGAAAACATTACTGAGAGGCCGCCGCCGCGAATCCCATCTCGGGGGATTCAGAAGATTGCCTCCGGCACCCTGCCGGAGAGGGGAATCATCACCGGAGGGGCTCTACATCATCATGCCCGCCTCCGGATTGATGCGTGAGTAGTTCATCCTTGGACTATGGGTCCATAGCAGTAGCTAGATGGTTGTCTTCTCCGCTTGTGCTTTCATTGTATTAGATCTTGTGAGCTGCCTAACATGATCAAGATCATCTATTTGTAATGCTACATGTTGTGTTTGGTGAGATCCGATGAATAGAGAATACTATGTTAAGTTGATTATCAATCTATCATATATGTGTTGTTTATGTTCTTGCATGCTCTCCGTTGCTAGTAGAGGCTCTGGCCAAGTTGATACTTGTAACTCCAAGAGGGAGTAATTATGCTCGATAGTGGGTTCATGACTCCATTAAATCTGGGACAGTGACAGAAAGTTCTAAGGTTGTGGATGTGCTGTTGCTACTAGGGATAAAACATTGATGCTTTGTCTAAGGATATTTGTGTTGATTACATTACGCACCATACTTAATGCAATTATCTGTTGTTCGCAACTTAATACTGGAAGGGGTTTGGATGATAACCTGAAGGTGGATTATTTAGGCATAGATGCATGCAGGATAGTGGTCTATGTACTTTGTCATAATGCCCTGATTAAATCACATAGTAATCATCGTTGATATGTATTGAATCTTTATTTGTCAATTGCTCACCTGTAATTTGTTCACCCAGCATGTTAGTTATCTTATTGGAGAGACACCTCTAGTGAACTGTGGACCCCGGTCCATTCTTTTACATCTGAATACATTCTACTGTTTTCATTGTTCTTTTCAAACAAACACCATCTTCCACTCGATACGTTTAATCCTTTGTTTTCAGCAAGCCGGTGAGATTGACAACCTCACTGTTACGTTGGGGCAAAGTACTTTGATTGTGTTGTGCAGGTTCCACGTTGGCGCCGGTTTTACTGGTGTTGCGCCGCACTACATTCCTCCACCAACAACCTTCACGTGCTTCTTGGCTCCTACTGGTTCGATAACCTTGGTTTCTTACTGAGGGAAAACATACTGCTGTGCGCATCACACCTTCCTCTTGGGGTTCCCAACGGACGTGTTGACTACACGCCAGCAGTCATCGGTGACAACAGCCCGTTCTTCGACTTCCCCACCCTCGGGAAGGGGAGGAAGAGAAGATAGAACAGGGTGGCCCTGTGAAAAATAAGGAGTATCGACAAGCAGTTATGTCAAAAAGCGCCATCAAAAAAGTAGTCGACAGATGCAAAAAATTCGAGAAGACAATATAATAGTCAGGAAGAAAAATTACCTCGGGAAGGGGATTGGTGCTACAAAATGGCTTAACTTGGCAAGAAGATGGAATGGTGTCTTTCTTGTTAAGCTTGGAGATTCTTCGAATCAACTTCTCCAAGTCCTTCACAGGAAGATCTTTGGAGAGCCTTTCGATGTCTTCATCACCAGCATACGTCCAAAGAGGATTTTTTCGAGCTTGCAGAGGCTGCACTCTAATCCTAAGGAAAACAGGAAAACATAATGCGCCAAGAACTTACGAGCTGACAAGAGCAGCTTCGTAAGGATCGAAGGCCCTCTTTCCAGCACCAGGTGCAGGTTCTCCGGCACGTGCAGCACCGGCTTTGGAGGTGCCAGAATCAACAGTCTCATCCCTTTTCCTCTTGCCCTTTGGAGAAGCAGCGGGGAGAGAAGAGCGTGTCGACGAGGTAGCCTCGGCTTCATTCTCCTTTTCAAGAGAAGCCGCGGATTTTTGGGAACCCGCGACTTCACTTTCAGGGCGAGAAGTACCCTGGTTGTCGTTGATACGTCTCAAACGTATCTATAATTTCTTATGTTCCAGGGCGAGAAGTACCCAAGTCCTTCACAGGAAGATCTTTGGAGAGCCTTTCGATGTCTTCATCACCAGCATACGTCCAAAGAGGATTTTTTCGAGCTTGCAGAGGCTGCACTCTAATCCTAAGGAAGTAGGCTGTGATTTGGATACCCGATAGCTCCTTGCCACGGGTATTCTGAAGCTCACGGATGTGAGTCATCAGCGCCTCTGTCGCCAATTTCTCTTCTTCGGTAGCTTCAGCGTCCCAGGAGCGGCGGCGAAGAATCTTGGTTTTTCCGTCGAAAGGGGCAATGTTGTACTCTACTGAATCAGAGATTTCTTCGTGTACATACTGCCACTTCTTGCGCCACCCTTGGACGGAATCGGGGAATTTGACGTCGAAGTAATCGACGTCAGAGCGAACACAGATAACGACCCCGCCGATATTATAGGCGACGCCGTGGGATCCATTACGGCGGAGGCAGAAGATACGCTTCCACAAAGCCCAATTAGGTTGGACTCCGAGGAAGCATTCGCATAATGTGATAAAAATCGACACGTGCAAGATAGAATTGGACGTCAGCTGATGAAGCTGAAGCCCATAAACAAAGAGAAGACCTCGAAGAAACTCATGGATAGGAGGGGAAAGACCGCGGATGAGATGATCAACAAAACTGACCCGGTACTCCATTGGAGGAGATGGATAGCTCTCCTCGTGGGGGAAGCGCAGCGCGTTCTCCTTCTTGGCGAACCCCAGCTTCTTCAGCAAGTTCATATCTTGGCTGGAGATCTTGGATCTCTCCCACTCCAAATCTTCGGTTGCCATTTGGGATTCTGGAGTGCTATGCCTGGTGAGCCGCGCGCGTGGTGGCATCAATTAGAACGGAGAAGAACAGCACGAGCGTGGGTGAGCGCAAAGAGAAATGGGAGCAATGGAGGATTTTTTGCAGAGGAACAGAGGTGCGGCGCGGGTGGAAGTGTTGATGGAGGAAGACGAAGACCTTAAATACAGGTGCGGTGAAACGACGCACCGTTGGATGAAGAAATTGCGGAGTAGATGGTGTACACGTGGACAAGGGGTAAAAGGTAATTTCATTAAGACGAGAAAACACAGGACCTACAGTGCGTGCGCCAGTAAAAGCAGAGGACATGTGTCCCCCACTTGCACGAGGTGTCAACTTGATAGGAAATCTGGGCCCATGAGACAGAGAGAGAAGTGGTTCTCGCACGTTCCCGATACAGTAATCGTGGCTATCGTCAGCAATGATGTCACCTTGGCAAGAGCAAAAAAATCGACTGTGAAGCTTGGTAAAAATGTCGATAGCAGAAGATTATTTCGGGAGCCTTTGATCAAATACAAGTTTTTGCCCAAATGCTCGGGGCTACTTTGGAAAGATAGAAAAATCTGAGTACGAAAAAATAGAAATGGCGAGAGCCTATGACCAAATGCAAGCATTTGTTCATAGCCTCGGGGGCTACTCTCATCGGGAGCGCTGGTCGCGCACCCGATAGATATAAAAAGCTCGAGAAGGAATAACAATATAGCGGCAAAAGATACTAATCTGTGGAGCCTACAACCAAGCACAAGTCCTTGGCTGTAGCCTCAGGGGCTACTCCCATCGGGAGCGCTGTTCGCGTGCCCGATGACATTATACAGAAATATAGAGAAGGAAAAAGAAGTGAGTATATTTTGAGTTATACAGATAACTCTACATATACTCCCATCGGGAAGGCAAAATAAGTCATCAAATATGACTCAATAAAATGTGTTATTCCAATAGCCGAAAAGCACTCGACAATATATTCTCACAGCGCTAAAAGTCGCGAATAATCTCTGAATGCTGCAAAACTTTGCGAAGGTAAGACCCCAGATCCGTTCTGAGCGGCGTGGCACCGTCTCTGACGGCGGTTTGCTACTTTTTTTCGTATCAACAGATACGAAGAAAAATCCTAACGGACGTCCCCAATGGGCCTGCCGAAGATAGTACCCGGGGTTTACTGAAGGCCCAGGACTCGAAGGATAAGAAGATTCGGAAGCCCAATTAGTGTTAAGGAAAGATAGAGTTGTATTAGGAAATAAAGATTTGTAATCTTGCGGGACGGGTACGAAACCCTCCCGGACTCTGTAACTTGTGTATTACGAAAACCCTCGGCTCCACCTCCTATATAAGGGGGAGTCGAGGGACAAAGAAATGATCGAATCTATTGTCAAAAGAACCCTAGTTTTTACAATCAGCGAGTACTTTTCGGCTGAAACCTTCGAGATCTACTTGCCCTCTACTTCTAGCAAAACCCTAGTCTACAATCTGTAGGCATTGACAAGTTAATCCCTTGTCAGCGCATCTTGACTCTGTTGATCTGTGCGTCGCTGATGATGAAGGATCTCGCCCGGATGACAAAATCCAGTCGCCGCGTGTCCCAACGGTCGGCGCCAATTGGCGAGGCAAACCTGGGTTCGATCCCCACGGTCGGCGCTAATTGACGAGGCGGGTCCTCGGCAATGCCTACATATTGTAGACTTGGGTTTCGGGAGAGAGCGACGATGGAGATTCTGGGAGAGAGATTAGGCACACGACGTACCCAGCTTCGGGTCCCCTCGGTGGAGGATCCCAACGTGCTGCTAGCAATCTACTATATGATCATAAGTATCTTTACAGGGTGCCGCCGTAGGCGGAGCTATGTTGTCTGTCTCCTCTCCTCTCTATCGGGTGCCCTGGCTAGCTTTATATATGCAACCAGCCTAGAGTCATAGTCAACTACTTCTTCGGGTTGCCTTGTTGGGCCTTCTCCATATTGGGCCGAGCCGAGCTAGGTATACTAATAATGGGTACCCAAAGGGTATGCCCATGACACCTGGTGCTCCTTATATAAGGATCCCAGGAGACAAGGGATGATCCACAATACACTATGCACATCATTGTACATGATATGACTACTGGGGTCTTGTCAGCACCGTTCATGCGTCATGGCAGACATTGTTGCCCTGTCATGAGCTTGAGTAATCCCCAAGCAACCCACAACCTGTTTCCCCAGCATGACGTACTACCACCCAAAACTACATGAGTCACTGCAACCCGTGATGATCCCGACAAATATGGAGAGCTCCTGGTCACTCCTATCACGTCAGATCGCATCAAGGAGGTTACTAGGCTCGATGGCATGCGCGAGGAACTCCTCATGGAAGCCAAGAAAATCGAGCGAGCTTCCAAAGAAACACTGGATCTACAGCAAAAGGCCATGGAAGCTTACGACCATGCAAAATCTTACGATCAAAAGCTAGTGGGTGAATACAAAGCGTTGTAGGCGCAAAATAAGATAAGGAGGCATGGTGGCAATGTCACTCCTCGCCATCTCGGCTTTGATACCATCCATCCCAAGGAAAAAAACAAACATCAGTACTACGTCGACCACAATGGGAAGGAGGTGATGCAAGTCCGAAGGACAATCTAGCCGTGGCAAAAGCACCTCCTGGATGAGTACGATGATCTGGCTGTAGTAGAGAAGGCAAGATATGTCTTAGCCAAAGCAATGGACTAGCAGTGCAAGGCGGATTCATCAAAGAATCTTGCTTCCGACCCTAATGTCTGCCAATCCACAGCAAGAGACAAACCATGCACGCAGCGGATCCTCGGAACACCGGAGGAGAGAAGCCAGGAATTGGAAAGATCCTATCACAATATCCTCTGATGATACAGATAAAGGGAAGGACCCCATGTACAAAGGTTTTTATAAGTACTCCAACCCATGCATCTCCACCCCCACGTCGCACAAACATGCCACCTCCAAGGGACCATGGCCAAGCCGGAAACGCCCAGCCTCACGGCCCGGGCGGAATCAACATCTGAGGCAACGTAGAAGGTTGGAAAAAGTGCTAGGCGTAAGCGAGGCCGTTGGCATTCGCCTAGTGTCTAAACGATGCTTAAGCGGCCTGGGCGCAGGGGGCATAGTTTATGCTATCAAGTGTGTATATGGATTATTATATGTGAATAAACATTAACTTAGAGCATGTAGATATATAAATTTCTAATAACTACCTTTAGAATAATGGCCATCTAGCTCATTAGTGAAGTATGGCATGATTTGTTTTATTGAGAAGAAAATTTCTCGGTTGCCATGCCTAGTCTTCCGCTTATGCGCGAGGCGAGACGTTTGTCCATTACCTAGTGCCTAAACGTGCTTAAGTGTTGCCTAGGCATCGCCTTGTCCAATAGCGCGTAGAACCATGGATCGAAAGAAACGAGGGAGCGGAGAAAATGCTGGGAGAAACCACCAGAACGACAGCAGAAATGACCAGCAAGGCAGAGAAAATCGCAGAGATAGTCGCCGGAGCGCAATTAGGCCGGAGGATAGGAATTCGCCATGCACAAACTCCAAAAGACCACCGCACCATAATGAAAATTGTTGTGCAGACCAGATTTCAGGAAACTCCACATTTTACCATAATTAGCAGTCTCCTTCCATATTATGTGATTTCTACAACAGAACAAAGTGTAAAACAAGAACTTGTACATATTTGAAACTATTAGTAGGTTGGTACCAATAAGTATAATAAATTTGTAAAATAATAATAATTTTAACACAATAAACTACAAAGTTCATGTATGCATTTTACATGCATCAGTCACACAATAAATAGTAAAACACCGCAATATAGTTCACAAATGAAAATAAATAATTAGAAACATCCATTTTAGATAAAGTTTGTGGCACACAATCTAAGGTACAAAAATTTCTAAGATACAATAGATTGCTCCAAATTCAGACACATTTAATCAGAGAGGAAGAATAAAGGTAATAAAACTTGTACCGACAAAATTTGGGTTGCACTTCCGATTTGAAAAGATAAAAAACTATGTACTCAAAATGTCTGCTTCGTCTTCAGCAATATTATCATCTTTAGCCACATCTGAAATTACAATAAGGAACCATACCTTCCTATTAACTTTCTTCCTTGGGAGAACCTACATGAGATCTTCATCTTCGGCAATTTTGACGAAATCTTTCTTTTAAGTGCCACCACCTTCAATGTTCCTACTGATTTGAGCCCCAAGCTATATTCTCCTAGCTTCTAAATAATCTTATCAATAGTTATCCGGTACGGATCGACCATGATTTCTATATGATGGGACTCTAGATCCATTTGTTGGCCATCATGGAGTACGGCAGCGTAATGGTCCACTTGCAAATCAAGAAGATACATTGATTCGTGATCAATAGCAACTATTTCACAAACACCAACACCACTGGCACCACCCTTTGGATCAACACCACTAGCACCACATGGTGCCTCAACATCATAGACATCTGGCGCCCACGTCATCAACCATAGTAAAGAGGTCCAACTTACGATCAACTTTATACTTTTCCCAAATATGTAACAACTGATGGGAGTGTTCAACTTGTTCGTACACCTAATTCTTGTTCATCCATACAGCCTTATGTTTGGATCCCCAAGAAATCCTAGTATCAAGAATATCAACCAGCTACGGAAATAACACAATCTCACTTCTATTCGCAGCCAATTCCACAACTTGCAAAGCCACGGTCCCTCTCCAGGCCATAATCAAGTTTTACGATGTACTCCCTCCGGTCAGTTTTAATCGAGGCGAAGAGAGGCCTATGAATGCATATGGTTAGGCCAGAGGTGCGTCAATTACACTAGTAGAAAAAAGGGCTTCCGTCCAGCCTCATTAGTCCCGGAATTATTCGAACCGCGACTAAAGGGGGCTTTAGTCGCGGTTCGGGAGGCGACCCGCGACTAATGCTCCAACCGCGACGAAAGGGTACCCCTTTAGTCACGGTTCGTAACACCAACCGCGACTAAAGGTTTTTCCGAGTTTTTTTACTCCCACGCACCCTGCACCCCCCCCCCGGATCGCGTTTTTTTGGTTTGTAAAATACAAAAGAAAATGATAGAAAATTCAAAAAAAAATTGTTTTCAGATTCTTGTATGTTATGCAACCTACTATTCGGAGAAATTAAGAAATTCGAATTTTCACTTTTTTTGCAAAAAAAGTTTAAAAAATGGTAAAACCGCAATAACTTTTGCATACGACGTCGGGAAAAAAACGTATAATATATCAAAAAAATCCTGAGAAAAAGTTACATCCGAAGTAGTCAATTACGAAAGCAGGAAGATTTTTACATTCTCAAAATTCCAAATGGAAATACGAAAGCAGGAAGATTTTAGTTTTTGATATAAATTATGGATTTTATATTTTTAAATTTTTTAAAAAAATAAAATTAATAATTGCATCCAGCATAAAGATTACTATTACTTTTATCCAATTTTTAGATTTTCAAATTTTTAGGTTTGGCAAACAAAATATTTAAAAAAATTAAAAAATTAAAAATAATAAAAAATAATAAATTAATGTTTATTTATTTATTCACGATTATTATTACATCATTATTTTTGTTTATGAAAAAAAAATTGAAATTCAAACAATAAAAAAATGTGACATCGACCAACATGTTAATAGGATTGATATGATACTAGTATCACATACATGTGCGCGTAGCACTTGGATGTGGGACGGAGTGGAACTCGGAAGTTAAGCGTGCTAGAGGTTAGTGGGAGGATGGGTGACCGAGCGGGAAGTTTGACCACGAGTAAGTAATTTGATTAGAGATAAGTGTAGTTAGAGATAGAGACTAAGCTATGCAAATAATAGAAATTCTGAAAAAAATAGAAAAAAAACGGAGTGAAAAACAATTAGAAACCCAAATCAATTAAAATAAAATTAACGAAATAGCCTTTAGTCGCGGTTCGGGAGGCAACCCGCGACTAAAGGTCCTTCGCCCAGACGCACGCTAGCCGCCACGTGGATGGACCTTTAGTCGCGGTTCGTAAGCAACCGTGACTAAAGGGGGGCTTTAGTCGCGCTTAATTGGTCGCGGTTGGGCAACTACGACTAATGGCAGTTGCCAACCGCGACCAAAGACCATTTTTCTACCAGTGTTAGTTCTGACCAGAGGTAGTACTGATGAGCTCATACTGAAAGTTTGTATATGAACGCAGGATCCATGCTAATCAACAGTTATGTAATAATTAGAGGAAATTCAGCTGCTCCTCTATGCTGGATTAAAAAATAAATAGTAACCAATCCATCAAAGCTAATAAAATTCACCTATGATTTCTATCGATGACAATTGAAGCCCCTACCCCTCTTAGGAATCTTCGGTGTTACAGGAATCAGGCGTCGCCGCGCCACAGCGGGCGTCGGAGCCGCCGTCTGGATAGCTCTTCACTTGCTACTGGTATGAGGCAACGGCCCTGTCGGGTTAGATCCTTGCTTGCTGCTCTATGTTGCAGCGTGGAAGTAGCTTTCCTTGTGTCGGTAAAGCACACGTCCGTTGGGAACCCCAAGAGGAAGGTATGATGAGTACAGCAGCTAGTTTTCCCTCAGTAAGAAACCAAGGTTTATCGAACCAGTAGGAGATGAAGGCCACGTGAAGGTTGTTGGTGGAGGAGTGTAGTGCGGCGCAACGCCAGTAATTCCGGCACCAACGTGGAACCTGCACAACACAATCAAACTACTTTGCCCCAACTTAACAGTGAGGTTGTCAATCTCACCGGCTTGCTGAAAACAAAGGGTTAAACGTATGGTGTGGAGAATTATGTTTGCTTGCAGAAAACAACAGAGAACAGTGATTGCAGTAGATTGTATTTCAGATGTAAAAGAAAAGGACCGGGGTCCACAGTTCAATAGTGGTGTTGGATGAACAAATTACAGTTGGGCAATTGACAGAATAGAGATGCATATACATATCATGATGACTACTATGAGATTTACTTAGGGCATTACGACAAAGAACATAGACCGCCATCCAGCATTGCATCTATGCCTAAAAAGTCCACCTTCAGGTTAGCATCCGCACCCCTTCCAGTATTAAGTTGCAAACAACAGACAATTGCATTAAGTACTGCGTGTAATGTAATCAACACAAATATCCTTAGACAAAGCATCGATGTTTTATCCCTAGTGGCAACAACACATCCACAACCTTAGGGGTTGCTGTCACTCCCCAGATTCAATGGAGACATGAACCCACTATCTAGCATAAATACTCCCTCTTGGAGTCACAAGTATCAACTTGGCCAGAGCCTCTACTATCAACGGAGAGCATGCAAGAACATAAATAGCACATATATGATAGATCAATAATCAACTTGACATAGTATTCAATATTCATCGGATCCCAACAAACACAACATGTAGCATTACAAATAGATGATCCTGATCAAGATAGGTAGCTCACAAGATCTAAACATGATAGCACAAGAGGAGAAGACAACCATCTAGCTACTGCTATGGACCCGTAGTCCAAGGATGAACTACTCACGCATCAGTCCGGAGGCGGGCATGGTGATGTAGAGCCCTCCGGTGATGATTCCCCTCTCCGGCAGGGTGCCGGAGGTGATCTTCTGAACCCCCCGAGATGGGGTTTGACGGCGGCGGCGTCTCTGGAACTTTTTCCGTATCGTGGCTCTCGGTACTAGGGTTTTCGCGACGGAGGGAATAAATAGGCGAAGGGGCAGCGCAGGGGGGCTCCCGAGGGGGCCACCCCATAGGGCGGCACGCCCCCTGATACGTCTCAAACGTATCCATAATTTCTGATGTTCCATGCTAGTTTTATGACAATACCTACATGTTTTGTTCACACTTTATATCGTTTTGATGCATTTTCCGGAACTAACCTATTAACAAGATGCCACAGTGCCAGTTCCTGTTTTCTGTTGTTTTTGGTTCCAGAAAGGTTGTTCGGGCAATATTCTCGGAATTCGACGAAACGAAGACCCAACATCATAATTCACCGAGACGGACCAGGACACCGAAGGGGAGCCGGAGAGGGGCCAGGGGGCCCACACCACCTGGCGGCGCGGCCAAGGAGGGGGGCGCGCCCAGGTGTGGTGAGCCCACCTCTGGCACCCCCTCGCGCCGCCTCTTCGCCTATTTAACCCCTCGTGACCTAAATCTTCGATACAGATTGACGAAACTCTAGAAAACATTCAGGGGCGCCACCGCCATCGCGAAACTCCAATTCGGGGGACAGAATTCTCTGTTCCGGCACCCTTCCGGGACGGGGAATTGCCCCCGGAAGCCATCTCCACCGCCATCTTCACCGCCATCGCTGTTCCCATGATGAGGAGGGAGTAATTCTCCCCTGGGGCTGAGGGCTCTACCGTAGCTATGTGGTTAATCTCTCTCTCTGTACCCCAATACAATGATCTCGTGAATTGCTTGCACGATTGAGATCCATATGATGAGCTTTGTATCGCTACTAGTTTATGTGCTACCCATGTGATGTTATTAAAGTAGTCTATTCCTCCTGCATGGTGTAAAGGTGCTAGTGTGTGCACCGTGTGGTTCTTGTCGTATGCTATGATCATGATCTCTTGTAGGTTGTGGAGTTAATTATCATTATGATAGTATTGATGTGATCTATTCCTCCTTTCATAGCGTAATGCGGACAGTGTGTATGGTATGTTAGTTCTCGATTTATTTTGCAATGATCTATTATGCTCTAAGGTTACTTAAATATGAATGCCGAATGTTGTGGCGCTTGTTAACTCCGGCTTGAGGGAGCTCTTGTAGCCCTACACAACGACTGGTTTTTGTCATCCAACAAAAGAGTGTATGTAGCACATATGAGAAAGAGTTATTTATTATGCGATCAATGTTGAGAGTGTCCACTAGTGAAAGTATGATCCCTAGGCCTTGTTTCCAAATATCAAATCTCCGTTTATTTACTGTTCTACTGCATGTTTACTTGCTGCCATATTTTATTCAGATTACTATTACCACTCATATACATCCATACTACTTGTATTTCACTATCTCTTCGCCGAACTAGTGCACCTATACATCTGACAAGTGTATTAGGTGTGTTGGGGACACAAGAGACTTCTTGTATCGTGATTGCAGGGTTGCTTGAGAGGGATATCTTTGACCTCTTCCTCCCTGAGTTCGATAAACCTTGGGTGATCCATGATACGTCTCCGACGTATCGATAATTTCTTATGTTCCATGCTACTTTATTGACAATACCTACATGTTTTATACATACTTTATATCGTTTTGATGCATTTTCCAGAACTAACCTATTAACAAGATGCCGAAGTGCCAGTTCCTGTTTTCTGTTGTTTTTGGTTCCAGAAAGGCTGTTCGGGCAATATTCTCGGAATTCGACGAAACGAAGACCAAACATCATAATTCACCGAGACGGACCAGGACACCGAAGGGGAGACGGAGAGGAGGCCCAGGGCCCCCAGACCATAGGGCCGCGCGGGTGCCCCCCTGGCCGCGCCGGCCTATGGGGAGGGCGCCCTGGTGCCCCTCCGACGCCGCCTCTTCGCCTATAAGACCCCTCGTGACCTAAAACTTCGATACCTCTTCACGAAAACTCCAGAAAACATCCAGGGGCGCCGCCACATCGCGAAACTCCAATTCGGGGGACAGAAGTCTCTGTTCCGGCACCCTGCCGGGACGGGGAATTGCCCCGGAGTCATCTCCACCGCCGTCTTCACCGCCATCTTCACCGCCATCGCTGTCTCCATGATGAGGAGGGAGTAATTCACCCCCGGGCTGAGGGCTCTACCGTAGCTATGTGGTTAATCTCTCTCTCGTACTCCAATACAATGATCTCATGAGCTGCTTTACATGATTGAGATCCATATGATGATCTTTGTATCGCTACTAGTTGTGTGCTACTCATGTGATGTTATTAAAGTAGTCTATTCCTCCTGCATGGTGTAAAGGTGATTAGTGCGTGCACCGGGTGGTTCTTGTCGTAGGCTATGATCATGATCTCTTGTAGATCGTGGAGTTAATTTTCATTATGATAGTATTGATGTGATCTATTCCTCCTTCATAGTGTAATGTGGACAGTGCGTGCACTATGTTAGTTCTTGGTTTATTTTGCAATGATCTATTATGCTCTAAGGTTACTTAAACATGAATATCGAATGTTGTGGAGCTTGTTAACTCCGGCATTGAGGGTTCGTGTAATCCTACGCAACGAATGATGTTCATTATCAAACAAGAGTGTATGTAGCACATATGAGAAGAAGTATTTATTATGCGATCAATGTTGAGAGTGTCCACTAGTGAAAGTATGATCCCTAGGCCTTGTTTCCAATACTGAAAACACCGTTTATTTACCGTTCGTTGCATGTTTACTCGCTGCCATATTTTATTCAGATTGCTATTACCACTCATATACATCCATATTACTTGTATTTCACTATCTCTTCGCCGAACTAGTGCACCTATACACCGACAAGTGTATTTGGTGTGTTGGGGACACAAGAGACTTCTTGCTTTGTGATTACAGGGTTGCTTGAGAGGGATACCTTTGACCTCTTCCTCCCTGAGTTCGATAAACCTTGGGTAATCCACTTAAGGGAAACTTGCTGCTGTCCTACAAACCTCTGCTCTTGGAGGCCCAACACTGTCTACAAGAATAGAAGCACCCGTAGACATCAAGCACTTTTCTGGCGCCGTTGCCGGGGAGGAAAGGTAAAAGGCACTCATACTCCGGTTCCAGGTAACTTTTCTGGCGCTATTGTGTGTGTGCTCGAAGCTATTTCCTTTAGACTCTGCAATTGCATCTTTTTGTTTCTTGTTTTTATTTTTCACTAGTTAGGCATAATGGAAAATAACAAAAAAATTAGTGAGCTTCTTATTCTATTTCCTGATTTAAGACATGGATGGTTTGATGCGAAAATTAAAAAACCTATGGAACCTTATTTACATGATAGTAGCAATGTTATTAGTATGAATGCAATTACTGCTAATGCTATGAAGAAGTCTAAGCTTGGGGAAGCTAGTTTACATAAAAATAATCTTTTTAGCTCCTCCGCTTTGGAAGAAATATTTTGCTCCGATAATGCTTTATCTCCCATATGCGATAACTCTAATGATGCTTCGATATTTTAAATCCACCTGCTGAAAGTATTCCGTATAAAATACCTATGAAAATTATTGAACGTGTTATGGATAACCGCTATGAAGGGGATGGAACTGTCCATCCCGGAGATCATTTACTGTTTTTGCATGAATTATGCGGGTTATTCAAGTGTGCAGGTATCTCTATGGATGAAGTGAAGAAGAAACTATTCTCTATGTCGCTGTACGGTAAAGCGGCGCATTGGTATAAACTAGCTGAAGGACGGGCGCTCTCTTGATTGGAAGGATATTGTGCCTCTATTTTATTCCAAGTTCTATCCTCCAAGTGAAATTCACAAAGATCGAAACCATATATATAATTTTTGGCCTCATGATGGAGAGAGTATTGCCCAAGCATGGGAGAGATTGAAGTCTTTAATGCTCAAATTCCCCAATCATGAGCTTCCGAGTAATATCATCATTGATAATTTCTATGCAAGACTTTCTTTTCAAGATAAGACCTTGCTGGATACTACTTGTTCTCGGATCATTCACGCGCAACAAAGAAGAGTTTAAAAGGGACCTTCTTGATCGGATTAAGGAGAACACTGAAGATTGGGAGAACGACAAAGGTAAAGAGTCAGGTATAAATTATGATTATGAATGCATTGAAACTTTCATGGATAGTGGTAAATTTCGAAATATGAGTGCTACTTATGGTCTTGACTCTCAAGTTGCTGCAAATCTTTATAAAGCTTTTGCTTCTCACATTGAATTGCCTAAAAAGAATTTTGATAAGTATCATGAACCTTTTAAAGAGGCTTGCATGAAGAATGACATTGTTGTAAATGATTGCAATAAGCATGTTCAAACTTCTGAAAATGCTATTTCTTATAAGCATGTTAATTTTTGTGGAATACATAGACCTTGTGGAATTAATCAAATAGAAGATGAATATTGTATCCATCACAGAAATGAAAAAACTAGAAAGTGGTCTAGAGCTCTAGATGATCTTGGAGAAAAAGTGTGTGCCCTCTATCCTTTTATTTGTGAACTTTGTCATAGAGTTGGTCATTTTAATTTTCAATGTTCCTCCAATGATAATTCAAACCCCATGAGTGCTGCAAATTTGTATTGTGATGATGAAATTATTCCTAATCAGCATGATGAACTTACCTTATTTTTGAAGTGTGAAGAGTTATCAAGAAAAATTTCTTTGTTAAATATTAACGATCTTGATATTGATGATGTCCTGCATGGTTGTCTTTCTTACTGCATTAATAATTGCCATACAAATACTTACATACAGAATATTTTAGAAGATGACACCTTGCCAAAATATGATAGGACCGCTGTGTGTTTTCAACTAATTAATGAAAAGGAGGGATCCTCCCAAGTTTCTTCTATTGTTTCTAAAAGTAAATCAGGTTATGCGGACAAGCCACCCTTCAAGCCTCTTCCTCCTAAAGAAGGGAACGAGGAGAAGGAGAAGAAGAAGAAGAAGAAGAAGAAGGAACGAAGAAGAAGAAGAAGAAGAAGGAGAATAAAAAGAAAGAGGTAACGGCGTATCCCGCGTGAATGAGATAACGCTAGGTAACCGTAAGTATGTTGCTCCTAATGATTATTATGATAATGAATCTGAGTACGATGATCTTCATATACCCTTTACCCATATTAGTGATCATGATTTGGATGAGCACGCTGCCTTTGATATTGAAAATCTCTTTGGTACTGATTATGAAATTAATGATGATAGCATTATTCATGTCCCCTTAAACGATGATATTGAAAGCTCTAAGCTTGGGGATGTTGTGCTTGAAGATCCTGTATTTGAGACATCTACTTTTAGTGAAAATGATGATATTACATATTCGAGGTTTAGATAATTGCTATAGAGATGTATATGACACATGTTACAATTATCCTTATGAAACTTGTCATAGTTATGATGGGCTTGCCAAAAACAACTCTTTTAATATGCAACTTGTTTACCATGTTCAAATTCTTGATAATAATCTTGCTCCAATTACTATTAATGAGAATAACTCTTCTTATGCCAAAATTAATGATACTTCTATGCATATGAACCATAATAAGAATGTTTTAAGTGACGGGTATATTGTGGATTTCATCAATGATGCTACTGAAAGTTATTATGAGAGGGGGAAATATGGTTATATGCATCTTAATAATATTAAGTTTCCCCTCTTTATGTTGAGAATCTTTAAGTTACTCGTGTTTTATCCTCTTATGCTTGCCACTTTGCTCTTCATAAATTCATTTGTGTATAAGATTCTTTTGCATAGGAAGCATGTTAGGCTCAAATGTGTTTTGAATTGCCTCTTGAAGCTCTCTTTTGCTTCAAATACTATTTCTTGCGGGTGCATCACCAAAATTGCTGAGCCCATCTTAATGGCTATAAAGAAAGAACTTCTTGGGAGATAACCCATGTGTTATTTTGCTACAGTACTTTGTTTTATATTTGTGTCTTGGAAGTTGTTTACTACTGTAGCAACCTCTCCTTATCATGTTTTTGTGCCAAGTAAAGTTTCTATGTTAAAGTTGATGTTATATTTGGGATCGCTGCGCAGAAACAGCATTGCTGTCTGTCACGAATCTGGGCACAGGCCTCTGTAGAAAATTCGAAAAAATCTGCCAATTTACGAGCGTGATCCTCAGATATGTACGCAACTTTCATTAGTTTTGAGTTTTTCCATTTGAGCAAGTCTGGTGCCAGCTTTAAATTCGTCTTTACGGACTGTTCTGTTTTTGACAGATTCTGTCTTTTATTTCGCATTGCCTCTTTTGCTATGTTGGATTCATTTCTTTGATCCATTAATGTCCAGTAGCTTTATGCAATGTCCAGAAGTGAAAAGAATGTTTGTGTCACCTCTGAACATGTGAATTTTTGATTATGCACTAACCCTCTAATGAGTTTGCTTGAAGTTTGGTGTGAAGGAAGTTTTCAAGGGTCAAGAGAGGATGATGATATACTACGATCAAGAAGAATGAAAAGTCTAAGCTTGGGGATGCCCCGGTGGTTCATCCCTGCATATTTCAAGAAGACTCAAGCATCTAAGCTTGGGGATGCCCAAGGCATCCCCTTCTTCATCGACAAAGTATCAGGTTCCTTCTCTTGAAACTATATTTTTATTCAGTCACATCTTGTGTTCTTTACTTGGAGCGTCTGTATGTTTTTGTTTTTGTTGTTGTTTGAATAAATGATTGTTTGGGAGAGAGAAACGCTCCGCTGGTTCGTATGAACACATGTGTTCTTAGCTTTTAATTTTCATGGCGAAGGTTGAAACTGCTTCGTTAATTGTTATATGGTTGGAAACGGGAAATGCTACATGTAGTAATTGGTATAATGTCTTGAATAATGTGAAACTTGGCAATTGTTGTGCTCATATAGATCTTGTTTAAGCTCTTGCATCATGTACCTTGTACCCATTAATGAATAATTACATAGAGCTTGTTAAAATTTGGTTTGCATGATTGGTCTCTCTAAGTCTAGATATTTTCTCGGTTGAGGTGTTTGAACAACAAGGAGACGATGTAAAGTCTTATAATGC
Source organism: Lolium rigidum (assembly GCF_022539505.1). Taxonomy (NCBI): domain Eukaryota; kingdom Viridiplantae; phylum Streptophyta; class Magnoliopsida; order Poales; family Poaceae; genus Lolium; species Lolium rigidum. The sequence continues at coordinate 31,148,629 of NC_061509.1, forward strand.
TTACAATATGTTTATATGTGAGTCTTGCTGCACCATTTCATACTTGAGTTTGCTTCAAATAACCTTGCTAGCCTAAACCTTGTATCGAGAGGGAATACTTCTCATGCATCCAAATACTTGAGCCAATATTCATGCCACTTGTGTCCACCATACCTACCTACTACATGGTATTTCTCCGCCATTCCAAAGTAAATTGCTTGAGTGCTACCTTTAAACAAATTCAAAAGTTATTACCTCTTATTTGTGTCAATGTTTTATAGCTCATGAGGAAGTATGTGGTGTTTATCTTTCAATCTTGTTGGGCAACTTTCACCAATGGACTAGTGGCTTCATCCGCTTATCCAATAATTTTGCAAAAAGAGCCGGCAATGGGATTCCCAGTCCCAAATTAATTAACAAAAATAGACACTCCTCCATGGTATGTGATTGTTGGACTGGCACCCGAAGGATTCGGTTAGCCGTGGCTTGAGAAAGCAAAGGTGGGGAGGAGTGTCATCATAATAAAACTAAAATAAAAAGGCACTCCTTCGTGGTATGAGATTGTTGGCAGGCACCCGAGGATTCGGTTAGCCATGGTTTGTGAAAGAAAGGTTGGAAGGAGTGCCACCCAAAAATAAAATAAAATGGGAGCCGCTCTTTGAAGGTTTGTTTGGCAAGGGGGTTAGAGTACCCGCTACCATTCGTTGACAACAACAAACACACCTCAAAACTTTACTTTTATGCTCTCTATATGTTTTCAAAATCAAAGCTCTAGCACAAATATAGCAATCGATGCTTTCCTCTTTGAAGGACCATTCTTTTACTTTATTGTTGAGTCAGTTTACCTATTCTTTCTATCTTAGAAGCAAACACTTGTGTGAACTGTGTGCATTGATTCTTACATGTTTACCTATTGCACTTGTTATATTACTTTGTGTTGACAATTATCCATGAGATATACATGTTAAAGTTGAAAGCAACCGCTGAAACTTATATCTTCCTTTGTGTTGTTTCAAAGCTTTCTACTAAGAATTTATTGCTTATGAGTTAACTCTTATGCAAGACTCATTGATGCTTGTCTTGAAAGTATTATTCATGAAAAGTCTTTGTTATGTGATTCATTTGTTTACTCATTATCTTCATCATTGCTTCGAATTTCTGCATTTATCTCATGTGCTTTACAATAGTATGATCAAGGTTATGATGGCATGTCACTTTAGAAGTTATCTTTGTTATCGTTTTACCTGCTCGGGACGAGCAGAACTAAGCTTGGGGATGCTGATACGTCTCCGACGTATCGATAATTTCTTATGTTCCATGCTACTTTATTGACAATACCTACGCATGTTTTATACATACTTTATATCGTTTTGATGCATTTTCCGGAACTAACCTATTAACAAGATGCCGAAGTGCCGCTTCTCGTTTCTCGTTGTTTTTGGTTCCGTAAAGGCTGTTCGGGCAATATTCTCGGAATTCGACGAAACGAAGACCAAACATCATAATTCACCGAGACGGACCAGGACACCGAAGGGGAGACGGAGAGGAGGCCCAGGGCCCCCAGACCATAGGGCCGCGCGGGTGCCCCCCTGGCCGCGCCGGCCTATGGGGAGGGCGCCCTGGTGCCCCTCCGACGCCGCCTCTTCGCCTATAAGACCCCTCGTGACCTAAAACTTCGATACCTCTTCACGAAAACTCCAGAAAACATCCAGGGGCGCCGCCACATCGCGAAACTCCAATTCGGGGGACAGAAGTCTCTGTTCCGGCACCCTGCCGGGACGGGGAATTGCCCCCGGAGTCATCTCCACCGCCGTCTTCACCGCCATCTTCACCGCCATCGCTGTCTCCATGATGAGGAGGGAGTAATTCACCCCCGGGGCTGAGGGCTCTACCGTAGCTATGTGGTTAATCTCTCTCTCTGTACTCCAATACAATGATCTCATGAGCTGCTTTACATGATTGAGATCCATATGATGATCTTTGTATCGCTACTAGTTGTGTGCTACTCATGTGATGTTATTAAAGTAGTCTATTCCTCCTGCATGGTGTAAAGGTGATTAGTGCGTGCACCGGGTGGTTCTTGTCGTAGGCTATGATCATGATCTCTTGTAGATCGTGGAGTTAATTGTCATTATGATAGTATTGATGTGATCTATTCCTCCTTCATAGTGTAATGTGGACAGTGCGTGCACTATGTTAGTTCTTGGTTTATTTTGCAATGATCTATTATGCTCTAAGGTTACTTAAACATGAATATCGAATGTTGTGGAGCTTGTTAACTCCGGCATTGAGGGTTCGTGTAATCCTACGCAACGAATGATGTTCATTATCAAACAAGAGTGTATGTAGCACATATGAGAAGAAGTATTTATTATGCGATCAATGTTGAGAGTGTCCACTAGTGAAAGTATGATCCCTAGGCCTTGTTTCCAATACTGAAAACACCGTTTATTTATCGTTCTGTTGCATGTTTACTCGCTGCCATATTTTATTCAGATTGCTATTACCACTCATATACATCCATATTACTTGTATTTCACTATCTCTTCGCCGAACTAGTGCACCTATACACCTGACAAGTGTATTTGGTGTGTTGGGGACACAAGAGACTTCTTGCTTTGTGATTACAGGGTTGCTTGAGAGGGATACCTTTGACCTCTTCCTCCCTGAGTTCGATAAACCTTGGGTAATCCACTTAAGGGAAACTTGCTGCTGTCCTACAAACCTCTGCTCTTGGAGGCCCAACACTGTCTACAAGAATAGAAGCACCCATAGACATCAATCCACTTAAGGGAAAACTTGCTGCTGTTCTACAAACCTCTGCTCTTGGAGGCCCAACACTGTATACAGGAAAAGAAGCGTGAGTAGACATCACCCCCCTCTTGGCCGCGCCGCCAGGTGGGGTGGCCACCTCATGGCCTCTCTCCGTCTCTCCTTCGGTGTTCTGGAAGGCTCCATGGAAAATAAGACCGTGGGCTTTTGTTTCGTCCAATTCCGAGAATATTTGTAAACTAACTTTTCTGAAATCAAAAACAGCAGAAAACAGGAACTGGCACTGCGGCATCTTGTTAATAGGTTAGTTCCGAAAAATGCATAAAAACATTACAAATTATGAACAAAACATGTAGGTATTGTCATAAAACAAGCATGGAACATAAGAAATTATAGATACGTTGGAGACGTATCAAGCATCCCCAAGCTTAGTTCCTACTCGCCCTCGAGTAGGTAAACGATAAAAACAATAATTTCTGAAGTGACATGCTACCAACACAATCTTGATCAACATTATTGTAAAGCATATGAGATGAATGAAGTGATTCAAAGCAATGGTTTGCTAACAAAAAGATAATGACTAAACAATTGAATCATATAGCAAAAACTTTTCATGAATAGTACTTTCAAGACAAGTATCAAAAGACTCGCATAAGAGCTAACTCATAAAGCAATAGATTCAAAGTAAGAGGTTTCGAAGCAACACAAAGGATGATTAAGTTTCAGCAATTGCTTTCAACTTGTAACATGTATATCTCATGGATAATTGTCAACATAAAGTAATATAACATGTGCAATAAGTGAACATGTAAGAATCAGTGCACACAGTTGACACAAGTGTTTGCTTCTAAGATAGAAATAAGTAGGTAAACTGACTCAACATAAAGTAAAAGAAAGGCCCTTCGCAGAGGGAAGCAGGGATTACTCATGTGCTAGAGCTTTTTATTTTGAAAACATGGAAACAATTGTGTCAACGGTAGTAATAATTCATATGAGTTATGCATAAAACTTCCTATAAGTTGCAAGCCTCATGCATCGAATACTAATAGTGCCCGCACCTTGTCCTAATTAGCTCGGATTTCCATGGATTATCATTGCATTACATATGTTTCAACCAAGTGTCACAAAGGGGTACCTCTATGCCACCTGTACAAAGGTCCAAGGATATAAATCGCATTTGATTTCTCGATTTTGATAGATCTCAACTTGAGGATATCCATACCGGGACAACATAGAAAACAGATAATGGACTCCTCTTTTTAATGCTTTAAGCATTCAACAACAAATAATATTCTCATAAGAGATTCTGAGGATTAATGTCCAAGCTGAAACTTCCACCATGATACATGGCTTTGGTTGGCGGCCCAATGTTCTTCTCTAACAACATGCATACTCAAACCATTCAACTCATGGCAAATCTCCCTTACTTCAGACAAGACGAACATGCATAGCAACTCACATGATATTCAACAAAGGTATGACAAGTTGATGGCGTCCCCAGAAACATGGTTACCGCTCAACAAGCAACTTATAAGAACTAAGATACATAGCAACATATTCATTACCACAATAGTTTTTTAGGATACTTTCCCATGAGCTATGTATTGCAAAGACAAGGAATGAAATTTTAAAGGTAGCACGCAAGCAATTTACTTTGGAATGGCGTAAAAATACCACATATAGGTAGTTATGGTGGACACAAATGGCATAGGTTTTGGCTCAAGGTTTTTGGATGCACGAGAAGCATTCCCTCTCAGTACAAGGCTTTGGCTAGCAAGGTTGTTTGAAGCAAACACAAGTATGAACCGGTACAGCAAAAATTTACACAAGAACATATTGCAAGCATTATAAGACTCTACACTGTCTTCCTTGTTGTTCAAACACTTTCACCAGTAAAATATCTAGACCTTAGAGAGACCAATCATGCAAACCAAATTTCAACAAGCTCTACGGTAGTTCTCCACTAATAGATTTAAACTACATGATGCAAGAGATTAAACATGATCTACTTGAGAGCTCAAAATAATTGCCAAGTATCAAATTTTTTAAGACAATATGAGGCATTTTCTGTTTCCAACCAAATAACAACAAGTACAAGTGCTGCGGCTTTCAGCTTTCCCCATGAATATTAAAGTAAGATGAAGAACACAAGTGTTCAAATGAAAAAGAGGAGCGTGTCTCTCTCCAACACAAGGATTGCTAGAATCCGAATTTATTCAAACATAAACAAAAATAAAAGCAAAAAGACGCTCCAAATAAAGCACATAAGATGTGACGGAATTAAAATATAGTTTCACTAGAGATGACCTGATAAGTTGATGAAGAAGGGGATGCCTTGGGAATCCCCAAGCTTAGACGCTTGAGTCTTCTTGAAATATGCAGGGATGAACCATGGGGGCATCCCCAAGCTTAGACTTTTCAGTCTTCTTGATCACATCATATCATCCCCCTCTCTTGATTCTTGAAAACTTCCTCCACACCAAACTTAAAGCAATCTCATTAGAGGGTTAGTGCATAATTAAAAATTCACATGTTCATCAAGGACACAATCATTCTAAACACTTCTGGACATTACCCAAGGCTACTGAAATTTAATGGAGCAAAGAAATCCAATCAAACATAGTAAAAGAGGCAATGCGAAATAAAAGGCAGAATCTGTCAAAACAGAACAGTCCGTAAAGAAGAATTTTTTTGAGGCACTTAACTTGCTCAGATGGAAAAACTCTAAACTAATGAAAGTTTCGTACATATCGGAGGATCACGCATAAAGTTTCGCAGATTTTTTTGATTCTTCTACAGAGAGAAAAACGTGAATTCGTGACAGATAAGAAATCTGTTTCTGCGCAGAAATCCAAATCTAGTATCAACTCTCTATTAGAGACTTTACTTGGCACAACAATGCATGAAAATAAAGATACAAAGGTATTTCTACAGTAGTAACAAGCACCTTGTCTCAAATATAAATCAAAAATTACAGAAATAAAATAATGGGTTGTCTCCCATAAGCGCTTTTCTTTAACGTCTTTCAGCTAGGCGCAGAAAGTGCAAATCAAGTAACATCAAGAGAAGAAGCATTAACAGAGGAGTTTGGAGTTTTCTCAACTATGCATTGTATCTTATGTATGTAAGAAACTCCTTTTTCATTACTTTTAGTCTTACTATCTTCCTCAAATAAATTTTCAGGAACAATCCAATCAAAATTCTTTTCTAGTGCCTCATGCATTCCTATGAGTTTATAAGGTACTGGTATTTTAATCTCCCCCTCACAATTGGCTTCATTAATGTACTTTAGCCTATCTTTTTCCATCCTTTCAATGGTACTTGCAAAATTGGTATAAAAGCCAAGCATCTTATGTCTAATAAAGACTTTCCTAGCTTCTCTAGCTACATCACCAAATTCTTTAAGAAGGGTTTCTAAAACAAAATCTTTCTTCTCTCCTTCTTTCATATCACAGAGTGTAAGAAACATATGTTGCATTATAGGATTAAGATTAACAAATCTAACTTCCAACATGCGCACTAAACAGGCAGCAACAGTTTCATAATTAGTAGCAAGTTCTACCAAGGATCTATCTTCAAAATCTTGAGCCGTACTAACATGAGTGAAAAATTCTTCTATATTATCTCTTCCAATGATAGACCCACTTCCTACCGATATATCTATCAAAGTGAACTTAGGGTGAAGCATGATGAGATAAACAAAAGTAAACTGATAAAGTAAATACAAGTAACTAATTTTTTGTGTGTTTTTGATATAAAGAAAGCAAACAAGACAGAAAATAAAGTAAATCAAGACAATAAGCAAAGTAAAGAGATTGGATGTGAGAGACTCCTCTTGCAGCGTGTCTTGATCTCTCCGGCAACGGCGCCAGAAAATAAGCTTGCTGCGGCGTGGAAGCAGCTTTCCTTGTGACGGTAAACCACACGTCCGTTGGGAACCCCAAGAGGAAGGTATGATGAGTACAACAGCTAGTTTTCCCTCAGTAAGCAACCAAGGTTTATCGAACCAGTAGGAGATGAAGGCCACGTGAAGGTTGTTGGTGGAGGAGTGTAGTGCGGCGCAACACCAGCGATTCCGGCACCAACGTGGAACCTGCACAACACAATCAAACTACTTTGCCCCAACATAACAGTGAGGTTGTCAATCTCACCGGCTTGCTGAAAACAAAGGGTTAAACGTATGGTGTGGAGAATTATGTTTGCTTGCAGAAAACAACAGAGAATAGTGATTGCAGTAGATTGTATTTCAGATGTAAAAGAAAAGGACCGGGGTCCACAGTTCACTAGTGGTATCTCTCCAATAAGATAAATAGCATGTTGGGTGAACAAATTACAGTTGGGCAATTGACAGAATAGAGATGCATATACATATCATGATGACTACTATGAGATTTACTTAGGGCATTACGACAAAGAACATAGACCGCCATCCAAGCATTGCATCTATGCCTAAAAAGTCCACCTTCAGGTTAGCATCCGCACCCCTTCCAGTATTAAGTTGCAAACAACAGACAATTGCATTAAGTACTGTGCGTAATGTAATCAACACAAATATCCTTAGACAAAGCATCGATGTTTTATCCCTATTGGCAATAGCACATCCACAACCTTAGGGGTTGCTGTCACTCCCGCATTCAATGGAGACATGAACCCACTATCTAGCATAAATACTCCCTCTTGGAGTCACAAGTATCAACTTGGCCAGAGCCTCTACTAGCAACGAAGAGCATGCAAGAACATAAATAGCACATATATGATAGATCAATAATCAACTTGACATAGTATTTAATATTCATCGGATCCCAACAAACACAACATGTAGCATTACAAATAGATGATCCTGATCATGATAGGCAGCTCACAAGATCTAAACATGATAGCACAAGAGGAGAAGACAACCATCTAGCTACTGTTATGGACCCGTAGTCCAAGGATGAACTACTCACGCATCAATCCGAAGACGGGCATGGTGATGTAGAGCCCTCCGGTGATGATTCCCCTCCCCGGCAGGGTGCCGGAGGCGATCTTTTGAACCCCCGAGATGGGGTTTGACGGCGGCGGCGTCTCTGGAACTTTTTCCGTATCGTGGCTCTCGGTACTAGGGTTTTCGCGATGGAGGGAATAAATAGGCGAAGGGGCAGCGCAGTGGGGCTCCCGAGGGGCCCACCCCATAGGGCGGCGCGCCCTCCTCTTGGCCGCGCCGCCAGGTGGGGTGGCCACCTCGTGGCCCCTCTCCGTCTCTCGTTCGGCGTTCTGGAAGGCTCCGTGCAAAATAAGACCGTGGGCTTTTGTTTCGTCCAATTCCAAGAATATTTGTAAACTAACTTTTCTAAAATCAAAAACAGCAGAAAACGGGAACTGGCACTGCGGCATCTTGTTAATAGGTTAGTTCCGGAAAATGCATAAAAACATTATAAAGTATGAACAAAACTTGTAGGTATTGTCATAAAACAAGCATGGAACATAAGAAATTATAGATACGTTGGAGACGTATCACTCTACGCTATAAACAATAACAAACCCAACAAAGATAAGAAAATTCACCTCTGGTTTCTCTTGAAGGCAGTTGAAGCCCCTACCACTTCAACCTTAGGGATCTTCGGGGCTGCAGGCATCAGGAACCGTTGTTCCACAGCCGATGCTGGAGTAGCCGTCTAGCTAACTCTTCGCTTGCTGCTAGTATGCGGTGATGGCCCCGTCGAGCTAGCTCTTTGCTTACTGCTGATCTGCGGAGATGGCCCCGTCGAGCTAGCTCTTCGCTTGCTGCTGGTCTGCAGCGATGGCCCTGTCGAGCTAGCTCTTCGATTCCTGTTGCCTGATCCAGGTTTTTTGAAAGATCTCTGGCTGCTCTCCTGGCTCCCAGCTCCGGCCTCTTCTGTCTATGATGCTCCTCGTGTCGACAAGGTTGGATACACTGCTCCCTTCAACTTGCTATCCATGCGCCGTTGCCAAAATTCGTCGCATGCCTAGGGGTCTAGGGTTTAGATGGACAAATAAGGGAATCTCGGCCGTACTAACAGTTGGTGGACTTGACACATAAGACAGACACTTAGTGGAGACTGTTGGGCACAAGACAAATGGGACCCAGTGGCACCATAAAGTGGGATATCTAGACAACATTTGGTCTGGCTAACATTCGCTCAAACAGGCCCCTCAAAGAAATTAGGTACCCAAACTTTCGAAATTTTTCTATTACCACGAACAATGGGCTTTGTGAGCTCTGTCGCGAAAAGGGAAGGTCGGCTTAGCAATTAGCCACATTTTATTAGAGTTGTCCTTTGGGCTCTCTCTCAAAAGTCAAAGCAAACCTTCTATGGTTGTTTTCCTCTCGGCACTAACCAAGTAACCAATACATATGAGAACCAACATGTGGTTGGGTGGCTAGAAGGGCAGTGGCACCCCCAGCCCGCCAGAGTTCAAACCCCATGTTTGAATCTTTGGTGTCCCATTAAAGACGGAATATTCTTCAGTGGGAGGCGATGTTCCTGTTGATAGCGAGGGGCCTACGGTGACTTCGTCAATCTCAAGACCCGTAGGATAAAGTTTTCTTTGGCTCTGCCTCTCGAAGGTGCTCATAGAGGTAGGGTATGCGTGTGTGCCTTCATTTTTCGATAAAGGGCATTTTATTACTTAAAGTTTAAGTATTACACCCGGCCTCTGCATAACCAAGATGCACATAGCCACAGGGTATCAAAGAAAGCTAAAAACACGATACAAAAGCACAACGAGGAAGTGCATCAACCCCTAAGATGAAGATGGTGATGTGGGCATAACCCTTCGGGTACCCGACATTGACCTACCCAATGCAGACCATTATGGAGGTGGACTAGCACATGTACTCAACAAACTGGACCCACACGTAATATCGACTTGGACTACAAGAAAGAGGACTCCAATACGTATTCTACTAGAACTCTTGTAAACCCTAGTCTAGCTGCATATATAAAGCCAGACAGGGCCACCCCTTGAGGACAACTCAACACGTAAGATCATACACGTGATACGCCTAGACATCCCAACCCGCAGATTAGAACTAGACTAGATACAATAACTCTGCCTACGGCGGCCCCTTGTACACATATATTCGTATACTGATTGCTAGCAGGGCGTAGCGATCCTCCACCGCGGGAACGTGAACCTGGGTACGTCGTGTTCCATCTTGCTCCCGGAATCTCCAACGTCATCTTCCGTCAACCCTAAGCCCCTCATGGTGGGCATTGCCAAGGAGCCGCCTTGACGGATGGCCCAACCCAAAGACTATGCCGCCAACCATGTTGTATAATATAATCCTTCGCCGTAGTTCTCAACCGTACAGACACCTCCATAAACAGGTCTATGTGCTCCAAACGCTGAAGAGACGACCAAGAACGGAGTAAATCCATGCACTGCTACATAAGCTGCAAAATAGAAGAATTTTTATCATTAAAAACCTTATAATTTCTACATAGCCAAAGTGACCAAATAACGCAATCGCTGCCACCCTGATAAGTATTTTAAACCTATGATCCACCCCAAGAAGCCAATTGCAAAAAATATTGGCGACACTACGTGGCGGATATAAGGTAGAACATGTTTGGATGGTTGACCATATAGATCTAGCAAACTGACAATAAAAGAAAAGATAATTTATCGTCTCATTGTGATGATAATACACACATTTCTTATTTCCTTGCCAGTTGCGCTTAGCAAGGTTGTCCTTAGTAAGAATTATCCCTTTATGAAGATACCACACAAAAACCTTTGTCTTTAGTTATCTTCATTCTCCAGATCATTTTACTATTGAAAAACGGCTCAACTGGTTGGATCAAAGCTCTATACATGGAGTTAACCGAAAATCTGCGATTCTCAGTAAGATTTTACCGAAAATCATCTGGTCCTTGCGTCAAGTGTAAATTCTCCAATCGTTCGAGTAATGTGCTCCAAGATGCCAGCCGGGCCCCAATAAGGTCTCGTCTGAACGTCACATGAGGTGGGTTAGATACCATAACCTTTGCAAGGGTATCCTCTTTGTAACACACAATGTTATATAGTGTCGGGTATTGTTCTCGGAGTGTGGTGTTATCCAACCACTTATCCTCCCAGAAATGTATGTCTCATCCGTCCCTAATGGAGAAACAACCATGAGGGAAGAAGTATTTCTTCGTTGCCATAAGTCCTGCCCAAAAGTGAGAATCCGCAGGTTTCCAAAACACTTGAGATATCGCCTTTGAACCAACATATTTCCTCCTTAAGATTGTTTGCCAGACACCATCCACAGTGAGTAACTTCGAAAGCCATTTACCTAGCAGAGCTCTGTTCTGGACCTCAAGGTCATGAACCCCGAGCCCTCCTAGATCCTTTGGACGACAAATGACACTCCATTTTAAAAGCCGGTACTTCATTTTCTCACTATTAACCTGCCAAAAGAATTTTGATCGAAAATAATCTAATCGATGCAAGACCCCTTTAGGGATCTGGAAGAAGAAAATCATATACATCACCATATTTGTTAGTATTGAGTTTATGAAAACCAATCTTCCTCCCAACGATAGTAATTTGCCTTTCCAGCTACTTAGGCGTTTTTGAAGTCTTACCTCGACATGTTTCCATTCTGCTAGCGTCAGTCTCTGAAGTGAATCGAAATACCCAAATAGCTAATTGGAAACTGGTCTAACCCACAGCCAAACAGCTCGGCATATAGGTTGGCCTCATTCTAGGCTGCTTTTACTCTTGTGGAAATTGATTTTCAACCTAGATAGTTGCTCGAACGCTGAAAGGATTAGCTTCAGGTTTCTTGCTTTCTCTAAGTTATATTCCGTCAGTAGAATCGTATCATCGGCGTATTGCAGAATAGATAGCTCCCCATTGACCAGATGGGATGTCGTTCATAGAGGTGAGTGTATATACGTATGTATGAGCGTCTACGTTTTTATTGTGTTTCACTTTTACAGTACCCCTAAATTAATATGGGCCATCCATTTCAGCCTATCGAGTGGCTCAGGTTCCCTCGTACTCCAATTTAAGGTGATAGAGTACCGACTCATTTTTGCTGCCAAACTGGTGGAGTACCTAGAGCGGAGGGTATAAAAACAATTTTTCATATTAGATGCCCCTGGGTAGGGGTATTGACGTGATTTGTTCTTTTTGTGAGGGTGTTTTTGCGTTAGGTATTCAGTTCGTCTCAAATCACGTCATTTCGTTGACGAACCCTAGCAGAGGTGTTCGTGGCGGCGTCGGGGGAAATGGAGGACCAGCCGCCCGGAAAGGGGGACGAGGCGCCGCCCGGCCGTCCAGGCGCCCGGCTGATGCGCGCAGGAGGAGCCGACTGAGGATGGGGACGAGGATCCGCGCGGCCGCGGAGTCGAGGCCCTCGATCGAGGAGGGGGTGTGGAGCCGCGCGGCCGTGGCGTCCAGCCGTCCGCTTCCTGCGGCGGCGATGTGGTGGGGCCGTGGCGTCCAGCCGTCGGCTGCCTGCGGCGGCGATGTGGCGCGGGCGTGGCGTCCGGCCGGCGGCTCCCTCGACGGATGCACGCGGACGGGTGGGCGGGGGTGATACTTGGCTAGCTGCGTCCGCGAGGTGTGGGAAAGGGAGGAGCGGCCTTGGCAGCAAGGTGGTCGGCATCCTCGACGGATGAACGTTCCTGCACCAGTACGAGCATCGAGAAGTTCAGGATGTGAGGATCATCCCAATCCCACTCAATCTTATTTTTCTAGCGATGTATTGCTACCTTTCAATTGCATAGCTATGGACTGACAACTGCTGTTAGCGGCAGTCTCTGTTTTGCTTTGGTGGGTGGCAGTTTCATTTTTAGAATTTCTGTTAGGGATTTATCATTGTTGTTATCCCAGTGAGTTTACATAAGCTAGGATTTTTTTTAGATAAAGTCTATCTTGGAACTTTTGTTATGTTTGTAGATTCACAGTTGAGATCAGGGCCATTAGATTGGCGTAAGGAATATACAATCTAGACTTGGATGTCCGTATTAATATGATTTTATAGGACATGCCAAGAATTTCTGCAAATACAAAACCTGGCATGTGTTCATGTTTACTTTAATCTCTGGTGTAGACGACTATGATACAAACAACACAGATAATTGCTTGATGTGCTGTTCCAATTATTTTGTCATGGGCACAATCATGAGATCTGAAGTTTTGAACTACCGTCAGATCAATGGAAATGACCAAAAACAGTTATTTCCATTGCTAGTTGGGAACTTCTCCGTAACAATTACCGTCAAATTACTCTAAATTTATGGGCAGAATGGACAGACTAGGAGCAAATTTGCACTATAAAAGGACCTGGTGTGGATGCTAAGGTTGGCACCAATGGTAGTGGTTCTGCCCATACACTACTTTTCATTGTCTCGAAGCATGCATACAGGGAGTAGAGGAACTGAAGATGACAGTCATGTGCTTTTGACATGATATATTGCCTTCTCCTTCAGGGATGTGGTTCCGCATCCTCAGCGACCACGCCACAGTCGCCGCTGTGCTCCATCAGAGGGAGAGCAACAGAGCCAATCATCGACCCTTATGGCCCCTCCATTATTGATGGAGCCTTGGAGGCAATCATTGTCAGGTTAGGCAGGCTTCTTTAGGTCACGTGTAGTTTCTAATGTAATGTTATTTGGCTGCAATTCTTGAGAGCAGCAAGGAGGCACTGCTAGGAGGGCATGCTGTCAACAGGAAGAGGGCAGAGAGGCATCACAGATCACACACCTAGTGGTTTGCTTGAAAGATCGCTAGCTATTTATTTTCTTTAGTTCACAAAAGTGTATCCACTATAAGAAAATGTTGCAAGATCGTTAAATTTTTCTTTTTTGCATGATTTGTAGATTGGAGTGGTGGACTGGTGGAACAAGTGGCAGAGAAATCTACAGGAAACAAAATCAGCTCTACAGCATTCAGAAAGATGGCAGATGCGCGACGTGTTGGGGGCACATCAGCTGCTGGGGTGGGGGGTCATGGCGATGTGCTGGAGGCAGCGGAGCTGCTGCCGCAGAGAAGCACGGCGAGCTGTTGGGGGCGGAGGATTCCCGTCAGGTGCTGGAGAGGAAGAGCACAGGGACTCGGGGAGGTGCTGGGGCAAACAAGCACGAGGAGGTCCTGGGAGCGGAGGAGTCTTGTCAGGTGCTGGAGCAGAGGAGCACGGGGAGGTGCTGGGGGCGGAGGAGCACAGAGAGGCGCTATGACGGACCAGCATGAGGAGGCACTGGGGCGGATGAGCACGGGAATCGCTGGGCGCGGAGGAGCACAGGAAGGTGCTGGGAGCGCCTAGGACGGAGGAGCACGACGAGCTAGCAGATCTCAAATTTAGCGAAGGGTAGATTGGGGAAACTCACTAGTTTTCACCTGGTCGGAAAAACTCCAGAATATATTTTGGAACAAAGGGAGTAGTATGTAGCTAGAGTAATGATTCCCACCGTGTAGATTAACCATCATCTATGGATGTAAATTCAGTATCGCCAGTGTTCTTCTCTCGTTGGCAGCACACATAGCTAAGCAGACTTCCAGCTTCCTGTTTCCAGCGTTGCATATGTTGCTTGTATCATTTATCTAATTCAAACACCAACGATTCCGTCAGGTGGCAGCAGCTTAGTGCAGGCTCCTCTCGATTCATTCATCCAGCCAGGCGCTTGTATATATAGTCTAGTATCTAATTCAGTTTCGTCAGTGGTACTTGTACATGAAAAGGGAAGCACCAGAACTAGCGCAGACATAGAATGCAATTGCACAACACATATAATGCCATGCTAAAACCAAAAGAAATCCCATGCACCAAGATTGCCGTGACATATAAAAGTCTCAGGTACTAAATAATTTTTATCCCACGATATTCATTTGCTACTAACACACAGTTTGCAGCAATAACAAATGGGCAATATATATCAGTTGGCAGCAACGAGTCAGCGCCCTTGGCTCCCTCTTTTGGTCAGTAGCTCTAAAATACTTCTGTAAATGGTACTCTTCTTTTGAGCAGACAAAACATCTTCCTTTCAGTTCTTTGGTCCTAGCAATATAAGCTTTATCATCCAATCTAACACTGAACCTTTTTCTTTTCTTTCGCATAACTGTTGTATTGCTCGTAACCTTGTTCTTCGCTATGAAATATTTGATTGACCATCATCCAATATTCTTCTCTCGCTACTATTCAAACCTGCCATTATCAAACCATCATGCTTAGGTACATCTGCATGTCATATCTCCCCAATTTATAACTGAACTCATAATTTAAAACATCATGAAACATCAACTGTTTCTATGGGCTACAAATAGAATGAGAAACCTCATATAATTTTTCTAACATCAGTTTGCCTTTTTCAGAACGCTGATATGAAGTTACAGAATTTGCAACTAGCATGTACTTGTAAAAGGTAGCAGCCAAAGATGCTAAAGATTATTCAGTGACCACCGATCAGTATGAAGCATATTACAATTATACTGTTGGTACTATTAACGATTACGCATGGTCAAATTTCAGCTGATCTCTATATGACAACCATCAGACAACTACATGGATAATTTTGAGACAATAATAACTAGAACTTGCTAGCATCAATTAACTACAACTACCAGGATCATGAATTAAAATCTGGGCAACGAAACTGTACTGTATGGCCGCTACTCATGTAAGTACTAACCAGCTCGCAGCCAAACGGATCAGGAACACCACGTGCGTTCGTGAAGAACGGCCTTCGACCAGAACACCGGAAGCGGCTGCGCGAGGTTGCCAACAAAGAATCTGGCGGCGCCACAGCGACAGCAATAAGCGGAGATGATCGATCGGGGAGGCTGTACGCGTAGTGGAAGAATGGACCTTCGACCATGACGCCGGAGGTGGTGGCGGCAGGCGGTCAAGAAGGAAAGAAACGGCGGCGACGGAGTGGGATGCTAGATCAGGGGACGCAGCGGTGCGGAATCGGGCGAACACTGGTGAGGCGCCGCAGATCAACCCCAATCGGATGCTCCTGGCCTCCATCGAAAATCAAGATGGAGGGTTAAAGTGGTTAAACTGCAAATTGGTGTAAATTGCACTTTTAGCCTCTTAGAAAAATAATATTAAGGCTAGTATTCCATCACGGACGGCCAGATCAGCCTGGTACTCCACCCCACAGTTTAGGAGTACAGGGGTACCGTAAAATTTGCCAAGAAATAACCCATACATATCGCTAGCTCCCTTCGTATACCCACCAAAAACAAATTCGCTCCAAAATCCAAAAAATTCCGCCCCCGCCGCCCTCTCCTCGGGCTCGCGTCGCCAGCGCAGCCGTCACACACTCACACCACCACGCCGGTGCGTCCACCACTCTGTCAGCAGTCAATCACAGTACCACGCCACCGCCTGCTCCCGCCAACATCCCACACCACCACGCAATCGCCTCTTTGCTTGAGGCGCGCACCCACCCGTCCATCCATCGGGCCGACTGGAGCTGCGAGCCCTTGTTGACGCCGTAGTCAACGCCATCGTCGTGGTTAGCGGGCAAGCCGGCAGCAACCCGTCTCGCTTTTGCCGGATAACATCCGTTTTTCCTGGTCCGTGATTCTCTTCGCCCGTGTTGTTGCCTTCCTTCCATGTGCTCCCTGTCTTCTCCTGCCTTTGGCCTCCTACTTCTTCACCGCGTCAAGGTCAACAACCAGAGGAGGGCACACCCACTGTGATCCCCTCCAGGCACCAGATTTACCAGTACCTGCGGCTGCGAGCGACCGAGCATGGATGCCGCCGCGGGGTCCATGAGCTTCCTCTTCCTCAACCTGCGCAAGCTCCTGAAAGAGGAGTGCAACATGCCAGCTGGCACGAAGGTGGAACTCCAGTCTATGAAGAAACAGCTAATGCTCTTGGCAGATAAGGAGTATAACATTTTAGGCGATGTGCGGGTGGATCAGGTCGAAGCGGCAATCAGTGCTTGGTTATGCCACACCAAGAAGCTGTTGTTTGACGCTGAGACCCTCGTCGACTCCTTGTTGGTGCCCGCTGGGTGCCCTGAGCCCACCGCTAACCCGGATGACCCTGAAAGCACCAACAGTGCAGAAAGAGGGGTGGTCGACTCCTTGTTGGTGCCCGCTGACTCTGAGTGCCCTGAGCCCACCGATAACCCGGATGGCCCTGAAAGCACCAACTGTCCAGAAAGGGCAGATGCCAGAATCAGAAACATCACGGAGCGTGGTTTATCGCTGATGGGTTTACTTTCCAAGCAAGGCGAATACATACAGGCTCTGTACAAACAGGAGGAAGAGGCAGAAGAGCTCGTCGGCATTGACAGGCCGAGGGATGAGTTGATCAAGATGTTGGCAGAGGGAGATGACACTTCAGAGAAGCAACTGAAAAAGATCTTCATTACCGGTATTGGAGGATCAGGGAAGACAACTCTTGCCCGAGCGGTGTACAATAAGCTTAAACCGCAGTTCGACTGTGGGGCTTTTGTTAGGGCCCCTGGTTTTGTGTACCATTACATTGATGACCGTGAAAGTGAGGACGTTGACACCAGTAACGTAGAGGGTCGCCTGAAACATGCATTTTACTTGGAGATGCTCTCTCAACTTGACGTGGAAAATCATATGGAATTCAACAAAAGTGCATTTGGTTCTGGCGTTCCTGATGATGAAATTAGAGAACTTCTTCAAAACAAGAGGTGCGCATCAACACGTCAACTTATTTTTTTATGATCTGTTTTTAAGATGCATCAATTTCCCTCTTAGATGAAGTAATCAAAAGCCCACCCGACCCGCTCGCTCCCGTCGCCCCCCCCCCCCCACCATCCCCCAGGGTGATGGGGTGGGCTCGACCTAGCGGCGGTGGAAGGCGCATGTCCCGCCCCCCGGCCGACACGGCTCTCGTCGTGTGGCGAGGTGCCCGGTTGTTGGCGCATCTATCCGTTGGTGCTGCAGGGTGCGCTGGTGATGGTGGTTAGATCATAGTGTGGCTTGGGTTAGTGGCCCAGCGGCGATTTCTACTTTGTCTATTCGTCCTCTTGACGACGACACATCAACTTATTTTTTTATGGTCTGTTTTAAGTTGCATCAATTTCCCTCATAGATGAAGTAATCAAAAGCCCACCCAACCCGCTCACTCCCGTCGCCCCCTCCCCCCCATCCCCCAGGGTGATGGGCGGGCTCGACCTAGCGGCGGTGGAAGGCGCATGTCCCGCCCCTGGCCGACACGGCTCTCGTCGTGTGGCGAGGTGCCCGGTTGTTGGCGCATCTATCCGCTGGTGCTGCAGGGTGCGCTGGTGATGGTGGTTAGATCATAGTGTGGCTTGGGTTAGTGGCCCGGCGGAGATTTCTACTTTGTCTGTTATGTGTCCTCACGACGGCGACCGGAATTTCGATTGGGTTGGACCTCAGCGAAAGCTTCACATGGCTTTGGCTACCGCCGATGATGGTGTCACCTCGATCCGGGTGCCGCTCCTTTGTTGAAGGTGTCCTGATGATGTTCCTCCAGTTCGAATTGATGGACTCTGTCCCTCCACCTCAAACTGCTTCCTTTGGTGACCTCACTATGAGCAAGCCTCTCTTGTAGTGCCTTGTGGATCACCCTGTGACCTTTATCATGTGTTGCATCCCTCTTGCAACATAGGTCTGGCTTCTTTTACACGATATTGCTGCGGTTGCTGGTAGCTTTCCTAGCGCCTTGGGGGGCTTTGCTAGGTCCACGTCGGGCCACAGCTGTTGTCGGTGTTCCTATTCCCAACACCATTGGAATATGATGTGTTTTTGGTCTCAACCTAGCCCAAACTCTAAAGGTGATGGTTTGGGGTGTGTGTGAACTCTTTGCGGGACCTCGGTCTCTGCCAACAACGATGACACGTTCTCGCTCCATGCACCTTCCTAGAGGCGTCGCCGCTAGCCCCCCCCCCCCCCCCCTCTCGTTTGGATCCTCAAGTTCTACTAGGCTGTCGGGCCCTTCGTCGAGTTTCCCCCTGGGATGTAGTTTTGGCGCGATGGAGGTTTGTTGGTGTGGACATGGTCATCATCGCTGTGATACAACAGAAAACAAGTCATTGTGCTAGAGATTTCGTTTCATGGGACTTGGTTTCCTAATGGTGTGCACCCACATATATCACAATTTCTCTCTGAAACACGTTGTATGACTCTTCTTACTTTTCTAATCTTTATACTGATGATATAAAATTTCAATATCTATTTTTAATTTTCATTGTCAAACTTTGATAGGTACCTTGTTGTACTTGATGATACATGGGACTTGGAACAATTCGATTGCCTCTTACAAATCTTGCCAAATAATGTTCACGACAGCCGAATAATTAGTACAATTCGCATTGATAAGATTAATCGGTTGGGTTTGTCACTCTCTGATGAGTCGGTATATAAAATTAAGAGTATTGGATACCCAGATTCCAGAAAGCTGTTTCTAAAGCAATTCCTTGTCTGTGACTGTGAGGCCTGTTGCCCCAATGTACCTACAGACGTTTTAAATGAAATCTTGAAGATGTGTGGAGGTTGGCCTTCAGCAATAATAAGTATAGCTTTGGTACTATCTACCAGAGTAACCGCAACAAAGCCATGGGAGGAGATGCTGAATTCTGTATATTGTGTTTGGAGGCAGATGGCAAGTTTTGTAGATTTTAAATCTGATCGTAATTTTGATTTTGAAGAATTGATACAAATTCTATTACTTCCCTACAGCCACCTTCCGAGCACTCTGAAGAATTGTTTGCTATACTTAAATGTACATGCAAGGAATCAAATGATTCATAGGACTACTATGGTTACGAAATGGATTGCTGCAGGCTTTATCTCTGAATATGTGGGGCCTAGTCAGGACGAATTAGCAAGCCAGTACTTTGATGAACTCATCGACAGGAATTTCATTCAGCTGGTGGAATATGGTAACTATTTGGGGGAGGAGATATATGAAGTTAACTATATGATGCATAATGTTCTTAGGAGGTTATCAGAAGAAGAAGATTTTGGTACTGTCTTTTCCGATGGTGGTACTTCAAGGGAATATCTAGAGTCTATATGTACTCTTGATTCAAGACAAATGTGGGTAAGTGCCATGGAAGAGATCAGTGGGCCGACAGGAGTAAGGGAGCTTCATATAGTGTTGCATGATCAGCCTGCAGACAATGACCAGAACCATAAGTTACTGTCTTCCATAGGCAAGTTCGAGAATCTTGAATACCTTAAAATTCATGGTGACTACAATCCGAGCGACGAATTTCCTGTATCCCTCTATTGTCCTCTACTTGAGAGGCTGAAAATAGCAGGAAGATTTGTCAAAGTTCCCAAGTGGATTGCACAGCTTAGTACCCTGAAGAAGCTATATGTCAGAGTCTGTAAGATAGACCGAGATGATCTGAAGATACTTGGAGGTCTGCCGGGCCTGAACAATCTCACACTTGCACTGGTTTGCAACCCATGGAAAAAACAAGTAGCCATACCCTTCAGGTTGCACTCTAGTACATGCACTGATTTGCCTCCCCTGGTAGAAACATGCCCTGCAGGTTTCACAAGCCTCGAGATTTTCAGTTTCGACTGTCATGTGCCATGGATCACCTTTGAGAAGGGAGCTATGCCAAAGCTGAAACACCTCCACCTGAAGCTCTATGCTTGCCCAGGTGATAAGTTTCCTTCAGGTCTCACCAACCTTCATAGTCTTGAGAAGATTATGCTCCAGTACTCATCAGAATATGCAAGCAGCGGAGGTATCACAAATGTAGTTGCTGTCATGAAGGAAGAGGCTTGTAGCCACCGTAATCTGATTGATCTCTCAGTCAATGGCAAACATGAAGATTTCCCACCCAACACCAGGGTTGAAGAAACGATAAGTGATAACGGAATCGAAGAGGATCCGTTCCGTGGTAATGGTTACGACGAGCCGTTTCTGTCCAACACCAGGGTTCGTGAAAAAATAACTGGTATTGAAAATAAAGGGGCTTCCAACCATGGTAATCTGATGGAGCTTTCTGTCGATGGAGACCGTGAGGTGCCGCTGTCCAACACCAGGGTTCATGGAACAATAACTGGTACTGAAAATAAAGAGGCTTCCAACCATAGTAATCCAATGGAGCTTTCTGTCGATGGAGACCATGAGGTGTTGATGTCCAATGCCAGGGTCGATCAAACAATAGGTGGTACTGAAATCAAAGAATGCTATTAGCATCCTTTGCACCATGCTTTCATTGGTATGTTCCAGTTTTTCCTTTTAGTTTGACCTAACTTCTGCGGCATACTCCTCTGTATTACGTCCCGCATATATATTTACCATTATTTCTTTGTTTTGTTGATAAAGGAAGCTTTGCTTGCGGCCCCTGCATCCAGAAACCGTCGTACTCCATTTCTTGTGCTGGCCAATGTATGTTTTCTTTGTTCAACTGGAACCTCTGTTTTCATTCCTCCGACCACTTCCGAGCGTTGCCTTTCTTGGGTTTTCATGAATGCAGTGGGTGTTTCTGTTCCTGTGATCTGGGACAACGTGGTCAGAACTGCAACAGGATACTCGAATAAGTCTCAAGCATTGGTCGCAATCGCAACAGATGGTATCGATCTACAGATTTGCTTTGTTCTACCCTATTTTGTCAAACGGTTTCTTCTCCTTCGTTGAAGTGAGATGATGATAATACTTCTACTTACGATTGTAATAAGGCTTCGATTATGTGTCTGCGCCGACGACCCTCTGAATTATATTGTTATTATTGCTTTGGTGTGCTTTTTCGATAATGGACACTTTATTGCTTTGGTGTGCTTGTCTACCGACTGTACTATACTGTTCGGAAGATTTATGATAAAACTTGTTGAGAGATTGTGATCTTTTTTATTCAAATGCATATACATTATGATTTTGACATTACATGGTGGCAGCTGCAACAGCAAGATCGGTGCATACTCAAACGAATATTTAATACTCCTTTCCTCCCATGAAAGTTGTCTAAGATATGTCAAAATTTAGATATATCTATACTAAATAGTAACTTTCATGGGACGGCAGGCGTACCACAAATGATCCAGAAATGATTTCACCAGCTAACTATCACAATTACATCCACCGTCACAAGTCATCGATCACGCCCAAACTAATGATGGCCTTGCTCCGCTTCGGCCCAAGCCTACCGGCGACGGGCCTCGCTTCGCTCGTCAGAAGTTAGTGTCAACACCCGGATTTGTAACACCCGGATTTATAGATGTATTAGAATAGATAAAATTATTGTTGTAAACTAGGTACCAACTTGCAATAGCAGACAAAATTCAAAAATAGAATAACTTGCACGAGTACGGACAAAACATAAATTAAAACAAGCGGAGGTAATCAAGACTTTAGTATCCTATCTCAAGTCTATCTACTAGTACATTCAATCAGCTCTAATAATCAGTCCATTATGTCTATACAAGTAAGGTCTATGGGGTGTCTCTTAGCACATTATTATGGGCAAACTAAATGCTTAAGAGTCAACCTCTACAATGTATTGTCTCTTAACTGTTGTCTCTACATTTAATAATTTTGGTGATATTTATGTATCCTATTGGGCTAACCACTTTTTTTTTGCTTATGACTACATGAAAGGGTTTTATCTTAGCTAAGATACAACACCACAATCTCTCTTCATTAACTATGATGTCACATATGTATTTTTCCTATGATACTGTGTCAAGAGTCACCCATTGTGAAAGGCCTAAGAGCAACTGGCTTAGGATGCATAACAGATGCCGCCAGCAGGCATTTATTCAGGCTAGGTGTAATTGATATCTTCGCTATATTAATATATATTTTTTATAAAAGAAAGTGTACATAAATAAGATAAAATTGTTTAGAATACCTAAACAGGTCCCACTGGCGGACACTTATATATGTACTAGCGTAGATAAAATTATGGTTGTAAACTAGGTAGCAACTTGCAGACTGACAAAACACAAAATAGAACAACTTGCACGAGCACAAACAAAACTCAAATTAAAACAAGTGGAGGGAATCAAGACTTGTATCCTGTTGCAAGTCTATCTATTATATTCAATCAACTCTAATAATCAGTCCATTATGTCTATGCATGTAAGAGCAACTGGGTTAGGATGCGTAAACAGATGTCGTCAGGAGACATTTATTCAGGCTAGATGTAATTGGTATCCTCTATGTTTTCTTTATCGAAAAAATGTATATAAATAATAAAAAATGTATTACTGTTGTCTTGGTGGTGGATGTATTACTATTGCTAGATCAGGGTTACTGTAGCGGGACTTTTATTTCTTAGTTTTCTTTTGCACTTTTTTTGGCTGTGTGCATCCGTAATGTTATTAGAACAATGCGTTGTTGCAGAGGCTTGGTGTAATTGGTATCTTCTGATATTAATATATTCCCTTTATCAAAAAAATAATAAAAAAAATTGTTTAAGGTACCTAAACAGGTCCCACTATCGGACAACTATATATGTACAAGCATAGATAAAATTATGGTTGTAAACTAGGTGCCAGCTTTAAGTAGCAGACAAAACACAAAATATAGCAACTTGCATGAGCATAGACAAAATTCAAATTGAAACAAGCGGAGGGAATCAAGACTTGGTATCCTACCTCAAGTCTATCTATTATATTCAGTCAATTATAATAATCAGTCTATTAGAGCAAGTATAATAAGTTTTAGTCAGCTGACTATAAGGATTAGAATAATATATTGTTGCCTAGTTGGAGGAGAGAGAGGTAGAGAGAGAAGAGGAGTGGGCTCTAATGCAAGAGCCGGCTCTAGCACGTGCTCCTAGGCACTTTGTGAGAGTGAAAGTTGGGTCATGTATTGATAAAGTAGCACATTTTTATAGTTTACTATTATACATATTGGATATAAGTTAGCTATAGATGACATGGCACATAGCTGACTATATTATTAAACTTGCTCTTATATCTATATATACAAGAGCGTAAACAGATGCCGCCAGCAGGTATTTATTTACTAGCACATACCCCCAAAAATGGCTCTATCTAACTTGCAACTTGATCAATCATCAATGTAGGGTGTAACTGCTCCATTATACTATGCTAACACCTTGGCGTGTTAGGTTGGCCATTAGCTGGTGTTCGCTGTCATGTATCTTTATGCATCTTCAAGGTAAAAGGACTGTGATTATTTTATAATATAATGGTGTGATGAGTGGTGAACCTGTAGGAAGCTGCGTTCTGGCTCTATCATATTTGCAACAAAAGCTTAGAGCATCTCCAGCCGTTGGGCTCTCTAGGTCGAAATTCGGTAGCGTCGGATTGGATGAAACTTTGGCCCGAGGAGCGCCGAAGTTTTAGCCGTCTCCCCGGTAGATACCCGGAGGTTCGACGTTTTTTAGAGGAAAACATTTATGGATGCCAAATTTCATGCATAATTCGGCGAATTTTATCAGTTTTGCCAACATTTGGCTTACTTTTACAAATAAACGTTACACCTCAACAAAACAAGACAAGTTTTCAAATAAATCAAATGGAAACTAGTTGGTGTTGCCTCGAAGCATCCATATGTGCTCCACCAGATCATCCTGCAGCTGCTGATGCAATGTGGGGTCTCGAATCTCCTGACACATAGCAATGAACGCAGCCCACGATGCCGGCACCTGGTGGTTAGGCTGTGCAAGAGGACCCTCTCTGTTATATGGTGCATCTTGTTCGCTCAGAGGGACTGGATGCTTCCGCTCATTCTCGATAATCATGTTGTGTAAGCACACACAACAGTTCATCACCTCCCACATCTGATCTTTGGACCAAGTCAAAGCGGGGAACCGGACTACAGCAAATCTCTGCTGGAGGATACCAAATGCACGGGCGCCAGGGAGTTGGGACCGCCATTGCTTACCGCGGCCAGGGGTCCTCCTCCCTGGCGCCCGTGCGCCGGAGAATGCTCGCTAGAAGCGATTGCTTCATGGGCTTGGCCCATTCCTTCTGGCTGGTTCTTGTTCCGATTCTTTCTGTTTGCTTTCCTTTTCGTTCGATACGGATCGGTGTAGCAGCAGCGCATCACGTCCTGTCTTGACGTATCAACAATCAAATACGTACGTGTATACATGTAGCATCTATTTTTGTCGCCAAAATAATGTACGTTTAATTCATTAGCTAGCGCTATCTAAGTTTAGTTTCTTCTGTTTAAAGTCACGTTTCTACATTTTGCATGATTTTTTATAAAAAAAACCTTTTATTTCTTTTTAATCTAAAATTTGCATTTATATTTTCATCTCATATACATAATTTTAATGGTTCTCTTTTCTTTCTTTTTTAATTTAGTTTCTTATGTTTTCTAATTTTCAATGTTTTCTTCCATTTAGCTTATTATATTGTTCCTCCTGTATTCTCACAAGCTTTTTTTTTGTTCCTTCTATGTGTTGCACCTACACGATTTTATTCGTTTATACTACGGTTTTGTTCTCCATGAATGCTAGAGTTGTTCCACGGATCCTACAGTTTTGTTCCTCGTGGATGCCATAGTTGTTCTACGAACCCTACAGCTATGTTCCCTGTGGATGCCAGAGTTGTTCCAGGGACCCTACAGTTTTGTTCCTCGTGGATGTTTGTTCCTCGTGGATGCCAGAGTTGTTCCACGGACCCTACGTTTTGTTCCTCGTGGATGCCAGAGTTGTTCCACGGATCCTACCGATTTGTTCCTCGTGGATGCCAGAGTTGTTACACGGACCTACGTTTTGTTCCCCGTGGATGCCAGAGTTGTTCCACGGACCCTATGGTTTTGTTCCCGGTGGATGCCATAGTTGTTCCACGGACCCTATGGTTTTGTTCCCGGTGGATGCCATAGTTGTTCCATGGACTCTATGGTTTTGTTCCCCGTGGATGCCAGATTTGTTCCTCTGACGCAATTCTTGTTCCCTGTGTTGACGAGATTTGGTCCTCGAACACAATATCATTGTTCCCCGAGTAGACGAGATTTGTTCTGCGGATGCAATATTTTTGTTCCTCGAATAGACGAGATTTATTCCTCAAACGCAACTTCTTGTTCCGCGAGTAGAGGAGATTTGTTCCTAAAACGTAGTATTTTTTCTTACACCTGATCTTGTTTCTTCTTTGTATTTTTTGATGTGTATAAATACGTCTACAACTGCTAACTGTGTATAATACATTCACATGTGCATTTAACACACCAGCACATTGCGTGCATGTGCTAGCTAGTAGAGCCATCATAGGCCATGGCGCATGAGTTGTAGCCAGAAAAAACGAGTATAAACTACACGTGTATCTTTCAGCGAGACTAGTAAATATGCCCGTGCTTTGCATCGGGAGAGAAACACAAAATGCAGGGTCACGCCTGAAAATTCACACCTCTAATTCAACCAAAGTTCATAATATCACATGTGCATAATTAATGTAGATTAATTATTGTCATCTTCAGTAACCACCTAGTAATGTCCCAAAATTTTACTACACCAAAAAATGAAGTAAAAAGATTGCACTGACAATCAAATTTCACTAACCATATATAGAACGGACATGCAAATTGTGTTAAGTGTGATAAAACGATTTGAAGAACATGCAAATTGTTAACTGTGAGATGAAATCTAGAACAAGCAGATCAATAATTGAAGATAAAATAATTCATAAATAAAGGACTGTCTAGACATTTCTTCATCGATAGTAGTATAATAATGGTTCTTTTTTAAATACACATGCAAAACCAGGATTCGGTACCACAATAGCTGTTGTAAGCAACATGAAATACCCATATCCACCCATCAATGCATCAACAATTGCTGGCAGGTGCACCTTGCTCAGTTGTGCCAGCAATAGTGAGATAGTGCATGACAAGCTAGTGCTTCATGACGGCGGATTGTACATGGACTTCTTTACGGCCTAGCCTATCTAACTCGTCCGCAACTTGACTTGCTGACCTGCTAATCTTTGTAATGCATACAACAGGTTCTGAAGATGATTCTTGATATCTTGTACCATGCCACAGATAGCAGATTTTACTACTTTCGGGTATTTCCTTCAAGTCATCAACCAGGATGCCAAAGTCAGTCTCCACTTGAAGGCTCTTCTTTAGTTGATTGTTGATGTTATTAGTTTTGCTGGCTCCTTGTGACATATTCTCTTCCTCAGTTGTGGAGGTGTACCAGATTATAGCATGATCAGAACATGTATGTTAAAAAGATCCAAAGCTACGGTTAATTCAATTCGGCTCCCGGGTGCATATGCTCCCTCTATCAAAAAATTATATTTCGAAATGTTGAAAAATTTTGACAAAAAATTCTACATGTACATCTCCATAATATACGTACGTTCGTCAAGTTTCGCGAGGAACCAATATGTTTTGTGGTCTGTGTAAAAAAGAGAAAATTTATCTCCTGAAAAGCCTTATTTTCAGCATTGAATTTTGTCTTTTTTACACACGCCACACGACAAGTCAGATTTTTATGGAACAACTTTGTGAGCACGTAGCACGTGAAGATGTACGTTTCGAATTTTTCGTTTCAATTTTTTGAAATTTCAAAAAGTATTAACATGCATTTCAAATAAAGGGAGCATATGCTCCCATGTGCCAAAACACCATTCCCGCTAGCTAGTAGAAATAGTGATTCAAAGCTTGTATATGAATAGCTCGACAACCTCCATGGGAATAACCTGTTCAGACGATTCAGTGAGGAGAAGAGATTGAAGTTGAGAGCCTCCTCTGCTTCAGGAACCATCACGTACACGGGATATATATCAACTTATCAGTACAGGCCATGCAAACGATTTGGCATCATGCGCTGGCCCGACAGTCCCCTGCCGCTGAAATCGGCAGACCTGCTCCGCTTTTTTTTCGATAAAGGAGCATTGCCCGACCCTCTGCATCAATAGATGCACACGGCTTGCTTTATTAATAACAAAGTATCAAGTCTAAAAAGATCCAAAATCACTTATTACACTCATGGAAACGAAAGGGTCGATACATGGATCAACCAACTAAAAATCCGGCTAACAGAAAAGCTATGCATTTGCTATTCTATTAAGATGCCGCCACCCAGTAGCCTGGAAAAAGAAGTCCTGAGCAACCAGTAACATCCGGTTGCATCCAATAACCATATCCTCCCGCTGCTCCACCGGGAGAAGGAAAACCCATTGCTGGATTGAATGAGCAGCCCGCCGGATAACCTGCAAAAAATTAGTCCCACTTTGTTTGGTAAAGATAATATCATTTCTAGTCCTCCAGATAGCCCAACAAATGGCCGAAACACCAATCCTAATCTTCAGTTTATCAAATTTTCTCACACCATTGAGCCATCTACCAAACATATTAGTAATATTAGCTGGTGGCGGAATATTATAAGTAAGGTACATCATACGCCAAATTATCTTCGCAAAAGGGCAATGTAAGAACAAATGATTAACAGTTTCAGTGGAATCACAAAAGCAACACTTTTGACATCCTTTCCACTTTCGTTTAGCCAAGTTATCCTTAGTTAAAAGCACTTTATTACTAAGGAACCACATAAAAATTTTAATTTTCAGTGGAATTTTTAATTTCCATAGATACTTACGAAGATACACAGTATGCCCATTCATGCAATCAAGGTACATAGACTTGACTGTGAATAGACCCGAATCAGTAAGCTTCCAAATAAACTTATCTGGTTCAGTAGTTAAGTTAATTGTAATTAATCTTTGGCATAGATGTAACCATTGCAACCACTTATTATCATTCAAACCTCTTCTAAAAGCAATATTGATAGGTTCAGTAGCGAACACAGTTGAGATTAGCACATTCTTATGTTGAACAATATTATATAAGGCCGGATATTGATGAGACAACGGAGTATCACCCAGCCATACATCCTCCCAGAACCTAACAGACGTCCCGTCCCCTACTCTAAAATAACCTCTCTTGAAAAAGTCCTCTTTAACATGCATGAGACCCTTCGAGAAAGGTGAATCCGTCGGTTTGACTTCGACTTGTGCTAGCGTTTTATTTTTAAGATACTTGTTGCATAAGAGCTGCTGCCACATACCCTCTTCTGAAAGAAGTTTAAACAGCCATTTACTCAGAAGACATTTGTTCTTTAACTCTAATACCTCAATACCCAACCCGCCCTGATCTTTTGGTCTACACAAAATATTCCACTTAGACAGTCTATATTTCTTTTTGTGCTCATCGGATTGCCAGAAAAAATTTGATCTATAAAAATCTAACCTCTTCCTTACCCCAATTGGAATTTCCAAGAAGGAAAGCATAAACATAGAAAGACTTGTAAGAACGGAATTAATTAGCACCAGCCTATCTCCATAAGACAACAATTTACTCCTCCAACATCCCAATTTTGATGCAAACCGATTTTCAATAGGATTCCACTCCGCATTACGTAGAGTCCTATGATGTACCGGAATCCCTAAGTATTTTAACGGCAAGGTTCCGGACTCGCACCCAAAAATATGTCTATATTGGTCCTCCATGTCCTTTGCCTTCCCAAAGCAAAAAAATTTCACTCTTATGAAAATTAATTTTTAAACCGGACAGTTGTTCAAATATACAAAGGACTAATTTCATATTAACCGCCTTAGCAATATCGTGTTCCAAAAATAAAATTGTGTCATCCGCATATTGTAAAATGGATATGCCTCCATCAATTAAATGAGGCAACAAACTTCCCACTTTACCTTCCTCCTTGGCCCTAGCAATCAAAATCGCTAACATATCCGCTACTATGTTAAAAAGGATTGGAGATAATGGATCCCCCTGGCGAAGTCCCTTCCTAGTTTGAAAATTATGGCCTATAACATCATTGACTCTTATTCCAACACTCCCACCTTGCACAAAATGCTTTATTCTATCGCACCAAATAGGATCAAATCCCTTCATACGTAGAACTTGTTGCAGAAAGGGCCATTTAACCTTATCATACGTCTTTTCAAAGTCTATTTTAAAAATCACCCCATCGAGTTTTTTTCTATGCATCTCATGTATTGTCTCATGGAGAACTACCACTCCTTCTAAAATATGCCTCCCAGGAATAAAAGCTGTCTGAGTAGGTCTAATCACTTTATGAGCTACCTCAGAAATACGATTTGTCGCAACTTTAGTAAAGATTTTAAAACTCGCATTAAGCAAGCATATCGGTCTATATTGTTGAATCTGAGTTGCATTCGCCTTTTTAGGCAATAAAGTTATTACTCCAAAATTCAGTTTATACAAAGGTAAATCACCTTTCTGAAAGCTCTCAAATAAAGCCATCAGATCAAATTTAATAACCCCCAAAAGTGTTGGTAAAACTCGGCCGGAAAACCGTCCGGTCCAGGTGATTTATTATGTTCCATCTGAAAAATTGCATCATGAACCTCCTCCATTGAGTAGTCCGCAATTAACACTCTATTCTCATCCACCGACAATCGTGGAATATCTTCAGTCCTACCTTCATCCAACGAGACAGAACTAGGCTCTGGGTTGCCAAACAGCTTTTTGTAATACTCCGAAATATACACTCTAAGATTATCATCCCCGACTATAGTACCCTCATCTTGTTCAAGTTGATAAATCTTCTTTTTTCTATGTTTACCATTTGCTATGAGGTGGAAATATTTGGTATTATCACCCCCTTCCTGAATATATTTGACTTTAGCTCTTTGTGCCCACTTAATCTCCTCTTCTCTTCGGAGTTTGTTTAAACTTTCATTAGCCTTTTTCAGCTCATCACGCTCACCAATAGATAACGGAACTGTTTCTGCCTTACTATCTAGCGAGTCTATAATGTTCAATAATCGTTCCTTTTCTCTTTTATACTTTCCACTTAAATTTTTGGCCCAACCCCGTAAGAATCGGCGTAAATGCCTAATCTTATTTTGCCAAGTTTGAATCGATGTATTTCCAATAGGGCCAGCCACCCATTCATTTGCAACTAGTTCATAAAACCCCTCCTGTTCTAACCAAGCTAACTCAAACGAGAAGCGCGGCTTATTACCTATATGTGCATGAATCCCCGCATCAATCAAAAGCGGGGTATGGTCAGATCCAGAGCGAGACAAAGCCCGGACAGTGACCAGAGGAAATTTTTGTTCCCATTCAACACTCGCAAGCACCCTATCCAATTTTTCATATGTCGGATTTTCTCGTCTACTTGCCCAGGTAAATTGCCTGCCTGACATAACAATCTCTCGTAAATTAAGATTCTCAATGATTGCATTAAAAATGAATGGCCAACGGGGATTGAAGTTATCATTACTTTTATCCTCCGATTTTCTTAAAATATTAAAGTCTCCAGACAATAGCATAGGTAACGTCTCTGTTTCACAAGTCCTAACTAACTCCGCAAGAAACTCATATTTATTCTTATCTTGTGCCGCCCCATACACCGGCACAAGTACCCACTCAAACCCATCAATTTTTGAAGTAATAGACAACTTTACACAATAGTCACCACTATCAACCCTATTGACCACCAAAGTGGCAGTATTAATCCCTACTAGTATTCCTCCGGATCTCCCATGAGGCGGTAAACAAAACCAAGCAAAATCATTTCCTGCTGTAAGATCACGAAGAAAAGGAACCGCAAAATTTGATCGACCTGTCTCTAACAAAGCTATGAAATCAAGGCCATACTCCCTAATTGACTCTTTCACAAAATGATGTTTTCCCGGATCCTTAAATCCCTCACTATTCCAAGTAAGACCTCTCAGATTATTCATTGATACTTTGTATTCTTAAATCGAACTCAGTTGCTCCTCCTTACCGCTTTCGTATCAAACGCTTTTTTTTACGGCCTTTCCTAACATTAGGGATAGCCAACGGCTCATTTAAGTCGCCGTCTACAAACTCATCTCCCTCGAGGTCATCACATAAATCTGATGCACGTGATACCGCCAAACAAGAGGTGGTATCGTTACCCAAATTATCCGAATTTCTAAGTAAAGTTAAAGTCCGCTGCAACTCGACATCTTTAATTAACCTAGTCGAAGTTGTACATTCAGAATAAGACGTACCCAACGAAACCCCCAATGATATAGCATTATCAATTATATGATCATCCGTGAAAGCAGTAATTGAGGTTGGTTTTGAAGGAGACTTACCAAGCACAGGCATCTCCGCACGTTTCTTAGCGATCAACAGCGCTCTCTCCATCTGTGTAGCGTCCGTATTAGGCTGAGCACGTAGCCTTCCACTTGAACGTACACCGCGCAAAGCCTCTTCGTTGATCCCCCCAAATGCCACAACTTGTTGAGGAGTATACTGAGCCAATTTAGTCACTTCCCTGTTCATAGAAACTGGAGTTGACCGAGCCACAACCCCAGTCTGTTTGTGTAGACAAGACTGCTTAGAAGATGTTTCACAAATCAAATCGATACCAGAAAGAATCGGCGAGTTTATAACCTGTCTGTGTGTGATCGACGTAACGGAGCTCGAAGTGGGCAGCATGCATCCTGGGCCGCCATGCATATCAGTCCGGACCCCAGGCAGGCCGCCAGGCACGGAAGTGCAGCGCACATTCGCTGGGCTCGGCGTAGGCGTCACCATGTCCGCCCGAACCTGGTGCAGCGGCTGCTCCACCCTTGCATGTCTCGGACTTCGGGAGAAGGGGTGCCCCCTCACAAAAGGGGGTCGCAGTGACCAGGCCCGGGCGACTGTTTACCAAAAACACAGGTCTCCGCAAAGTCGTAAGACCATGTATGGGGGCTGACGCCTGCCCAGTGCCGGAAGGTCAAAGAAGTTGGTGAACTGATGACAGGGAAGCCGGCGACCGAAGCCCCGGTGAACGGTCTGCTGGTGCGTTCTAGGCGACCGTCCCATGGAAATCTCCTGGCTCCCAACTTCATGCCCTTCCCGAACAACAGCAACCGGTCACACCACGCAGACATGGAAATCTGCTGCACGTTTCAGACCGACCTGATGTGAAACGATGTATGCTTGTTGCTTGAGAGTACAAAGCTGGAACATCACAGCATCAGTCAGGGATTATGTCAAGCGCTTCAGGCTCACGGCATACTGGACCACTGCAATCCGCCCCGTTTGGCAGCAGTGGCGTTCAAATAGCACCATCCCTGTTAGAAATAAGCACTCCGGACGCTGCACGACGGCATAAGTCGTATACGAGTAGATTCCGTATACGAGCAGAGTTCATGCACGTATTGGACTAGGAGTTCTAGTTAGTTCCGGCTCGGTTTAGCTAAATTCTAGTGCTATATATATGCGTGTAATCCTGGCTTGTAAACACCACCGTGAGTTGTGGAGTTGATCAATACAAAGAACCAAGGACCGACAAGGCCCTGTGGCTATCAATCGTTTCTTGCGTCGCGTGTGTTGAGCTGATTCAACTAGCTAGCTGCTACGTAACTAGTCAGCTTAGCTATAGGTGGAAGTAGTCCAATTTCACCCGCAACCCCGTCCGGCAATGAGTACTTCATGCTTGTGGTGGATGATCTCAGCCAATACATGTGGATTGTGTTACTGAAGAGTAAAGATCAAGGTCTACAAGCATTCGAGAAGATCAAGGAAGCTGGAGAGGTCAAGGCGAGGGCGAAAAAGTCCCTACGCATAGATCGGGGTGGTGAATTGAAGCATACAGTGGTGGCCATGGCACGGAGCATGATGGAGAGCAAAGGCTTGCCAGGAAAGTTCTGGGGTGAGGCAGTCAACACGGCTGTCTACTTGCTGAACAGGGCGCCAACTAGGAGTATGGTTGGTGGGACTCCGTACGAAGCATGGTACGGACGAAAGCCCTCGGTTGATCATCTACGCACTTTTGGGTGTGTGGCGCATGTCAAGACGGTGTCCGGCCATAAAAGAAACTTGGCGGATAGGAGTACTCCAATGATCATGACTGGTTACGAAGAAGGCTCGAAAGCGTATCGTTTGTGCAATCCCTCGACTAACAAGGTGGTTCTAACGTGCGACGTAGTCTTCGAGGAAGACCTATCATGGATTTGGGACTCCACGGAACCGATCTCTGAGGAGATATTTACTGTTGCTTATAGCAGTAATCCTGAGCATGTAGATGATCAAGTTCGGCTGAAAAGTCGTGTCACTGCGGACACGGAAACAGCGAGTTCTGGCGATGCAGAAGACAGCAGTGCGGCCAAGGTTGTAGCGGAAAGCAGCGCGACCCCGTCTCGCAGTCCAGGCGCGCGAGGCGCTAGCTGGGCAGGAGACACGGGAGAGAGCGCTCGCTCTGCTTCTCCGCACGCTAGTCCTGGCACTGAGGCGCACGGCCCAGGCTCCCAACGAGATAGGCTGCAAAGCAGCTCCTCACGTCCTGGTGCACAGCCTAGCTGGTCTGGAGCATTGATTGTGCCAGGACGTGCCCCAGAAGGAGCTGGTGCAAGTGGCCCTTCAGCTGCACACTCCCGTCCAGGAGGGACTAGTGGCAGTCCAGAAGTGGACGTGGGCGATGATTTTACGTCGCCAACATGCAGTGCATCGACAGAAACTGCAGGAGATTCAGCAGACGCTGAAACAAGTGCTACGTTAGCTCCGGCGTCTCCTTCTAGTGCAATGGAACGGAGACAGCTACCTACTCCGGAAATATTTCGAAGCGTTTTCGATTTGTATTCATCGGAGATTTTTCGCACAATCCGTGTGCGAAGGGGAGGACAGGGTCGGTGTTTACTCACCGAGGAGCCGACAAAGTTCGAAGACGCAAACACGGAGGAGTGTTGGCGTCATGCAACGGATAAAGAGGAGATTGCAAAGTTCAAGCTACGTATGAAGGAGATATTCAAGAGGAGGATACTCGAGAATTGTAGCATGGAAGATTGCAATCCAACTCAAGTTTCGAAGGAACCTCAACCAACAAATGGAGGACCCTCAAGTGATGAGACAAGCGCGACGTCGGGCGCAGAAGAGTATGTCGTGCTATCTCCGACGGTACAGGAGACGAGACGACTACGACCGACACGAGCACGCATGGGACGCGTGTTAGACTACTATCCGGAAAAGGAAATTCGGACGGTAAATAATCCGGTGAAGATGAAGCACACGAAGATATGTTTGTTTATCAAGGAACCGGTGAAGACCGAAGATACGGACAAGAAAGACGGTCAGCGTCAAGCCAGGGGGAAGCCGACGAAGGTAAAGTCGGTGGC
This sequence comes from Lolium rigidum, assembly GCF_022539505.1. Lineage (NCBI taxonomy): Eukaryota > Viridiplantae > Streptophyta > Magnoliopsida > Poales > Poaceae > Lolium > Lolium rigidum. The sequence continues at coordinate 31,183,336 of NC_061509.1, forward strand.
ATGGGTTCGACGAAGAACGACGAAAGCAATGTCGAGGAAGACGCTCGCGGGAAACAGCTGGCGCATTTGGGACCCAGGTCGAAAAGAAGCGCACGTCGTGCTTAGGGGGTGATTGTTAGAAATAAGCACTCCGGACGCTGCACGACGGCATAAGTCGTATACGAGTAGATTCCGTATACGAGCAGAGTTCATGCACGTATTGGACTAGGAGTTCTAGTTAGTTCCGGCTCGGTTTAGCTAAATTCTAGTGCTATATATATGCGTGTAATCCTGGCTTGTAAACACCACCGTGAGTTGTGGAGTTGATCAATACAAAGAACCAAGGACCGACAAGGCCCTGTGGCTATCAATCGTTTCTTGCGTCGCGTGTGTTGAGCTGATTCAACTAGCTAGCTGCTACGTAACTAGTCAGCTTAGCTATAGGTGGAAGTATTTGGGTACGTGGTGGCGTCTCGCTGGAAATCTCTTCGTCGTGTACGTTAGAAAGTACTCGACGTACAGGGGCTGTGTTTGGTATCAGATCGGCGAGAGTACTGCCGGGTCTGGACCAACAATCCCACCCATGTTTCCTCTGCCTCAGGGGCAGATAAGCTTGAATACTTGCAAGTGGCACCTACAAATTTGACCGTACGTGCTCCACTCCTGCCTGCTGCATCGCGATGACGGCAGCAGTCATAGTCGTCGCTGCTGAGATGACGGTACTCGGCATACTCTTCAATTCTGCACTTTGAGCTGGTCGAAGGATGAGCTCCCGCGACCACCCTGGCGGCCGCCCGCCGCCCGGGCTCGACAGCTCGTCGGCGGACACCTCCTTCCACCTAGCCCTAGGATCCGTGCCATGTAGCCTCCTCCTACCACCCACCACCGGTGACTCGCTCCCGTTCCTGTTGGCATGGTCGCCGGAAGCCGACGCTGTCCCCACGACGGCCGAGGCCATGGTCACCGGAGATCCTGATGCCGACCCCGCGCCTCCTCGCCTTGGAAACACGATGGACGTCCCTCGCGACCACGATGCCCAGCGCCAGGACGCGGCTCCTCCCTTGCCCAAGATCGGCGCTTCCCGCCGGTCACCAGGTACGGCGTTCTTAGACTCAGTCCTCTCCATGTTTCACTCGTGTGTGGCATCGGCGCTTGGTGGTAGTTGCAGTTTTGCTCGGTTCTGGATTACACCACCAAGTCTATCCCCCAGCTACAAAAAATCGCGCGTTGCCTCCGCCTTGAATTTCCCTTTCACCTCGTTCCCCGACGCGTTCATCGTGCACTTCCACGGCGGCGCAATTTTCTCCGCTCTTGCTGCGTCGCCGATGGTACGCGAGCTGATCCTGGCGACCTCCTCCGTGCGCATGGGCTCGTCCGTCTTCCGTCTGCACCGTACTGCTGCGGCGACGGCAGCTACGGTCGCCACCCTCCCTGCATGGCCTTCGTGCTGGGACATGGTGGTCTTCTCTACTGCGCCGGAGCCGCGTCGCGCGGACGAGCAGCTGCCGTGCGCTGACGTGGACGCGGGCCACGCGCCCCCACTTGCATGCGCTGACCGGTCGTCGCCCGTGCCAAACCAGGAGAGGCCTTTGACCCCCATTTCGGACAATTCGTGTCCCCCTTTTCGGCCCACGGCCCACGCCGCTCCCCTCTTACTCGGAAACCCTATATCCTGCTCCTCTGCCTCTCCCCAACCCTACTCTCATAGCCGCCGTTCTGGGCACGCGAATCCCGCCGGTGAGAGTGAGGACGAGACGGAGATCCCCTGCACCCGTGAGATACTCTCATGGCTGCCCTCGTTTTCCCCAACCTCCCCCATCGATCCGCGCACGCCCCGGGTTCCCGCTCACACGCAGACCTGGAGGGATGGGCTTGCCGAGATCTCGCCGGAGGCCCCCTCCAAGAACCGGTCCGTCGCCTCCACCTGCGGTTCGACCGCTGCAGCTGCGTCCTCGCGCTCCTATAAGGAGGTGCTGCTTGCCTCTCCGCCACCTCACCGAAAACCTCCAAGCCCGCGGCGCCTCCTGTTCTCCCCAAGCAAAGAGAAGGACCTCTGCTTCCGGTGCCTCTCGCCGGAGCACTTCGTCGGCGGCTGTCGCGACCCGCTCCGCTGCAAAGCCTGTGGGCATTTCGGACACCGTCGAAAAGGATGTGAGCGCCCCCCTCTGTCCTACTCCCTCTCTGCTCCCTCCCTCATTGCGATGTCTAACTCTTGCCCGTCCCCCTCTCCCAGGTTGCGGAGGTTGAGCGCGCTGGCCTCCTCGCCGGAGATGCCTACCCGCTCCAACGGGAGCGACCCGACCCTTGCCTCCCCTGCGGGGCTCCGTCATGGCTTCCTCGTCCAGCCTCCTACCCCGTATTCGTGCGGAATGCCCATGGCTTCCCCTGCGTCCACCACGCCGGCGAGCCCCTCCCGCCTCGGAGGACCTGCTGTCCTCGGGCACAAGGGCCCGCCCACCTTTGCTCCCCTTCGGCCCGACGCGCCTCCCCAGGATGCCAGGGCGCGCGGCGACTAAGCTGAAGTGTTCATGCCCCCCTCTGATGGTGTGAGACGCGCGCGGCGCTTCGCGTACGCAATCCTCGAGCCTCCTGCAGCGGCGCCTGCTGTCCTCCTCCGCCGTGCTCTTGAGGAAGGCGGTGGCAACCCCCAGATTGGGCTAGCCGCCAGTGACTACGGAGCCCTCTTCGTGGTGTTTCGCACGCCGGCGGAGAGGGAGGAGGCCATGGCTCGCTTCCCGCTCGCGGTGGAGGGCCACTACATCAGGCTCGAGCGCCCGGAGGATGGATGCAACCGCTTTGCCTGGGCGTTCTCCACCTTTGCTCACGTCACGGCCACCGGGTTCCCGCTCGAGCACTGGGACGAGCACGGGATCAGGACGGCGTTCCGATCCATTGGCCACGTTTGCTGCATCGACCAGCTGTGCCTGGAGGAGCTGGACTTCTCCGTTGTGCGGCTGGTGATGAAGCTCGAGAGCATCTCCGACGTGCCCGCTGCGCTCCTCGTTCGCGACGCCCTCGGCACAAGCTCCGCCGTGGTCAAGCTCCGTGTCGGGCAGGCCTGGAGGTGCGATGAGGATGGGGACGCGGAGGGCTGCATCCACTACGGCTGCTCCCTTTGCGCGGCTATGATCCGGAGCGCGGGCGAGCACCCTCGGTCGGCGCGGATGAGCGACATCGACGACGTCTCTGTCAGTGGCGATTCCCCTCCACCACCTGCCTCGCTGCCGCCGGCCTCATCCGTCCTCAGCCTATGGGGGAGGATCGTGGCGCGGCGCCAGGAGGATCTTGCCAGAGCCGCTGCCCTCGCCTCTCTTGATGGCCTGCCAGCGGACACGAACTCTCCCATGCCCACTGCGAGCATGGCCAGACCGACGGAGCTGTGGGATCGGGTCCTCGCACGGAGGATGGCTGCCCAGTTCCCTGAGACCGGCCTTGACGCTTCCCAGGTTCCTTCCCTGCTCCTGCTCCCTTCTCCCCTTCCTTCCAGCCCATCCCTGATGGTAAAACCCCTCTTGTTGTAGTGGTATGATACTCTCCAGCTGCCGGCCACCCCGCTCCAACCAGAACACGGCGCCGTGGGTGGTGACGAGCCGCCGTTGGCTGCCCCTGTTGACGACTACCCCGTCGACCTCCCCGCTGACGCTGCCTCCGATGCTGTGCACGAGGATGCTGCGCGCAAGCAACGTGTGCGTCGCAAGAGGGCAAAAGACTCGGCGTTCAAAGCTCGGAGGAGTGCTCGTCTCGTGGAGAAGGAGGCGCCCCAGTTCGTCTCCATCCTGTCCAAGGCTAAGGCGGCCAAGGCCTCCCGCTACAACCTCACCGGTGGCTCGCCGTCCTGCGTGCGGCTGCGACTGTGGCAGGCTTTGGAGGCTTGTCTGACCCTGACCCGATTCCGCTCCCGCGCCTGAAGGACCTGGCGGTGGCGTGCGGCGTCGACCCTGACGCTGTCGTCGACGACGTGGAGGTGCCTTCTCCCTCCACATGATGACGCCCCTTTCGGGCATCCGGCGGCGGCCGATCTGCCGCTTAGGCGGTGAAGGTCGTGCTCGTCGACCGTCTCCGTCCCTGCGCGTGCCTAGCTGTTGCTTCCGCTCCAACCGCTGCGTCGGGTTTCCCCTGGAGCTGTTGTTCCCCTTCTTTTTCTTTGTTTTTTCCTTGTCTCTGGCATTAGGCCTGTGTTGGAAGCTGCACGACAACGGTTTTCTGTCCTATACCCAGGTGCCTATCTCTTTAATCAAATGAATGGGAATGTCCGTTTTATTTTAGGCTCCTGGAATGTGCGTGGGCTCGGAGATAGTGATAAGTGCGACGCTGTGCGATCTGATCTAGTCTCTGCTAGGCCCAGTATTGTTGGGCTCCAAGAATTAAAACTTGGGCCCTTGACTGCCTCGAAAGCGGCCACCTTCCTCCCCTCTGCGTTACGCTCGTTTGAATCTGTTGATGCCCTTGGCGCCTCCGGAGGACTGGTTTCTGCCTGGGACAGCTCCTTGTTCTCCTTGGCCCACTCCACCGCGTCGCGCCACATCCTCTCCATGGACCTTACTGTCAACAGTGATAATAGTAGGTTTCGTTTCACCAATGTTTATGCCCCCTGTGCGACGGCCGCTAAGCCCCCAGTTCCTCCAGGACCTCGCGACTCACGACCCTGGAGATGAAGTCCCTTGGATCATCGCCGGGGACTTCAACCTCACTCGCCACCCCGCAGATAGAAACAATGACAACTTCTCGCCCTCGGAGGTCGAGCTTTTTAACGACACTATCAACACTCTCGGGCTCATCGAGCTTCCCCTTCGTGACCGCAAGTACACTTGGTCGAATATGCGTGCCAACCCTACCCTTATCCGGCTCGACAGGGTCTTCATTAACCACGCCTGGAATGGCCGCTTCCCCTCTTCCGCCCTCTCTTCCATCACGCGCGACACTTCCGACCATGTGCCCCTTATGGCCAAAATCTCCTCTCGGATCCCCAGAGGCGGTTTCTTCCGTTATGAACCTTCTTGGGCCCTCCATCAACGCTTATGTGCTTCTATCTCCGGCGCGTGGAACTCCACTTTCCGGAGGGACCCCACTGCGCGTCTCGTTTCTCGTCTTAAACTTTGCCGTGCCAAATGCAAGCAGTGGGCTCGTCGGGTTTCCCCCTGCTCCCAAAGGGAACAGGACTGCCGCCTCCTTATTAACCTGATAGACCTCCTGGAGGAGGGGCGCCTCCTCACCCACCCTGAGAAGCTCTTGTGCTCCCTTACTATGGATGTTCTCCACCTGTCTATCAAGGAAAAATCCCTCTATTGGAGGACTAGAGCTAAGGTGCGCTATGCCCTTGAAGGTGACGAAAACACCAAATTTTTCCACGCCTCCGCCACCTGTCGACTCCGACGCAACTCCATCCCGCTCCTCTCGGTGGACGGGACGGAGACCTCGGACCACCCCGGAAAGGCCGCTATCCTCCACTCCTACTATTCTACCCTCCTTGGGACTGTCACCCCAGTCACCTGGAATTTTGATGTCTCGGCCCTCTACCCTCACACCTGTGCCCTGCCAGAAGGGATTACCGCTCCCTTCACGCTGGACGAAATCAAAACTGCTTTCACCACTATGAACAAAAATTCCAGTCCTTGCCCTGATGGCTTCGGCCCGTCCTTCTATAGTACTTTTTGGGCGACCATCTCCCACGATGTCTCGGAGGTTTTCTCCTCCTTTTTCGATGGCTCGATCGACCTCACCCGTATTAACCGTGCCTTCCTGGTGCTCCTGCCCAAGATTGATGACGCCGTTCACCCATCTCAGTTCAGGCCCATCTCGCTCCAGAACTGTGTTATGAAAGCTATCACGAAGGTGCTTACCACGAGGCTGCAGGCTGCCATCCAAAACTTGGTTGACGCTGACCAAACCGGCTTTCTCTCCGGCAGACGTATCTCAGAGAACATCGTCTACGCGGCAGATCTCCTTCGGTGCTGCCACTCTAGACGCGCCCCCACCCTCGTGTTCAAGATTGATTTCCGCAAGTCCTTTGACTCGGTTAAATGGGCCAGCCTCCTCACCATTTTGAGGGCTAGGGGGTTTGATGAACGCTGGTGCCTCTGGATGGAAATGATCCTCGCCACTGGGCATACTGCCGTTCTGCTTAACGGTGTTCCCGGATGCTGGATCCGCTGTCGAAACGGCCTTCGTCAGGGTGACCCCCTCCCCCCTACCTTTTCATCATTGTGGCAGACGTGCTACAACGCCTTATCCGCCGTGCCTGGACCTCCGGCTCCCTGGCCCACTGAAAGTGCATGGAGCCCCCATGTGTGGTTTTGGTAATTAATGACAATCCCTATGGACTAATGTTTGCATTGAGTTATATTTGTAGGAGTTGTCCATAGGCAATTCTTGAACCATTTGTTGGCTTCAAGGTTGCAATAAGAAGAAATTGATGAAGGATATCAAGTGTCAAGTATGTCTTGAAGATGAAGATGAAGTGAGCCTTCAAGTTACTTCAAGACATCAATATGATGAAGAATGAAGTGCAAGTTCAAGATGAGCCAACTCGAAGAGTTCATAAGCTTGAAGCTTTCCATGGAGAAATGAAGTGCAAGTTCAAGATGAGCCATCTCGAAGAGATCCTTTGCTTGAATCTTGCCATCCATATGGTGATCATGGATATGTGAAGATGCGCTGAAGAAGAAGCTCTCCCATGGTGGATTATGGGGGAGCAATCCACATGGTGGTCATGGTTATGTGAAGATGCGCCGAAGAAGAAGCTCTCCCATGGTGGATTATGGGGGAGTAATCCACAAGACTTCGTCAAGCAAGCACAAGCAAGAAAGGCGTTCCATCTTGTTGAGGTCAAGATCGTCGTCATCGAGCTCAAGTGGAATGCGCAAGTATAAGGTTTGCTCTTGATAGGGTTTCTTTCTCACCGGTCTCATAGTGTGGTTGGAGACCGGTTTATAGTTTAGTTGCCGTACTATCAAGAGGGCTCTCGAGTGAGTAACTCGGTCGTATCGTTCGGAGAGAGCTCAAACCTTTGCATCCTTGCATCATCTTTCTTGGTTGTTATTTGGACCTTATCCATGTGATGTTTTAGAGCTTGTGTTTATTCTCATGACAAGTTCTAGTTCATCGAAAACGGATTTCGCATAGATCACTTGTTGCATTTTCGAGTTTGATTCATCATCTTTCTTGGTTGTTATTTGGATCTTATCCATGTGATTATTTAGAGCTTGTGCTTATTCTCATGACAAGCTCTAGTTCATCAAGAATGGTTTTTGCACGGGCAACTTGTTGCATTTTCGAGATTGGAGGTTTTACCGGTATGTCTTTTTTTGATAGGTCAAACCATTCATCATTTGTTTCTATCCTCCCTTGCTGGAGTATTATGGTTTCCTGCATGATCTTGTAGGGCTTGTTCCTAGCTTTAGAACAAGCCCAAGATCATCAAAATCAGAGTCCGGATGCTAAAGTTATGCCCGTTTTAGTTTTGGTGTTTCTGCAGTTTGCCAGGCCGGATTTTCCGGGCCGGATATTTCGGAAATATCCGGCCCCCTCGAAATCGGAAGAAAAGCAGCTCTAGACAGGGGCCGGACTTTTGGCCGGATTTTTACCAGGTTTTGTCCATGAGGCCGGATTATCCGGGGTGCGGATTATCCGGCCCTTACTTAGGCCGGATTATTCGGCCCTGGTTTTGCCCAACGGCTTGATTTTCTTGGGGGGTATAAATACCCCCCTTCTTCCTCCTTGGGTAGTTGCTTCTCTCACTCTCTCTCTCCTCCATTGTTGAACTAGAGAAGCTTGCACTATCTCTCAATCCCTCCATGATTCTTGCCCCCATTTGAGGGAAGGGATTTCTATTTTCGTGCCCCTGCTTTGTTAGTTGTACTCAGTTTTCCCCAGCTCGTTAGTTTTTCCTCAGTTTTCCCCTCCCTCTAGTTTGAAACCCATCGAAGATGCGGGTTGCCGTCAGGTCAGAGGCCTTACCGTTACCGTGAGGTCAGTTCCTCGCTGACCGTCTCGTGCCGACGGGTGGATCCATCTACCGCCGACGCGTGGGCCGTTTTATTTACTCGATTGTATACGCGGTGCCGCCAATGACAAATGGGGCCGCTCTATGGGGCTGCCGCAGCCAATGACCAAGTGGGTCGTCTATTTATTTATAGAAAATTATATATTGCCGCTCTGTGGGGCCTCCGCAGTCAATGACCGCTGTGGTCGTCTATTTTATTTAGAGAATATAATATAGAGCCGCTCTGTAGGGGCCGCCTCAGCCCATGGCAGATGACTATTTTCGCAGCTTAATCTAAAGTGACTTTTATGCTAAACATTGTGCATCCCGGCGTTGACCTAGCAAGTGGCGGCGAGGATGTGGTGCTCGAATAATAGTGGAAATGCGATATTATTTTTTACATGCATAATATATAGAAAATAGCTAGATCTCTAAATCGATGCATATGAAGCTACATATATATTCTTGGTCATGATCCCCTTAATTATCTAAAGGGGATGGATGCATGGCTTCACGTCCTCGTCGCTTTCATCATCAGTATCTTCGTCGTCTGAGTAGTAGTACTTCCTGCACATTGTTCCGTCAAACACCTTCACCGTGAGCACATCATCGCCTTCATATTTGAAGTGTACGAACCAGCCGAAATCCACACCGTGCGCGATGGCGAATTTCTCCCAGCCCTTGTCGAGGTACATCCGGCCTTGTCCGTCAAATAGGACCTCCACGGTCCAGAGACGAGGACCGCAGATCAGCTGCTCGCAGATACACCTTAGCTGGCTCCTTGCCGTCAAGATAGTCCGCAAATTTTTTTGGGAGTTCCCGCAAAGAGATCGAGCGCCGATCGTTTGAAATTAGGGAACCCTTGAAATTAAAGGTTTTTTAGAACATGCCCATAATTAATCACATGCATCATATATGTGAGAACGCGTACGTACCTTCTTGACCAAAGGGTCTTCATAGACGACGATGAAGAACTCCTCTATGATCAATGGCAGTGTTGACGGTGGTGGTGGCAATGATGATGATCCACTTCCCATTCCCCTTCCCCTTCCCCTTCCGGTCCGCGTCCGAGACGTGGAAGCCATGGCAATGGATAAAGTGTATGTGAACGAAGAAGAGAGAGGCAGAACCTATTGACACAAGGGATGGCCGTGTGGGTGTTTATAAGGGAGAGATGACCGTTGTAGGGGTTTACACAATAAAATAAGGAGGAGATGACTGTTGTGGGGGTTTATACACAATAAATTAAGGAGGAGACGACCGTTGTGGGGGTATATATCTCAACAAAAAAAGTAATGCGGACTATGTTGACTAGTTTATCATTTTACCGTGAAAAGTAATGCCTAAGACTACTCATAGTGGGAGTAACTTGGGTAGTAACATAGAGCTACATGCAACGCCAACTAAGCAATTTGATGACATGGCACATCATTAATTGAGGAAAGAGAGCATTGTGGTAACTAGCTATGTTACCATAACATCACATTTTCCAAGATTAGATGAGTCTACAACTTAATTAATATGGCTTTGCATGACACTACACATATGTTACTTCCCACTATGAAGGTAGTAACATAGAGTAGTAACATGTGCATGTTACTACTCTATGTTACTCTCCACTATGACTAGTCTAAAAGAAAAGTAATGGCTACAAGAAATCGGTGATGGTTTATCGTTTTTTGCGTGAAAAGTAATGGGTACAAGAAATGGGTGATGGTGTATCATTTTTTGCGTGAAAAGTAATGGCTACAACAAAATCGGTGATGGTTTATCGTTTTTTGCGTGGAAGGTAATGGGTACAAGAAATGGGTGATGGTGTATCATTTTTTGCGTGATAAGTAACGGGTCCAAGAAATGGGTGATGGTGTATCATTTTTTTGCGTGATAAGTAATGGCTACAACAAAATCGGTGATGGTTTATCGTTTTTTGCGTTGAAAGTAATGGCTACAAGAAATGGGTGATGGTGTATCATTTTTTGCGTGAAAAGTAATGGCTACAACAAAATCGGTGATGGTTATCATTTTTTGCGTGAAAAGTAATGGCTACAAGAAATGGGTGATGGTGTATCATTGTTTGCGTGAAAAGTAATGGCTACAACAAATCGGTGATGGTTTATCATTTTTTGCGTGAAAAGTAATGCCTAAAAAGAGTTTATAATTTAGCTCGTGAAAAATAATGCAGAAAACCAAACTTTAGCGTACTAGGTAACCGCCCTTTCGCATACATAGAGTGTGGAAGCTAACCGACGACGAGAGAGAGAGGGTGGTGGCCCCGACCGCAGAGAGAGATAGGGGTTATCCTGCCCGTTAGATCATACGATCAACGGTCGGCGGGCAAGATCCGCGTGACATGGGCTAGACCAATCGGGGCAATGTTGGGCGTCCGTGAGAGTTTGTGAAGGGAGAGGGCAAAACCGAGTAGTATCAAGAAACCAAGGGCAAGTGAGTAGTAAACAGACTAAGGGATTCAAATATGAGATTTAAAAAATGGTAAATGCGTGTTTTGTACAATGAAACCCATCTTGGCCTACCTCAAACTATTTGCAATACCAATATACATCAGTGTGAGAATTGTGGCCTCATTTAGACAAAGTATGTTTTGGGGAAAGCTGTTTTGGGTAGGGCTTATTATGGAAAACCATGCACCTTCATAGCTACTAGGTGATTTGAGAAGTGGCAATTTGTGGTGAAACTTGATTTATCTATGATTTGAGAAGTGGCAATTTGTGGTAAAGACTCCATGAGTAAGTGCCACTCTTTTTCGGATTTTTTTGCACATTAAATAACTCATTTAACTAGTTAATCCCATTTGTTGACTCTCTGTTGACCAGCCACTTGAGGGTAAAACTGAGTATATTGCACTAGCCAGTATTAGCACTCGAGGAGAAAACTGAGCACACAAAAAATGCTAGTATATGACTCGAGGGTATACCTGAGTATATCTAAATTTCCGGGGTTAGACTCGAGGACGCGTGTTGCGGTGCAGAAGTGGAAGACGTGCCATTGTTGACGCGTGTCGCGGTGCAGACGTGCAAATAGTGGACGCGTAGGACGCGGGTCGCATTTAGGACGCGTAAGCCCCTCCCTCCCTCCCTCTGCACACGGTCGTCTCATTCTCGCTCACGCACGAAACCACCCCTCTCACGTCCCATCAACTTCTCCAAATCGAAAAACCCCAACCGCCGTACGCACGCTACCCTGCCGGCGATGGAGAAGAAGAATGCGCCGGCGGCCGCCGCCTCCGAGCCCGTCGCCTCCGAGCCCGTCGCCCTCCGCGCCCGTCGCCGCCGAGCCGGTCGCCGCCGAGCCCGTCGCCGCCGAGCCAGTCGCCGCCGAGCGCGTCGCCTCCGAGGGCGGCGCATCCAAGCGCGGCTCCTCCGTGAACTGGGCCTCTCTCTCGGCTGATGGACCACTTCACCAGATTGGCGAATGCTTGCTGGCGAACAAGGAGTACGCCGACACGTACTCTGCCATGAGGCAAGTCTGTAGAAATTGGCGCTCAGGTTTGCCTGAGCCCGACGTGCACCTGGACGAATGGATCATGCTACACCACGCCCTTCCACACGTCGCTGAGTTCACCTTCCTCCAACTCGGCACATCACGCTACGTCACCATAGATCTATCGGAAGTTCATACAAGGTTCAACTTCCTCCATATCTACCTCTTTATTTTCAATCTTAAACATCTTAGTGCTGAATGTTATCGTGCTTGCCCAGATACTACTTCGTCGGATTTTGCCGTGGCGTCATCGTGCTTGCCCAGAAGTACCCGCCGCACAAGATACGGCTTCTGAACCCACTCACAAAGAAATACACTATGTTTGATCAAATCAGTCGATGTGATCAAATCCCCGACTATGGTCTTCGTTACCGCACATTACCCGTCGGAAATTGGTTGGGTCGATGAGAGCACTCCAACTAAGGATATAGATATAGGTTGGGAAAACAGATTTTCGATCAAGAACCATTGTCTGCGTTGCATTACACCGTTCAATGGTGAACTGTATGCACTAGCTGTGGACAATTTAGAGCATGGAAGAATAGTGTGCACCAATGTACAGCTTGCGTAAGCGCGCGAGCACTGTCAAGATGGAGACACTAATTTCATTTCCGAACTTGGACATCAGAAGTTCTACCTCGTGAAGTCGGATGGTGATCTGCTGCTTGTGTTGTTGGTCAGCGTGGCTTTGGCGGGCAGACCATTGGTGTACCGTGTGGACACTCAGAGCCGCTCTCTCCATCCGGTCAGTAACATTGGCAGTAATGCCTTCTTTGTGAATTATACCCGGTGTATCTCCGTCGACACCAGAGTGTACCCGACACTTCGACCTGGCTGCATCTACTACACGGATTTGGGTTATATCAGAGAGTACTCTCATGATACAAAGGCCTGGGAGGAGTGGCCAGAACGTGTGGATAGAATAGGAAACTCCGGTCTGAGAAATGAACACAGGCCATACCGTTTGGAGGATGTATTGGCCTCACACTGCAGACGGAAGGAGTTCAATCAATATTTCCTTGGGGTAATGCACGGCTGGACCGACGCCGAAATATATGAGGAGGAATGAAGAACAAATTCATTCATCCTAATCTTCTTGTTGTCCATACATTGCGTGCGTCTTGTATATTACAACGTTATTGGCTGCTTTTGGCTGCTGTATGCAGTTTCCCTATGTATTATACTTAGCTTTCTGATTATGCAGTTGTCAATTTATCATATACTAGCTTCTAGATTTGCTACTAGATTTGCTGCCATATTGGGCAAAAAACGAGAGCCAAAAGGCATAAATAACCCTAGAGATTTGCTACTAGATTTGCTGCCATATTGAAGAAAGACAGAAATAGAAGCTTCTCTAGATTTGATACTAATTTGGTGAAAAAGACAGAGAGAGAAAGAGGGGAAAAGGTGCTCTTAAAAATGCCAATTTGGGCCGAGAGAGACAAAACCCAGCTCCTGCTCACGTGCAACCAAACGCTTCTCTTCCTGTCCCACGCGGTCCCTTTCTACCAGCCCCACGCGACGCGGCCCCACGCGACGCGGCCCCACACGTCGCGGCCCCACAGACGACGCGGCGCAACACGTCAGCACGTAACGTCCAAATAAACGGATTCCTTCCGTCCGAGCTCGTTCGCGGGTTTCAAACATAGGCTTGGGGAAAACTGAGGAAAAACTAAGGGGCTGGGGAAAACTGAGTACAACTAACGACCCGAGGGCACAAAAATAGAAATCCCTTGGTTCCATTCTAAACAAAGTGATAACCCCATAAATTTATGTGGAACCCTAAAACCCTAATCCAATTATGGACAAACCCTAACTCCACTATTTCTTGTGAACCTTAATTTGTTTTCAAAACCTAAACCCTAGGTTAGAACATGGGATCAGGATACTTTAATTTCATTCATAGCACCATAGTAGCAACTAAACAATTGCCATATCTTCATAAAATAATAGAGACCCATCTCTAACGCCTTGGTATTACATGTGTTCATACCTAGATGATCTAATAGGGTTAACCAAGTGTAAACCCTAAGATCTATTACCAAAACCATCATCTTTGATAACCCTACTTAGCATCACACCATTGTGATGAACCCTAATAGTGTTGTATACTTAGGAACCACAATATCCGAGAAACCAACTATATATCCTACTTTAGTGGATCCAATAGTAAACCTAGATAACCTCATCTAATTGAGATACTTCTTGTACTAAGAAGTATGTTCTTCAAAGTTATTCTTTTGAAGAAAACTAAGAAGTAACCAACAAACCTGCCTTATGAGACCTATAAACCCTAACTATCTAGCACCATCGGTGCTCACCAATAGACTAGCAATCATATACTATTAATTGCTTAAGATACTTATGCTTCCTCAACCTTACAAGCCTTAGTGTTGATGAATCCAACTACGTTGTGATCCATCTAATCATTACTCGAAGCTTATCGAAACCATAGTAAACCATGAAGACACAAACCTAATTATCATACTTGTTCTTTATCCAAAGAACATGTTCTTCAAAGTTATTCTTTTGAAGTATATGATAAGCAATCGTTAACCATGCCATAGCACTAAAAACCGTATTAAATGTTCTTTACATATGGACATTATGCCAATTATAATTCCTTGTGTGCTACTATTACTAATATTGTAATGCATTGCTATTTGTTTATGATACCGGAGTAATCAACCCTTAATAAGAAC